>NC_050574.1:118620909-118960075 GCF_011100635.1 Trichosurus vulpecula | reverse complement strand
TACTTTTAAGTTTAATCTGCGTCATCAATATTTTCTCCATCACTATTTAAAATCTAGACAATAATTTTAAAAAAAGTTGTGGTGTTGTATAGTGTTGGCCAGTTTCTGAGATTTAAATATTACTCTGAAAATTTGACAATCAGCTCTCTCAAGCGAGTTCAAGTTGGCTCCAGCACACCCCTGGCTGTAAAACATAGTGAGTAGGGTACCTCAAGTCAAGATTACCTGGATTCAGGTCCTGCCTCTGACACATTCACTGAGCAGTCTTGGGCAAGTCACTTCACTTCTTTTTTTTTGGGGGGGGAGGGCAGGGCAATTGGGGTTAAGTGAGTTCTCCAAGGTCACACAGCTACTAAGTGTGTCAACTGTCTGAGGCTAGATTTGAACTCAGGTCCTCCTGACTCCAGGGCCAGTGCTCCACTCACTGCGCCACCTAACTGCCCCATCACTTCACTCCTTAATGCCCTAAGCTTAATCTCAACATGTTCAAAACTGAATTTTCTTTCCTCCCACCCCCAAACCCTCCCATCTTCCTACTTCCTATCTTCTGCACCATTGTCAAGGGTACTACCATCCCCCTGCCACCCAAGCTCAAAACCTAGTGTCATCCTCAACTCCCCTCTCTCTCTCCTCTCTCTCTCTTTCTTTCTCTTTCTTCTCTCTCTCTTTCTTCTCTCTCTTTCTTCTCTCTCTTCTCTCTCTCCCCCTCTCGCCCCCCCTTCATTTTCGCATATCCAACCTATTGCCAAGTCCCATCTAGTCTATCCTATGTCTGCCATATATAACCTATCTTGTATGTACCTTCTTCTCTCCTCTCTCCTCTGCCACTACTCCTAGGCAGGCTTTTATCACCTTACACCTGGACTATTGCAGTATTCCAGTATTGCACTATTGCTGGTTGGTCTCTTTGCCTCATTCCAGCCCATCCTCCACACAGCTGTCAAAATGACCTTCCTAAAGTATAGGCCTGAACATGTCACCTTGACCCCTCACCCCTACTCAGTGAACTCCAGTAGCTCCTGATTCCTTCCAGGATCAAATATAAAATCGTTTGGCTTTTAAAGTCCTTTATAACCTGGCTTCTTCTTATCTTTCCAACCTTCTCATATTTCACCCTCTTCCACATACTCTATTATAGAGTGACCCTGGCCTCCTTATTTTTCCTCTAACACAATACTCCATCTCCCAACTGCAGATGCTTCCCCTGGCTGTCCCACATACCTGGAATGCTCTCCCTCCTCATCCTGGCTTTCCTGTCTTTAAGTGCCAGCAAAAGTCCCACGTTCTACAGGAAGCCTTTTCTGATCCCCCTTAATACCAGTGCTTTCCTTCTGAGAGTACCTCCAATTTATCCTAGATATCTCTTGTCTGTACACGGTTATTTACATGTTGTCTCCTCTATTAGACTTTGAATTCCTTGAGAGCAGGGACATTTTTTTTAACCCTTCTTTGTAGCCCCTGCACTTAGCACAATACCTGGCACATAAGTGCTTAATAAATGCTTATTGACTTTAACAGATGCTTGTTGATTGATTGTCAGTTGAAGAGTAGATACCCTTCTTCATTGGTAGAAGGATTTCTTCCCTGAGAGCTCTCTATGTCAATGAAATCTTAGGTCCAGTTAAAAAAAACAAAACCAAACAACTCATCATCTCTTGTCCTATTTCATTCATTTATTCATTCATGCATTCATGATGTATAAGTACCTGCACTATACAGAACCTGTGCTTAGAGCTAGAACAGATCCAAACTGAAGAAGGGCATCAATTTTCCTCCGACAGAGCTGATAGTCTAGCAGAGTAATAGTACACACACACACACACACACACACAAGTGTGATACCCAACAATATCTGATCAGATAATTTGACAGGTGTGAAATCTAGTGTCTCTTTCTCTAACTGATTCTCTCCATCCCCACCCTGATTTCCTCCATATCTCACAGTTCTGAGGAATGGCAGAAAGTAAGCAAAAGCGAGAGGGAGAAGCTGGGTGTGACCGTGAAGGACGATGGGGAATTCTGGTGAGTCTTACACACAGGGAGACATGGCCAAAGGCTCTGGGAGAGTCTTTGATGCTGAGATTCATCTAAGGCCAAGTGAGTTCTGGAAAGTCAAGATGGCCCAGAGTACTGGAAACAGTATGGAATTGGGGGGTCAGGAACGACCTAGCTTGTAGTCCTGGCTGTTCTACAAGCTCGTTGTGTGACCTTCAAGGAGTCCCTTCCCTTCTCTGGGTTTCTTTACCAAGGCATTCAGCAAATGTATTTCAAGTGCTCAATAAATGGGAGGGCTCCCTCAAGAGGATAGTTATCTTTTTTATTCATAAAATTTTACTTAGATGCTTCCACATCCATTAAGTTACAATCACAACAGCTTCCCCATTTCTGAAGCACTTTGAAATTTATGTAAAGCACTTTACATATACTACCTTTCTTTGTATCTCTGGTACTGCTTAGCACAGCGCCTGTTTGGTGAAGGGTAAACTTAATAAGTGTTTGTTCATGGATAGGTCGATCCTCTGAGGAAAGTACTTATCCTCACTTGAACAAGAAGGGACTTACCCAAGGTTACACAGCTTGTAAGTGGCAGAGCCAGATTCAAACCTGTTTGCTGACTCCAAGGCCATTGTCCTTTTCACTGTACCATATTCAATTAATTAGTCAGTAATCATTCATTAAGTATGTGCTCTATGGCAGCACTTCTTAAACTGTGGGTTATGACCCACAGTTTTTTTTTTAAATTTAAATTTATTTATTTAACATATTTAGTTTTCAGCATTGATTTTCACAAGAGTTTGAATTACAAATTTTCTCCCCATTTCTACCCTCCCCCCCACTCCAAGATGGCATATATTCTGGTTGCCCTGTTCCCCAGTCAGCCCTCCCCTATATCACCTCACTCCCCTCTCATCCCCTTTTCCCTTCCTTTCTTGTAGGGCAAGATAAATTTCTACGCCCCATTGCCTGTGTATCTTATTTTCTAGTTGCATGCAAAAACGTTTTTTTTTGTTTGTTTTTGAACATCTGTTTTTAAAACTTTGAGTTCCAAATTCTCTCCCCTCTTCCCTTCCCACCCACCCTCCCTAAGAAGTCAAGCAATTCAACATAGGCCGCATGTGTATCATTTATGACCCACAGTTTAAGAAGCACTGAAGAGGTCACAAGTGGAAAAGGTTTAAGAAGCCCTGCTCTGTGGCAGGCACTGTGCTAGGTTCTGGGGATATAGAGATAAAAGTGAAACATTTTCTAACCTCAACGTGCTTACATTCTGTCAGACCAGAAATATGTTCTATAGGCAGATAGAAAATGAATATAAAGAAAATACAAGGTCATTGGGCGATGGGAATGGTGGAGGAGACACTAGCAACTGAAGAGATCAGAAGAGGCTTTTTGTAGCAGTGGGCCCTTCAGCTGAGTTTCGAAGGAGAATCTGGAGCTTCCAAGAGATGATGAGGAAGAAGTATGTTTCAGGAGGGCCTGGGACACAGCCTGGGCAATAACTGAGTTTTTTTTCTCAGTTTTTTCTCTCCAGTCAGAAAGCTGAGATCCAGGAAAGTGATTTATCCTAAGTTCCACTCTGATAATCCTAGGATTACCAGAACTGGGATCCTCATGAATCTCAGGCTGGAATTCCTTCTTCCATATCCCATCAAATCCCTAGATTTAGTGGCATCAGAATTAGCAGAGTCTTTCCAGATTGGGGGTAGGGGAAGAATCCTCTCTCTCTCTCTCTCTCTCTCTCTCTCTCTCTCTCTCTCTCTCTCTCTCTCTCTCTCAATCTGGCATGCCGGCCGGCACATCCTTCACCATAAACCCTTCACCCAGGATGACATTTGAAGACCTCTGCCGATATTTCACGGACCTCATCAAGTGTCTCATCATCAACACGTCCTACCTGAGCATCCACAAGACTTGGGAGGAAGCAAAGATCAAAGGGGAGTGGAAGTATCATGAGAATCCTCTGAAGAACCGCACTGGGGGCTGTATCAACCACAAGGAGACCTTCTTCCAGAACCCCCAGGTGAGCTAAGAGTGAGGAGCCACACACATACCCTGCCTCTGTATCCTCCCTCTTTCCTCTCCAGGCACTCTTTACTTCCTGTTCCAAGTGTTTGGGGTGTCTTAGTGCAGTTCTAAGCTAAGGTTTTGGGGACACCTTGCATATACAAGCCATGCGCCCTATACACTCAAGGGAGGGGGTGGGAAGGTGAGAAAAAAGGTAAAGAAGCAGCATGGTACAATCAGTAAAGCAAAACTCGATGAAGAATTAAGAGATCTGAGGTCATATTCCAGCTTGTATAAGCTTGGGCAAACTGCCTTATATCTCTGTGCTCCAGTTTCTGCCTTTGTGAGATATAGGAAGGAAGCATGATGAAGTGCAAAGAGCTCGGAATTTATGAGGCACAAGTCTCAGCGCTGGTGTTTATTGGCCGTGTGACCTCGCCCAGGGCCTCAGTTTCCTCATCTTGAAAACGGAGATTCAAGCAGTTAGCACTACTTATCCCACAGGATTCTAGGAAGGAAAATACTCAGCACACTGAAAGGCACTGTCACTTTCCTTCAGGACTAGAGGAATCTAATTTCATGAGTCTGGGCCCTCTACCAACAATACCCTTTTATAATTTCATAGATTGTTATTGACAGTTACTACAGCCAACCAATTCGTCCTTCTGCAGGTCAGCCTGAGCTGCTTTAAACTAAGGTAGGCTGGTTCTTGGACAATAGCCACTCATGTTCATACTCACAACCTTTCTAGCCTTGTAGGACTTGACAGACAGATCCACTACCCGGCTCTGCAGTGAGGGCTGAACCAGATTGAAATGTAATTGGGAAGTGTTCAACAAAATAAATAAAATTATAACACAACATAGACATTTTAATTTGTAGTTTTCTAGGTCAGTTTGCAGCCACAGAGACTGTTTCTATTCTATCTCCTGCTTTAAGACACCAGGATCATCTCCCTTCCCAGCTGGGATATAAGACAAAGCCACTGAAAGGCATTCATCATTGTCTATAAAATGAGGGTGGGGCTAGTGGATATCATCATGACTATAATTTAACTCCTGCAGCTCAGTCCTTACCACACAAGCCTTGTGCACAAAACCATTTGGCCCACTTCCCCTCAGAACTTTGACTTTCCCACCCCTGACACAGTCAAACCTTTCCCTATGCCCTTACCTACCATCTTGCATTTCTCATATCCTGTGTTCTCTCCCTCCCTCTCCTTCTCCACCTCTCTCTGCATCTCTCTTTCTGTTTCTCTCTCTGCAACGCTCTCCTTGCCTCTCTCTGTTTCTCTGTCTCAGTCCCTCCTCTCTCTGTCTCCTTTTGTCTCTTTCTATCTCTGCCTCTGTTTCTCTCTCCATCTCTCTCCCTTACTCCCCCTCTCCTTCCCTCCTTCCCTCTCTCTATTTCTTTGTCTCAGTCTCTCCTCTCTCTTTTTCTATCTCCTGTCTCTCTCCCTCTCTCTTTCTCTTTCTTCGTATCTCTCTCTGCATCTCTCTCCTCCGCTTCCTCCCTCTCTCTGTTTATCTGTCTCAGTCTCTCTTCTCTTTTCTCTTTCTTTCTCTCTGCCTCTGTTTCTCTCCATCTCTCTCCCTCCCTCTCTCTTTCCCTCCTTCCCTCTCTATCTCAGTCTCTCCTCTCTCTCTTCCTCTATATTTTATCTCTCTCTCTCTCTCTCTCTCTCTCTCTCTCTCTCTCTCTCTCTCTCTCTCTCTCTCTCTCTTTCCCTCCCTCCCTCCCTCCCTCCTTCCCTTCATAACCCCTCCCCATCTCCAGAGACATTTCTCCTTCATGGTATCATAGACCATCAGAGCTAGAAGTGACTCCAGAGAACAAGCAGTCCAGCCTACAATTAAGCAGGAATCCTTCCTACACGGTGCCTGACAAGGGATCCTCTACCTTCTCCTTGAGTGATGGAACCTCATCTGTGAAATAAGGAGATTGGCCTTGGTAGTCTCTGAGGTCCTTTGCAGCTCTCATATTCTAAGAGTCTTTGAACTACTATATCAGGAACGTTCCTCAGTTTACCCTTATAACTCTCTGACTATGAGTGAGCCACTTGACCTCCTTCAGCCTCAACTTCCTTATCTTTAAAATGAGGGTAATCATACCTACTCATGAGGTTGTGAGGACGAAATAAAACAGTTCTTGTAAAATACTTTGCCACCTTCTTCAGGGCTGTTTATTAGTCATTGTCACCATCATCATCATCATCACCCTGGTTTCCATGTGCTCTACACAGGTGCTCCGGCCAACTCTGAGGGCATAAGGCTCAAGTTTCCTGCTCTGGGATTTTGCTACATCAGTGAAATCTCAGGGCTGGTCCTGAGCTGCTGTTATTGTTACTGTCAATGTTCTCACCTGTCCCTGTTTGTCTTTCTAGACCTACCATCTTGAGACCCCAGATGACATGATTTTGAGATGGATATAGTGGAAGGAGCCTTGGATTTAGAGTTTAAGGGCCTGAATTTGAATCCTGGCTCTGTTACTTAGTACCTTGGGCAAGTCACTTCCACTCTTAGGCCTCATTTGTTAAATGAGATGGCGTTGAACTACACAATCTCTGTGGCATATGCCAGCTCTTTAGTGCTCTGGTCCTTCCCTCATGAACCTGAAGTTCTGTCTTCCTTTTCCACTTGTCCCCAGTATGTGTTCAATGTGAAGAAACCAGGGGACGAGGTGCTTATCTGTTTGCAGCAGAAAACAAGGCGGACCACCCGCAGACAGGGCAAAGCTGAGAACCTGGCCATCGGCTTTGACATCTACAAGGTAAAGCAGGGGTCCCAGAGGCAGGACCTGTTCCCCTAGTAGGGGAGCTCCCCTTTCACTTATAAGATAGGGGATTCTCCAGGACCGTGAGTAACCCCCTTCTCTGTCCCTGGGAAAGATGAGGATGGTAGCCAGGAGCAGTCTGAAGTTTAGGCTGTTGAGCTGTGCTTAAATCCCACAGAATGGGATGCCTGCTCCCTCCTGGCCTTTGGGGTCCACAGCCCGGCTTATTTCTGGGCTTGCATTGAGCTGGGTTAAACAGTAAGAGCCCTAAATTTGGGTTCCGAGAATCCAGATTTGTCTGTGCTATGTGACTGACTGCCCTGTGATCTTGGGCAAAATGATCTCATTTCTCTGGCCTGTTTCCTCCTTTGTAAAATGAGAGGTTGAGCTCTGGTGTCCCCTCCACTGAATCCTGTGGTCCTTTCATAAGAACGAGTCCCTGCTTCTCCTTGGTGTAGAGGTTTGTCAACTGGCAGCTAGGTCCTTTCTTTGGGATGCATTGACGGCCACCTCTACGCGGTGCTCTGACCTTCCCCGAGGGAACGGGGGAGATGCACGATTCTGAGCCTGAGGCAGGATGCTCCTGGGACTGAGCTCATCATCAGAGGTCAGAGAAGAAGGCCTCACCCAACCCCAACGTCATGCTGCTCCCATGCTTCCCAGAGCTCCCAGCCAAGTGAGGGTCTGTCTTTGGGGATTTTCTCGAGGCTCTTGTCTCTTGGTCTGACAAGCCTGGCTGCATTTTACTGCTTCTCATCTGGCTGACTCAGTGTGATGGAGTGGAAGGAGATCCTAGCTTAGCACTAGAAGACCTGGAGTTTGGATCCTGGTTCTGTGGCCTTGGACAAGCCATATTTTAGCTCTCAGAGCCTCAGGTTTTCTCATTTGTAAAATGAGAGATAGTAATGCTTTTATGGCCTCCTTCACTGGGTTATTGTAAAGATCTAGTGAGGTAATGTCAGTCTTTAAACCTTAAAGTGCTGCGTAGGTGTTGTCATCATCATCATTATTGTTAGAACATATTAGGAAGTATATACTGCCACTGCACATGGACTTAACAGAGACTTGGGTTCAAATTCTGCATCCAGCTGAGAAGGATGATTATTTCTCTCTTATATTAATAACCATTTACTATTAGAGAGATGCAGGATTTTATCCCTTCCTGTATCCTCATTCTGTATTAGGTCAAATCAGCTTCTGAAAAATAGGGCTGCTAATGAGATTGGATTAACTTTCTCCTCAATCTTGTTCAGATCCCAACCAACTGGGAAAGTTTAGATCTGATCAAAGCTGGGCGGGGGTGGGGGGGTGGGGTGGGGGTGTGGCCCGGGGTGGGGGGAGGGGCGGGGGGTGGTGGTGAAGCAGTATGTGTAGATACTGGCTAGGTGTGTTCTGGGAGTAAGAGTGACATAAAGGCCCTAGCCCCTCATTAAAATAGCTCCACCTCTCATTATAATATTCATTCTTCTCATTAATTGTTAACCAGTCAGGGATGATTGCCATCTGTCAAGAACACCCACTCTTCCAAGGGCATATAAATATCAATAGGCCGCCATGATCCGTTTTTGGTTTATGAGAGATAGCCAAATGACCAATCCTTTTATTTATAAAATTTATTAATACTTAATTATGAATTATATGTTATTGTATAATATATTACACCATTATATTCTACTAATTATATAATTGGCATATAACTAATTATTAATAATTAATAAAATTTATTAATGGAATTAATAAAATGATTGCCCAGAACTAAGTCTCTTGAACTTTTTATACATCACGCAGCCTTTTTTAGCTGTGCAGCCTAACCTGCAGCGTCTTCATTTGTAAAAGGATCGTAATACAGAGTTGTGCCCAAAGTCTTAGCGTGGTTTTCACTCCAAACCACACGAATACCTTTGGTGCAGCCTGTGTTACCTCTATCGCCCCCCTCCCAGTATTGTTGGGAGGACCGGTGAGATAATGCCCATAAAACGCTTTGCTAACCGTGACCATATTATCATGTCAGTGATTATCTTTTCTGTTGCTGCTGTTATGTCCTCCTCACCTGCCCACTCCCCCCAAATCTGCATCTCTTTCAGGTTTCCCTATTTATACTGATGGCACCAAAAGCCTCTTAGTCACCCAGAACCTCAGCCATCTGGTAGGCTGGACGTCTGGGGACTCTTACCCTTTCTTGTGTCGTGGCCTCCTTTGGCAGTCAGTCTGGTGAAATCCATGGACCCCTTCTCAGAAACATGTTTTTAAATGCGTAACTGACCTAGGCAGGAGGTGCAGTGCATAGAGCATCAGGCTTGGAGTCAGGAAGACTTGAGTTCATGTTGGGCTATAGACTCTTACTAGCTGTCACCTAGCTTTCTGCCTGCCTCAGTTTCCTCATATGTAAAATGGGGGTGATAATAATAGCATCTATCTCCCAGGATTGTCGTGAGGACCATATAAAGTAATAATTATAAGGCATTTAGCACAGTATTTGGTAGATTGTGAGTGCTTAAATAATAATAATAATAGTAGCTGTCATTTATATAACGGCACAGTGGCTAGTACCTTATGGGTGCTTAATAACTTCTCATACATAATAATAACTAACATCTATATAACACTGTGCCTGGTGCCTTGGAGGTGCTCAATAAATTTGAATAATGATAACAATAACACAAACAACTAACATTTATGGAGCACTTACTATGTGCCAGGGACTGTGCCAAGTGCTGGGGAGACAAAGCTCCTCCCCCAAAACACAATATAGTTATCAAAATATTTTTAAAAAACCCAAAGTTCATAGACCCTAGGTTAAGAACCCCTGGCCTAATAGACCAGTATCTTACATCATATGCCAAGATAAGGTCATGATTTAGACATAAAAGATGAAGCTGTAAGCAAATTAGGAGAGCAGGGAATAGTATACCTGTCAGATCTATGGAGAAAGGAAGAATTTATGACTTAACAAGAGATAGAGAACATTATGAAATGCACAAGTCGATAATTTTGATTACATTAAATTAAAGTGTTTTTATACGCTCAATGCAACCAAAATTAGAAGGGAAGCAGAAAGCTGGGAAAGAATTTTTACAGCCAGTGTCTTTAGTAAAGGCTTCATTTCTAAAATATATAGAGAACTGAGTCAAATCTGTAAGAATACAAGTCATTCCCCAATTGATAAATGGTCAAAGGATCTGAACAGTTATTGGATGAGGAAATTAAAGCTATCTATAGTCATATGAAAAAATGCTCTAAATCACTATTGATTAGAGAAATGCAAATTAAAACAACTCTGAAGTACCACCTCACACTTATCAGATTAGCTAACAAAACAGGAAAATGATAAATGTCAGAGAAGATGTGGGAAAATTGGAACACTAATGCATTCTTGCTGGAGTTGTGAACTGATCCAACCATTCTGGAGAACAATTTGGAACTATGCCCAAAGGGCAGTCAAATTGTGATTTTGATCCAGCAATACTACTACTAGGTCTGTATCCCAAAGAGATCATAAAAACAGGAAAAGGACCCACATGTAGAAAAATATTTATAGCAGCTCTTTTTGTGGTGGCAAAGAATTAGAAATTGAGGGGATGCCCATCAATTAGGGAATGGCTAAACAAGTTGTGGTATATGAATGTAATGGAATACTATTGTTCCATAAGAAATGGTGGGCAGGCAGACTTCAGAAAAACCTGTAAAGACTTACATGAACTGATGCTGAGTGAAGTGAGCAGAACTTGGAGAACACTGCAATAACTGACTTTTTTAGACTTAGCTTTTCTGAGCAATGCAATGATCTAAGACAACTCCAAAAGACTCATCATGGAAAATATTAACCACATCCAGAGAAAGAACTATGGAGTCTGAATGCAGATCAGAGCATTCTATTTTCTCTTTCTTTTGTTGTTTTTTGTTTTTCCTTTTTGTTCTGACTCTTCTTTTGCAACATGACTAATGTGGAAATATGTTTCATATGATCATACATGTATAGCCTATATTAGATTGAATGCTGTCTTGAAGAGGGGGGGAATGGAGGGCAGGGGAAAAAATTTAGAACTCCAAATCTTATAGAAATGAATGTTGAAGACTAAAAACAAAAACAACAAAAACCCCGACCTAGTTAGCCTCCATCAGGTCCAGTCTCCAGCTGTCAATATGGCAACCACTGCCCTACCTGCCTCCCTTACAGGGTTGTGGAGAAAGCACTTGACTAAACATAAACAACTTATATAAATGTGGTTTGTTATATTTTTCTCACCTTCATATGTTTCCTCTCCCTTTCTCTTTCCATCCAGTCAATTGCCAAACCCTGTTGATTTTCCTTGAGTTCATATCTCTTGTACCCATCCCTCTGATCTGTATCATCCACCCGAGAACCCTTGAGTCATGATGTAGACAGAGGTGAAGTATCAGCAATAAGACTACTGAACTAGGAGTCAGGAGTCATAGCATAAACTTGCTGTCATTTTCCTCCTATCTGGCCTCCTTTTCCTCATCTGTCAGATGAAGGAATTCTATTAAATGACTACTGAAGCCCCTTCCAGCTTGGATCTTTGGTGGGCTAAATTCCCTTCTAGATCTAATGTTCTGTGTTCTATGTTCTAAGACCTTTTCTATCCCTGGCATATTGTATTCTTTGTCCAAATAGCCCTTCCCAGGCTTTGTCCTTGATGTTATAAGCAGGGGTTTGCTGGGGCTAGCTCCTACTGACTCTGTCAGGGAAATTTTCAGGGTGAACATTTATACCTCAAAAATCAGCAAATTACAAATCAGGGCTTGCTTAATTGTTTTGTTGATTGTCTGGACTTAAGAAAGTGATGGAGAAGATACTAATAATGCAGATTAAGCTTAATTAAATTAAACTTAAAAGTGTGTTATTCATAGACTTTCCTTCTCTCTACTCACCCTCCCCCAGAGAAATGGTTGTTAAAATATTTATCAGCACACCTCTGATTGTAAAGTCCATTCCATATTCTGTGTTTTAAGGCCTTTCTTAGTTTGGACGTTCTATGTTCTACTGTCACTTCCAGCTCCAACATTCTAAAAAATTTGTTGTTTTTGATGTTCTTGGGTCACTAAGGTTCTAGGATCCTAAGGTCTCCAAGGAATTAAGAGCCCAAATTCTATCCCATTGGGCTGCTTTAAGGAAAATGTGGCAGCAGGCGTTGGTGATGTGGGAAGCTAGGGTATAAGGAGACCTGAGAATGTGAGAAAGAGTTTCAGACACAGTTATCTCTACAGGTGGAGTCGAACCGAAAGTACCGCATGCATACTATGCAGGAGAAGGCAGCTGGTTCCATCTATATCAATTCACGCAGTGTCTTCCTGCGGACGGAACAGAAAGAGGGCCGGTACGTCATCATCCCCACCACCTTTGAGCCAGGCCAGACATGCGAATTCCTCCTCAGGATCTTCACAGACGTGCGTGCCTCTTGCCAGTAAGTGCTCGGTGTTGGGGGAAAGGAGAGTGGGTAAGGGAAGAATCTAAAAGAACAGGGCTTGCTGTATTCCCTGCCCAGAAACGCCCTGTTGACCATTTATAATAGTCTCACTTGTATGACACTTTTAACTTTGTCTAGAGTGTCTTATTTGGTAAATGGGACAGGAAAGATAGTAATTCCCGTTTTATGCAAGAGGAAGCCAAGTCCCAGAGAGAGGAAAGGTACTTGCCTTGGCTCACAAAATGAAGTAATGGTAGACCTGGGGCTGCAATCCAGGGTTCCATGGATTGAAATAGTCACTGTCTATATTGTTTTCTTGGTTCTGCTTACTTTGTTCTGCGCTAGTTCATAGAGATATTTCTGTGCTTCTCTGTATTCATCGCACACATCATTTCTTACAGCACACATTCAAAGCCCTTCATAATCTAGCCCCCTTCTACTTTTCCATTCTTCTTACACCTTGCTCCCCTACACATACACTTCCATCTCGTAACACTGGTCTCCTGGCAATTCCACAAACAAAATATTCCATCTCTCAGCTCCTGGCATTTTCTCTGACTGTCCTCCATGCCTGGAATGCTCTCCCTCCCCTTTGACTGCTAACTTCCCTGGCTTCCTTTAAGTCCTAGCTAAAATCCCATTGTCTACAGGAAGCCAACTCCCCTTAATTCCAGTGCTTTCTCTCTTTTGATGATTTCCTATCTATCCTCTACATAGTTTGCTTTGTTTGTCTGCATGTTGTCTTCTCCATCCATTAGATTGTAAGCTCCTTGAGGGTAGAGGCTGTCTTTTGCCTCTTTTTGTGTCCTCGGCACTCAGCACAGTGCCTGGCACATAGTAGGCACTTAATAAGTGTTTCTTGAACAAATGAATGAATCTTCACCTACCACAATTTATTTAGTCATTCCTCAATCAATGTACATCTACTCTGTTTCCATTTCTTTGCTAACACAAAAAGCATTGCTACCAGTATTTCGGTGTCTGTGGTGACTTTTTTCTTGTTGATGATTTCCTTGGGCTAAAAGTACAGTAATGGAGTATGAACATTTTGGTCACTTTATTTGCATAATATCAGATTGCTTTTCAAAATAATTGTACCATTTCACAGCTCCACTGACAATGTATTAGTATGCCTGTCATCTTACAACCCCTCCAACATGGACTTTTTTTTTTTTGAAAAATTAGTTTTTGTTTGTATTTTCAGTTTCTTACGTCACCATAGTTATTCCAAATGTCCCTCACTCTCTCTCTCTCTCTGCTAGAAAACCATTGCATTTGACAAAGAGTATTTTTTTTGAGACAATAAAGTCACAACTGATAGATATCTTGAAAAAGTCTGAAAACAAAACATTGGCTATTTGCATTTTTTGGTCATTTTTTCCAACTTGCAGTATGTGAAGTGAAGCCTCACATTTTTTAAAATTTGAATTTCTCATTATTAGTGATTTGGAGCATTTTTCCATGTGGTTGTGAATACTTTGCAATTCTTTTTTTGAGAACTGTTTGTTTATATCCTTCTAATATTTACCTATTGAAGAATGGCTATTAGTTATATGCATATTTATTATTATTATTAATTGTTTCTATTATCTTGGATACCAAAGCTATATCAGAGAAAGATTTTTTTCTCCCATTCTACTGATTTCTTTTTTATTTTAGATTCATTAGTGTTGTCTGTGCAGAAGCTTTTGATATAATCATATAATCAAAGTTATCTATTTTATCTTTTGGGGTTGCCTCTGTCTCTAGTTGGTTAAGAATATATCTCCTACCCATAGCTATGAGAGGTATACTATCTGTTTCTCTTTTAATTTTTTTATAATCTGCTCTTTAATATTAAGGTTGCATTTCCATTTAGATTGTATTGTAGAATATGATATGAGGTGTTAGTCTAAGCCTAATTTCTGCCAAATTGATTTCTACTGTAACTAGCAATTTTTATTAGATAAGGAGTTTTTTCCTATGTAATTTATATTTTCTACTTTATCAAACATTCCGTAGATTGGATAAGAGAATTTAGAGCTGGAAGAAACCAATGAAATTATCCAGCCTAAATCCCTCATTTTACAGATGAGGAAACTGAGACTCAGAGAGTAAAGCAGACCATCTGTGACATCACACAGGAAGTAGGGATGACTGATCAAGAATGTGATGTTTAAGTATAAGTGGTGCAGTGGGTCAGATGCTAGAGCTGGAGTCAGGAAGCCCTGAATTCAAATCTGGCATCAGGCTCTCACTAGCTACATGATACTGGGCAAGTCACTTAACCTGCCTGCCTTAGTTTCTACAACTGTCAAATGAGGATAATAATAGTACCTACCTTTCAGGTTTGTTTTGAGTCTTGTATGAGATGCTATTTATAAAGTGCTTTGCAAACCTTAAAGTGCCCTGTGAATGTTAGCTATTATTATTTCCCAGGATGTCCCAAAAATCTTAGTGAAGCTTTATGATATTAAATCTTAAAACTCCACTAAGAATTTTGGAGTACCATATATATATATATATGTATGTGTGTGTGTGTGTGTGTGTGTGTGTGTGTGTGTGTGTGTGTGTGTGTATGTAGAGAGAGAGAGAGAGAGAGAGGGAGAGAGAGAGAGATCTGCCAAAATCAGATTTGATAGAAAGTACCTACTGTTAGAACACTAGCAGTAGGTAGGTCCAGTAATTCACAGGAGGTGATATAAGAATGGAGCTATCCAGTGAAAAGTCCTTCGTAGAAGGATTTAAATTCCATTTTTACCCTCTCTTTACTCTCCTAATTCTTGTTCTTGCCATCCTTCCCTTACTCCCCCAAATTGATTCCTGTCCTCTTTTATCTCTCCTTCTCACCTCCTATTCCCTTTTCTCATTTTCTATCTCTTCTCCTCCCCTCAGGGAATTGCACCTGGATCAGCCCCGCCATTGGTGGTGGAATAGAATATTTGGTTATCCTCAGGTTGTGTCCCAGGTCCACATCATCAAAGCAGAGGGGCTGAGGGATTCCCCTTCAGAAGGTAGGTGTTCTTTCTCTTTGCCCCACTTCCATCCTCTCTGCGCCTTCCTTGGGGTGTTAGGTGAGGGAAGTTTCCTTCCTTCCCACTGAGATCAAGGCTCCTAGCTTGATCCAGGTTGGAATAGTTTGGACAGGCTGAGAACTGGAGGTTGAGGCTGGTGAATTGCTTGAATTTAGGATTTCTGAGTTGCAGTAGGGTTATAGCCCATCAAATTTTCACACTAGCTCCTGCCCTGGGATCAGAGTACCCTAGGCTGCCTAAGGAGGAGCAAACCTCCCAGTGTGACCTCTTCCGTCTTGGCAAGATGAGGAGACTCAGTTTCAAAATTAAAAAAAAAGGACTACATAGACACTAGGCATGGTAATATCTAAAGATAAGACTCCAAGACCCCATCTTCCTAATCCTCCTATGGGAGAAGGATATCGATGGAAGAATGTATTTACCATATAGTAACTGCGTAATGTGAGCCTTCATTGATGGCCTCCCTTCACATCTGTCTGGCTCTGCCAGTCTACAAGGATTTCAAAGACAGAGCCAATGATAGATGATGCCTCTCCAGCCTAGATAAGTTTAGAGGGCTTCATCACTAGCAGACTGGCCACCAAGAGGCAAAGTTTTAGGTCATAGCAGCTCTTGAAGACAGTCTACTAAGGTAGGGAGGGCTTTGTGATCTCAGTCAAGGAAGGGTCTCAGTACACAGGAAATCATGGAGCTTTGGAAGAATTATTAGTACATGAGTGTGTGTGTTGGGGGAAGGGTACAAAAATGCTTTAAATGACATTGTCCCCGTCCTCAAGGAGCATATAATCTGGAAGGGAGACAAGGTATGTATACAAATAACTATATACAAGTTAGAAGGAGGAATTATGACAGAGAATGAATCATCAAAGGAAGAATCACTTTTAGCTGAGGAAGACCAAAGGAGGCTTCATGGAGGAGTCATCTCAGCTGGACCTTGAAGGAAGAAAAGGATATCAACAGGTGGAGATATAGAAGGAGATGTATATGAGGCAGCTAGGTAATACAGCGGACCAAGTGTTAGACCTGGAGTCAGGAAGACCTGAGTTAAATGTAGTCTTAGACACACACTAGCAGTGGAACAGTCACTTAATGTCTGTCTGCCTCAGTTTACCCGACAGCACTTACCTCCTGGGGTTGTTGTGAGGATCAAATGAGATAATATGACACTTGACACATTTACTAGCTGTGTAACCTTGAGCAACTCACTTAACCCCCTTTGCCCTGCCTTTCCCCTTCCAAAAAAAATACTTATCACAGTATGTGGCACATAATAAGCGCTGTATGTGTTAGATGTTATTGTTATTAAAATGCAGCCTCAGACACAATCCTGGGCCAGTCACTTTACCTCTGCCTGCCTCAATTTCCTTATCTATAAAAGGGGGATAATAATAGCATTTACCTCCCAGGGTTGTCTTGAGGATCAAATGAGATAATCATTGTAAAGTGCTTAGCACAGTGCCTGGCACATAGTAAGAGTTATATAAATGTTAGATGTTATCATCATCATCATCATCATGTAGTCGCAAACACACACTAGCTTTGTGACCCTGGGCAAATCACTTAACTTCAATCTGCCTCAGTTTCTACATCTGTAAAGTGGAGATAATAATAGCACCTACCTCACAAGGTTGTGAAGATCAGATGGGTTAATATTTGTAAAGCGCTTTGATACCTTAAAGTGCTGTGAACACACAAACTGTTGTTATTATTGTGGTTCTGGGCATGGGAGAAGGCCTACAAGAATTCACAGAGGCAGGATGAGACCAGGAAATCCCCAGCCTTGGTTTGGCTAGAATACAAAAGAAAGAGATGGAGCATGATGGCAGTGGGAGAGGTGATGAGTTTAGGCTTGTTTGTGGGGAAGATTAACCTGAGGGTGTATGTGCAGAATAGAGTGGATCTTTCTTAGAGGACCTTGGAAACCTCTTCATTTCCCAGATGATAAAAGGAGCAAATCTGAGGCAGGGAGACCTATTAAAAAGTGATTACACTAGTCAAGGCGGAGGTAAAGAGGTGAAGAGAAGGGGATGGATATGAGACGTGTGGAGGGGGGATTGCCAAGGTCTTGTAAGGGATTACAGGGTCATAGGTTCTTAGGATCAAGCAGAAGGGACCTTGGAGGCCATCGAGGGTCATTTTACAGATGAGAAATGAGGCCCAGAGAGGTTAAGTGTTTGGTCTAGGGTTGCACATCTAGTAAGTGTCTTGCTAGGCAGAAACTCAAATGTTGGAGATAAATCTGATTCTAAATCCAGTGTTCCATCCACAATGCCTGAATAAGAGGGGAAGAGTTCAAAATGAGTTTCCAAACCTGGGTGACTGGGAGGATAAAGGTTCCATCAACAGAATCAGAGGTCAGTTTGGGACATTGTGGACTTTGGATGCTCATGGAATGGTAAGGGGAGCTGACATTTTTTAGGAAGCAGTTGGAAATGACAGGTCTAGACCTCAGGCAGGGCAGGGATGCTGGGACTACGTGTACCTCTTCAGTGATCCCAGGTCCTTTTCTCAGGGTGGCCTTGTTCACTAAGTGTATATTATCCTTTCTGCTCTACCTCTCTCCCCTCCAAGTTCTCTCCATGTTCCATTTCTCTTCCCACAGGGACTAACTCCTACGTGATCATCAAATGTGAAGGAGAGACAGTCCGATCGGATGTGCACAAGCATAGCGGCACCCCAGAGTATGATGTGAAAGGCATCTTCTATCGTAAGAAGCCAGAGCAGCCCATTGTAGTCCAGGTGGGTATCTGGCCCATTGGGCCACAGACTGCAGGTACCTAATCCCTAGGCATTACCTTCCAAGAGAAGCCTGATGAGTTAGAGAGAACCCTGAGAATAGAATCAAGAGCCCCGGTTCTGTTCCTAACTCACATTTCACATATAGGATGTCCAAAGGTTTTATAGCTTCAAACCTGCACTAAGACTTTTGGTATGTCTCATATTGCATTCCTCATAAGAAATCCATGAGTGGCTGCTTTGAATAGAATCATCCCATTTTACAAACGAGAAAACAGTTTTGAAATGACATAGACTTGGCCAGCATTAAAAAAAAAAGCTAATAAGCCTGACAGCTAGCATTTGAACTTGTGTTCTCCAACTCCAAACCTGAGGATACCTTCATTTGCACATACCATACTGTGGTCTTGTACAAGTCAGCTTGTCACTGTACCTCAGTTTCCAGTTTGACCACAGAGAATGTCAGAGCTGGAAGAGACTGCAGTGCCCCCCTACTTCCAACCCCTACTTAAACACAAATCCTGTCTAAAACATAGGCTTCCACTAGAAGGGAAAACCCTCCACCTCCCAAAGCAGCCCTTTCCACTTTGAGTGCCTCTTAATTATTCGGGGATTTTTCCTGATATCAAGCTTAAATTGGCCTTTCCACAACTTTTACCCATTACTCCTAGTTCAGCCCTCTAGGACCAAGCAGAAAAAAATCTAAACTAATTGAAACAGAGCAGCCCTTGAAATATTTGGACCTAGCTACTCTGTTGCCCCTCAGTCTTCTCTTTTCCAGGCTATATCTTCCCAGTGCCTTTAACTGTTATTCTTCAGTCTCTTCTTCACCAGCCTAGTTTCTTTCCTTGGCATACTTTCCAGCTTATTGACTCAGTTCCTAAAATGTGACACCTACAGCTGAACACAAAACTCTTCAGTTACTGCCCTGTTGGGGGAGGGGGGTCCTATGTGAAGGACTTCACCTAAATAAACTAGTTCCTTTTAGTTAAATGATATATACCCCCAGCTCATAGAGAATGGTATTAGAACTTTGACATTTATCTTGATCCTTTAAAAAAGGTTTAAAAACTGCTGTTCTTAATATTTTTTTGTGATGGATCCCTTTGACAATCTGACTATTTTGTCAGTTTGGTGAAACCAATGGACTGCTTCTCAGAATATTTTTTATTAATTCATAATTGAAGGAAATGCTAGGTTTAAATTAGAGATTAGTGAAAATAAAGATGTATTTTATTTCCCCATTCAAGTTCATAGACTCCCTGAAATCTATCCATTGGGGGCCCATGAGCCTCTAGGTTAAGAACCCTTGCTCTTGAATCAGAACCTTTGAGATCGCTAGCCCAGGCTCAAATCCACCCCCACATGCTTTCTCTTAAGAACCATAGGTTGGGAGGGGTATTAGAGCCAACCAGTCCAACCCTTCCATAAACAAGAATCTGCTCTATAACATTTCTACCTGATTCAATTTTTTGCATAGCTCTAATTGGTAGGAAGTCTTTCCTTATATTGAGATATTTAGTTTCCAATTAATTTTTAATCTTTGCTTCAAAAGCCCTTTATTAAATGTAATTTTTATTGCATTGTTTTTGGTAAAAGATGCACTTAATATTTGTTTGTGAGGTTTTTATGCCCTAACACACGAGAAATAAGTATACTCTTTTCTGTTTCCATTCAATATTTTCCATAGGTCTATCATTTCTAACTTTTCTAAAACTCTATTCAGGTCCTCCATTTCTATTTCATTTTTTGGGTAAGTTTATCAAGGTCTGAGAGGAGTCATTTGAGGTTCCTCACTATTACAGTTGTACTATTTTCTCCTGTAACTCAGTTTACTTTTTCTTTAAGAATGTAGATGCTATGCTATTTGGTGTATACATGTTCAGTATTGATATTCATTGTCTAAGGTACCTTTTAACAAAATGCAATTTCTTTTCTTATCCCTTTAAGAAAGGGATGATTTTATCTCCTGTTTTTTTGCTGTTTCTTTGTTTTTGATCCATTGGTACCCTTGCCTTTTTTGCTTCATCTGAAACATAAGTTTTGCTCTAGCCCCTTGTTTTAACTCTGTGTATTTTTAATTCCTTACACTGAGCAGAAATCTTTGAAGATCTCATTTGCCTCTCAGCTGACACCTCTCAGATGCTACCTCCTTCACAGCTCTTTTCCTAATTTTCCTAATTATTAGGATTCTCCCTTCTTGAAATTACTTGGTGTTACTTTGTATTTTCAGTACGTGCGTATGTATGTCATATTGCCCAGTACAACACAAGCTCCTTGAAGTCTCTGACACCTTGTGATGTTATAGGTGCTTAATAGTGTTCATAGAACTTGCTTCAATTGATCTGGACTTAGTCATGATATTATTATCACATAGCTAGTATTTATAAAGAAATTTCAGGTTTGCCAAGTGCTTTGCTATGTTATTTCATTTGAGGCTCACAGCAACCCTGAGGAAAAGGTACTTTTATTATCTCTGTTTTACAGATAAGGAGACTGAGGCAGTCAGAGCTTAAATGACTTGCCTGGGTCTCACAGCTTGTAAGCATCTAAGGCTGGATTTGAACTCAGGTATTCCTCACTCCAAGTCTAGCACTCTCTCCCTCGTGCCTACATGGCTGCCCTCTAGAGCCGCACAGAACAAATGTGCCACCTCCCAGCCCATGACCTCTCACTACGTGTGTGTTCTTCTCCTAGATTTGGAACCATAAATTCTTGTTGGATCAGTTCCTGGGGCAGGTGGCCCTGAAGGGGGATCCAGATGACCTCCAGACATCACATGCCCTGCATCTACAAGATCGGGGCAGTGGGAATTCCAATGACCTTCCTGGAACCATCTCCCTCCAGGTCTACAGCAGCAGCAACCTCTCACATATCTAGGGCTTCCCCTCAGCCCTGGAGAATCCATGGTGTGTGGGGGGCACGGCTGGACCTGCTCCCACGTAGCTCCAGCTTTCTCTCGGAGCCCTTTACACACACAATGAGATTTCCTTATTTCCCAAGGACAAATTCACCACATAGAAGAATTATGCATGTCTCTCCTGGAATACAGTGTCTAATGGTGCCAGAGGCCTCCAGGACCTTCAGCACCTCTTAGTCAATGGAGTGGTAGAAGACACAGAGCACTTCAGGACAGGGCATATCCAGAGTCACTTGTTTACATGCCAGTGGCCCTGTGGATTTTGCCCTTACCCCTAACCAATTCTCTGCTAGCCAATTTCCTCTCACTCCTTTCTTCCTCCCCACCCCCCTCCACTGCCCTTCACCTCCCACAACCTCACTTTTCCCACCCACCATAATGACAGTTTGCCCTCCCTGGGGTCCCTTTTGTTCAGAGAAAGTAGAAACATCTTTGTATAATGGAGAGAGCCCTGAACCAGGAGTCAGAAAGATGTGGCTCCACCATTCATTGGCTGGGTGACCAGTGACACCAGGGAATGACTCCATCAGTGTATCGGTGTGAAGGTATCCGATGGCTGAGTGGGACTTAGAGGAGATCCTTTGGGTTTTGGCCAGGCCAGAAGCTCCTCCCTCAACCCTGCCCCCCTCCCATCTCTTCAGACTCCTCGTTAGTGCATGGGAGACTTGCCAGGATTGTTCATTCATAACAGGTCCACTAATTCATCTTCACATCAGAATGTCTTCTTTTGTCAGTTTGGTTGGGTCTTCACCAAGATTGCCAAAGCCAGATTGTTTTCCAAGCTTCTTATTAGGTCACTGGGCCCTGTCTTAGAAGTGAAAGGACTTCACGTGGGCACCTGGATGCAGTCAGGCTCTCTACCAGTCGCCAATGCTGTAGCTTTTCCCGCAAGTTGAACCAACTGCCAGACACTGAAGGATCACGAGTCTCATCCAGGTCAGACCAGCTGTTGTCACTGGTTCTCCTCCCAAAGGGGGTCAGTCCCCACCTAGCTAGACATCTGCGCATCAGTCAGGATGATAGTTGGCCCCCTTGGCCAACAGGATGAGATGTGTCAGAGAGTAGTGCCAAGGCAGCCCCAGCTGTTGATGAGAGACAGGACTCTTAGCCATGCCAAAGCTGGGGTCCAGGGGGACGGAGTGCACCAAAGGATAACCCCTCCCCCTCCAGGCAGAATGGGTTTTCTTCTGCAAAACAGGCCACATCGGCCCAAGAAACCAAAGAATCTTCCTTCTTATCATCTCAATATTGAGGCCCAAGTGTCTTAATGGTTTTCCTCCCTGCTTCATTGTGGTTTTTCTTATTTCACATTTTAGAGGCTAGGGCATTTCAAGTCGATTAGGAGAAACAGAGGACCAGAACCCACCCCTTTTTTTTTAAACTGTAGTTTCTTTGGGTCTTACGAAAATGTGATTCCAGGTGGATGTAATTAGGGATAGGATGAATGGGATTCTCTGTACTTTTTTTTTTTCCATAACTGGGATTTGCAATTGGATAAAGGCCAGGGCATTCTATATAACTGATTGGGGATTTTACTGGTTTTTGTTTTGTAAAGCTACGCCTTATTTGCTCCCTGATACATTCATGAGACATGGGCAGTTTAACATCTCCAGTCCAAACATCTGTTTTTCCTGGAAGTCCTTTGGATTGTTAGAAACATATAAGTTTACCCAGACACCGTAGTGACTCAGTTGTGTCTAAACCCTTTCATTCTCTAGATCAGCATCAAGAAGGAAGATCCTATGGTTTCATGAGGGTTGAAAGCCATCACCCTCATAGTTAGAAAGCCAGAATCTTCAGTGAAGCTTGCAAACCTAGGTCTAGTTAAGGGGTAATTTTGCTGTAAAGGTATAGCCCCTGCCTTTGTTTTCCTGGGGATCAAGTGAGGAAAGAGGTGCCATCTCCCTGTCACTCTTCCTCTAGGATATCTGAGAACTTTTCATCTCTAGGACTTTTGCTACTGGGACCAAAGTTTACCAAGCTGAGACAGTCCACTTCTGGACTGCTCACTGCAGCTTCCCTTCCTTCCTTCCTGTCCCGCATATGGCTATTATGGGACACTCTTCTCTCTAGGTTGTCCATGGTATGAGGAGCTGAAGGAAGAGGAAAAGGTCATGAAGAGATAGAATGAAAAAGGAAGGAAGGAGTAGGATGAGGAAGGAAGAAAGAAAAAGAGAAAGAGAAAGAAAAAGAAAAAGAAAGAAAAAGAAAGGAAGGAAGAGAAAGGAAGGAAGGAAGTTGTTTTTACCTTAAACTCAGCTTTGGGACCCAAGGTGCTCCACATGGGTTTGAAATTGAGACTCTGTGTGATTGTGACAATGAACAAGTTGGTTAAACCTCTGTGTGCCTCAGTTTTCCTCATCTTTGAAATGGGGCCAATGATCCTTGTTTGTCAAGCTTTTCATGATGAGTTCAGTATAAAGACAAAAATATAGACATATGTACATACATACACTTTGTGTGTATGTGTCTATACACAAATATACATATATGTAAATATATAGTATACTGTATTTACATACGTACAAATGTCTCTGTCACAGAATATTGGAGCTGGAGGGACCTTAGAGGTCATCTCCTGTATGTATCTGTCTTGTAGCATCCCCTAGTAATGACTGATCTACCTCCTCTTGGGGTAGCCCATCCCACCCCTCTGTTAGGGAGTTTTTCCTTTCATTACGCAGAAATCGCCCTTTCCGGAATTTCCATGCATTCCTCCTGGTTCTTACAGCTACAGCAGAGTCTAAGCCAAGCAATCCTTATACCCCTTCCACATGAATGCCCTTCAGATATTTGAATGCAGAAACCTGAGTTCAGCCTCCAACCCTCTTTCCCTAAGGTTAAAGATTCTTTGTTGTTTTCGCGTGATCTCCAATCCCCATCCTCGCCTAGCTGCCCTTCTCTGGGCATGCTCCAGTTTGTGAATTTCCTTCCTAAAATGTGGTGCCTAGAACTGGATGCAGCATCCCAGATGGGCCTGACCAAGGCAAAGGACAGCGGGACCCTCGCCTTTCTCGCTAGGAGTATATGCCTATTTTACATATCTCAGATTCATATTTGCTTTGGGGGCTGTTGTGTCCCATCGATGACCTAGGTAGGCTGACTCTTCACCTTCTCCTAATTTCTAAGGCCCAGAATTCCAGTATTCATCTTCCTGATAGCAGCTGGCCAGACAGAAATCATACCCTCTCTTTTCTGGAGCTGGGGTCCTGCCTGAGTCCCGGTTGTCCTGATGGATGACTGCCGCCCTCTCCTGGCCCGGTTTCTCAGGCAGACCTCTGCTATGCTTCACCCCACCCCCTACCACTTGGCCCTCTCCTCTCACTAGCCTCACCAGCAAGCTTGCCACCATAGCCTCCCCTACTACACAACCTTCTAGTTCTGGAACCACAATCCCATCAACTCTAGGAAGGGGTACATGGCTCCCCTCACCATCTGTTACATTCTGGACCAAAGTGCCCCCACCCCACCCCCCTCCACCTTACGTGTCTTGTTTCTCTCTTACAATATAAGCTCCTGAGGGCAGTGACTGCTTTTGCTTTTGTATTTGTATTCTCAGCTCTTAGCACAGTGCTCGGCACCCAGTAAGTACTTAATAAATGCCTTTTCTTCCTTTTGTTCATTTTTTTTATTACTAATCTCATCTGGATTGTGAGGGAAGCAATGTTTCTGATAGTATTAGAAGAGTGGGCACATGTTGGAAAGAACATCAGATTTGGGTTCTGGAGTGGTGATCGCCTCTGTTGGGTCCAGAGGACCTGGTTCAAAGCCCTGATCTGCCACTTGCTATCCTAGCTTCTCTGGGTGGGAGGAGGGTACTAGAAGACCTAAGAGGGGTGGTAGCCCCCAAATCTGTGATCTGACTGCTGCAGCATTTGAGCCGACCCATGAGGGGAACCCCAGGGACACAAGTCTTGCTTGGGAATTACCTTGCTGGTGTGGGCTGGATGCCAAACTCCCTTCCTTCTCCCACCCCTCTCCTGCCCAATTCCAACCTATCCAATCCACCCCACCATCACCATCAGGGAATATTTCTCAAGGCCTTGGATCCTGTAGGGGAGCTAAGTTGGCACTAGACCTGCCTCTAAAGGCTGATGACCCAACTCCCCAAATATTTCTCCCACTGTCACCCCAATTTACCATTGCCCATGATCATTTGTACGTTGCTTAGAATCCTTGTTGCTGTTCAGTCATGCCTGACTCTTTGTAACCCCATTTGGGGTTTTCTTGGCAGAGATACTAGAGTGGTTTGCCATTTTCTTCTCCAGCTCACTTTACAGATGAGGAAACTGAGGCAAACAGGGTGAAGTGACTTGCCCTGGGTCACACAGCTAGTCTGAGGCTGGATTTGAACTCAGATCTTCTTGACTCTAGGGCCAGTACTTTATCCGTTGCGCCATCTAGATGCCCCCATAGAATCCTTAGCTCCATTCAAGGCTCAGCTCTAGTGGCATCTTGTATAGGAGGCCTTTTCTGATGCTCTCCAATTTGGGGCTCTCCTCACCCTGTTACTTTATTTTTTATGTACTTCATTTTTACTTATCTTTGTGCTTGTGTTCCTCTCCCCTTCCTGGTATAATGGAAGCTAGAATGGAAGCTTATTGAGAGCAGGAACTCTCTTATTTTTGTATCTCCACCTCCTAGCACACATAGTAGGCTTTTAATAAATATATATCAAAGGGCAGCTAGGTGACGTAGTGGATAGAGTGCTGGGCCTAAAGTTAGGAAGACAGCTTGAATTCAATTTCTGGCCTCAGGCATTTACTAGCTGGGTAGCCCCGGGCAAGTCACTTAGCCCTGTTTGCCTCAGTTTCCTCATCTGTGAAATGAGCTGGAGAAGGAAATGGCAAACCACTCCAGTATCTTTGCCAAGAAAACCTAAATGGGGTCACAGAGTCAGACATGACTGAAAAATGACTAAACAACAAATATTGAGTCAACCATTTCCAACAAGGCAGAATTAGCACAGTTCCCTTGATTTTTAATGTTTATATAGAAGGGGGAGGAAATGAAGGAAGGAGAGAAGTTAGCAATAGTGATGCCCTCCAAAAGGGCCATTAGACTAGTTTTTAAAATGCTTGGCCTGAGTGTGGTGAAAGCTTATGATCCCTGCTACTAGGTTGGCTGAGGCTGGTGGATCGCTGGAGCTCAGGAGTTTTGAGCTACGTTTCCTAAGCTATTGGGTTTTTCACTAAGTTCTGCACCACGTAAGCGTCTGAGAATTATAGGATACTAGATTGCCTAAGCAGGCAGGACAAGCCAGTACAGCTCAGAAATGGATGAAGTCAGAGCTTTCCAGATGATCAGCGGTAGGATTTGGCTCCTGAGTGACTGAGGCTCTTTAGCCTGGGTAATAGATGGAGAGCTAATCTCAAAGCAAACAAAAAACGCATGGAAGAGTGTAGAAAGAAGTTCAGAAGGAAGCATCATCAGGACAGTTTGAAAGATTCATCCTCATTCTCATTCTCTCTCTCTGGCTCTCTCTGGCTCTCTCTCCCTACCCCCTTCTCTCTCTCTCCCTCTTTCCCTCCTTCCCTCTCTCTCACTCCCTATCTGCTTATCTTTTTTTTTTAAAGCAAGACGTATGAAATGAAGAATTAGTTTTATTTAGAATCTTCTGTATTCTATATGGAAATGTTCCTTTTTTGGTGTTTAAGTTGAGTGATAAAAAGAAAAAAAAAAGATATGGTGCAGTTCCATACAAGGAAAAATTAATCCACTCCAACAGTGGATAGACTTAATTTTCAATTAAGAATCCATCCAGTTCCATAGAGGGCAGAATCAATCTAATTTCATCCAAGGAAGATTCATTCAATTTAATAATGTAAGGAAAAATCAATCCTTCCTAGACCCTTCCCATCAGGCTATTTTGAGCCTTATACAATCGAGCAGTTAATGCAGCCCCCCTCCTGTCCTCATTTGCTCCCACTCTTCTGTTCTGGAGAGTTGTTGGCTATGGGGCTGAGGATAAGGAATAGTCAGCTAGTGCTGGAGGCTGGTGAGAGACAGGGCAGAGAAGTTTTTGCAGGGTGACCGTTGGGTCCCAAGCACCAGGCTACCACTACATGTAGCACTGGGCTAAGCTAGAGGAGATGCCATGTTTACCTAATACAGCATCTGTGCCCATGTGGAGCTCAGCACACGAATGCACATTCAGATAACTGTAATAGTATAATATAAATTGTTGGTTTTGTTTTGTTTTTAAGAAATACATTTATTAAGTGCCTACTAAATTCAGCCCTTTATGCTAGTCCCAGGAGAAGAAATCTCAGCTGCCACCTCTGAGGACTGAACCACGTCAGGGACTTTGTTCAGCCCCTCAGGACTTCACTGGGAAGGCAAACATCATCCTTTGGGAGCCCTGATTATCTTAAACCCACTTAAACTCCAGATTTCACAGTCCAAATTCCATTGCTGCTTATTGGGGGGCTGCCAGGCTGGAAACATCACACACTTCACCTGCTATTAGAGGTGCCCCTCAGTCTTACCCAATAGCGAAATGGGCTAGTGCAAGCGGCAGTAGACGCCCTCAGTCACTGGAAGTGTCCAAAGAAATCCCCCTTCAGTTACAAGTTGGATGATTTCACGTCTTCTGAGGTCTCTTTCAGCTTTGAAATTCTGTATTTAATGCTGGGGATGATGAAGAACATCCCAAGAGGTATTCAAAATAAATTTTCTCTAGAATCCTAATGTCTATCTGTGTATCCTATTGGGTTATGGGTGGGAGAGGGTTAGAATGGGGTAGGGATGGGGCAGATGTACTTGACTTCTATGACTTACCCTGATGTGTGACTAGAGCTGGAGCATGAGGCAGTCAGTCAGCAAGCATTTATTAAGCACTTACTACGTGCCAGGCACTGTGTTAAGTTCTGGCGATATATCGGCAAAAATAAAACGCCTGCCCTCAAGGAGCTCCCATTCTGATGGGGAAGACAACATACAAACAACTATGAATATACAAAATCTATACAGTATAGAGGAGATAATTTCTGAGGGAGAGTCCTGGGGTGGGTTGGAATGGGGTAGGGACCAAGGTCTTCTGCCAAAGGTGGAATTTGAGCTCAAGTCTTGAAGTAGGCCAGGAAAGGCAGGAGGTGGAGGGGATGGGGCAGGGGGTTCCAGGCATAGAAGACAACAGATGAACCTACAGAGAGTCAGGAGATGGAGGGTTTGAGTGGGAAGAACGGCAAATGGGTCAGTGGAGTTAGACTGTAGAGTACATAGAAGGAAATGCAAGAAGACAGGAAAGAGAAGGAGAGGCCAAGTTGGAGGCATGGGAGCTTTAGTGGAGGGGTAAATTTATTAAGCAGAGTAGGTCAGATGTACACTTTAAGGCAGAGATTGTTTTGGACCATAAAGGCTAAAGGGGGAACCACAGTGGGCAAGAAATAGGGAGGGGCAGATAGGTGATGAAGTGGATAGAGTGCTGGCCCTGGAGTCAGGAGGACCTGAGTTCAAATTTGGCCTCAGACACTTAGTAGCTGTGTGACCCTGGGCAAGTCACTTAATCCTGATTGCCTCCAAAAAAAAAAAAAAAGGGAAAGAAAAAAAATAGAAAAAAACCATTCTCCCATCCTCCTTAGCCATTTGAAAAAGACAATGGCTCAATAGCCTCAGGGTGAGCAGGTCTGCCACTGACTCCTTGGCTAGGTTCCTATACCTCTTGCAGAAGGAGACTGCTAAGGACTCCCAGCCAGGCCTCCCATGGGTTGTGAGTCTCAAAGGAGATGATGTGTGCAGAGGTAAGTGGGATGCCCAGAGGTCTGGAGAAACCTGAAGAGGTTATGATAATAATTGAACTAAAGGCCCCTCCCAATCCAGCCCCACCCAATTTACCAGTCTATTGGAATACAGAGCCTGAAAGGACCTCAGAGTCCAACTGAACCAAGTTCAAAGGAATCCAACTCCCTCCCTTGAACAGAAGGGGAAATCCTACCCCACATGACGTACTGAGTTCTGCCAAACACTCTTAAGTTCTAGACAGACTTTACCAGATCCCTTTAAAAATGAAAACAATATCATAGAGAAAAATATTCATTGGCCCATTCCCAAGGCTGTGCTTGTATTCATTGAAACTGGGTTATATAACCTGAAAGAAGGAAAGGTCACATGGAGACATAGAAAAACGGTCACTCTCTAGCAACTAGTCGTTTCAGATGTGGCAGTCTTCTCACATTCTTAAAATCTTTAAAATGAGACCTAGGCTAACAAACAGATCCTTCTCCCATAGGACAGTTAGCCCATATGAAAGCACAGAAACCTTTTGTAGTTTGCAGAACCTAGTAAATTGAGGGGTGAGGAATGACAGAATATCAGAGAGCCACACTTCAAGGTTTGTTCAGGATAAATGCATCAAGAAACACAAAGCAGGAATCTCATGTTTATTAAATATGTGATTATGACATGCAAAATTAGTGTTTTATATATACATGAGGGTGGGGAGACAGGGAGAGATGGAGGGAAAGAGGAGGGAAATAGAGACAGAGTGAGGCATCCAGAGAGAAAATCACCTCAAACATTAGTGTCAAACTCTAAAAATGGGGGCCGCTAGGTCCTATATAACAGTCCCTGTGGGCAGCATATCGCTTTAGAAAATCACATATTGGCAGCTCTTTTTGTGGTGGCAAAGAACTGGAAATTGAAGGGATGCCCATCAACTGGGGAATGGATGAACAAATTGTGGTATATGAATATGATGGAATGCCACTGTACTAAAAGAAATGATGAGCAGGCGGATTTCAGAAAAACCTGGAAAGACTTACATGAACTGATGCTGAGTGAAGTGAGCAGAACCAGGAGAACATTGTACACAGTAACAGCTACATTGTGTGATGAGTAACTTTGATAGACCTAGTTCTTCTCTACGATATAACAATCTAAGACAGTTCCAAAAGATTCGTGATGGAAAATGCCATCCACATCCAGAGAAAGAGCTATGGAGTCTGAATGGAGATTGAAGCAGACTATTTTCACTTTTTTTTGTTTTTTCTTTTTCATGGTTTTTCCCTTTTGTTCTGATTCTTCTTTCACAACATGACTAATACAGAAATATGTTTAATGTGATCGTACGGGTATAACCTATATCGGATTGCTTGCTGTCTTAGAAGGGAGGGGAAGGAGGAAGGAAGAAAAATTTGGAACTCAAAATTTTACAAAAATGAATGTTGAAAACTGTCTTTACATATAATTGGAAAAAAATAAAATTCTATTAAGAAAAAAGAATCACATATTACTATTATCCATGTCCAATTGTATTTTTATTTATTTTGTTAAATATTTCCCAATTTCATTTTAATCTGGTTCAGGCTCCACTTGAGAGCTGCTGTGTATCTGATACCTTTGGCTTAGAAGACAGAAAATTAGCTTCTGAGTCACAGAGAGATGGGTTCTAGGCCTGCCTCTGACATTGGATCATGGATGCTGAACTAGAAGGGACCTTGGAGATCATCTGGTACAGCCCTCTCCCTTTAAACATGAGGAAACTGAGCCTCCGTGAAGTTAAGTGACTCGCCTCAAGTGACACAGATATTAAATGACAGGTAGGATTTGAATCGAGGCTGTTTGACTCCAGAGGTGTCCTTTTTTAATATTTCAATCACATCCTATTTTCTGTCACAATCTTACATCCATCTCAGCACTTGATTCTTACTACCACCACCCACACTGAGGCCTTTACCATCTCTTCCTTGCCTGGACCGGGCAGCTAAGTGGCCCAGTGGATAAAGTGTTAGACCTGGAGTCAGGAGGACTCCTCTTCCTGAGTTCAAATCCAGCCTCAGACGCTTCCTAGCTGTGTGACCCTGGGCAAGTCACTTAAGCCAGTTTGCCTCAGTTTCCTCATCTGTAAAATGAGCTGGAGAAGGAAATGGCAAACCACTCCGGTATCCCTCACATGGGGTCATGGAGAGTCAGACGTAAATGAAATGACTGAGCAACAATACTTACAAATATTACTTCATTTCATTACTTCATACTTCTCAAAACAACCTTAGGAGATAGATGCCTTTATTCCACCCATTTTACAGACAAAGAAACTGAGGTTAAGTGATATGCCCAGGGTCACACAGCTAGAGTCTAAGGAAGGATTTGAATTCAAAGTCTTCCAGACTCTCAACTCCATCGCTCCATCAACTGCACCTTGGAGTATATTATCGAGTCCCCTCTTCTTCTGCTCTCGGTTCACTCCCATCCTCACAAACCCCAGCCCTGCCTCTGAACTCAGAGGGAACTTCCCAATCTTACCTAGGCAGCCCAACAAACAAAACAACTGCTCCTGGGAATGGTATAGTTGGCGCTTTTTCAGGGGCCACTAGGTGGCACTATTATGCTGCTGTTGTTGGGGGCCCTGACACAGGAATTCTGAGATTTGCGCAGGTTGCCTCCCCTGGGATTTAAATCAGACCCAAGGCAGAATCTCCTGAACCTTGACCTTGTTAGAGCCTGGGAGGGAGATGGTCACAGCAGAGCTTTGGGCTCGTGCTCTCCGAGGTCTTTGGGACGACCACACGGGCTTTCATCAGTGTGTGATGGTCCTGGGGCGGTCCTTCAGTAAGGGGGTGGATTAGCTGACCTCTTGTGAATCCCTTCAGCCTGGTCATTCATTGTGTGATCCTTGCTCTCATGGTGTGACCGTGGTCAAGGCACTTTCCATCTTCGTGAAATGATGGGGTTCAATTAGGTTACCTTCAAAATCCTAGCTAGATTTCTGGAATTCTAGCTATGTTCTAAGGCCCTTTGCCATTCTGGCATTCTGTGTTCTATGTTCTAAGGTCTTTTCTAGCCCTGACATTCTATGTTCTAAGGTACTTCCTACTTCTAACATTCTATGTTCTAAGGTACCGTGTAGTTGTAACATTCTGTGTTCTAAGGTACCTTCCAGCTCTGGCACTCACAGGGCAGGCAAGCCAACCTAAGTGTAGCAGCAGGGCACCCTGAAGGAGAGGCAGGGGGCAGCACATGCCAGGCAAGTCAAACAACATCTCTCACATGCATTCCCTTCCTTCTAGTCGTGTGACCATGACTAGGACCTTCCTGAGGTCCTCATCACCTCCTCCCTGACCGGACTAGCGTAATTATGGTAGGGAGCCTCCGCCCTGGTCTCCCTACCTCTAATCTCTGCTCTGTCTATCCTTTCTTCACACAGCTACCCCCCTAAAAATGGACACAGGTCTGCCCACCATCACTCTTCTGCCCAGCAACCTTTGGCGATTCTCCCCTTCCTCTAGGAGAAGAGCCTGAGACTCTCCACAATTGGGCTCCTGACTACACTTACTTTTTGGTATTTTAAGTGCTTCCCTTTCACGAGTGCTACATTACAGCCAAACTGAGGGATCAGCTGTTCTCAGAACTTCACCTGTCATCTCCTGCCTCTGTGCATTTGCCCGAGCACACGCCCACCTCATCGCCACCTTTCAGACTCTTTATCTTCCTTCAAAGCACTACACAGCGGCCCATATCACATCAAAGGATGTGAACAGTCTTCTCCTCAAAGGAAGAAATTCAAGCTATCAACAAACGAGTGAAAAATGCTCCAGAACACGAATAATTAGAGAAATGCCAATTAAAGTCTCTCCTACGCTTTCCATTGCATCTCTCCCCCCCCTGACCCTGCCAACGAGCCATCCCTGGTAAATTGGGGGGGAGGAAAAGTAGTACAACAAAGCTAACCACCATACCAAAAAATCTGCCATGACAGGCACCGCAGTAATGGCCTAGGCTTCCACCTCTGCAAATGAGGGGCAGAGATGCCTCCTCACATCTCTCCAACAAGCGTTTATTAAGTGCCTACAATGTATAGGGTATAGATAGTGTCAGCTGCTGAGCCTATCAAGACAAAAGCAAATGCCAGTCTCTACCCTCAAGGAGCTTATATTCTACTAGAGGGAATCAACACATAAACAGATAAATATACATGGGTTGTCCCAAAAGTCTTGGTGTTTTTAAACATCCTCCCTTAGACTTTTGGGATACCTTGTACTTGATAATTTGAGGAGGGGGAGAGCACTATCAACTGAGGAGATCAGGAAGGACTTCCTCTAGGAGGCAGCATCTTTGTCTTTCTTGAAGGGCGTAGTACAGCAGGTGCCTAATAAATGTTTGATGATTTGAACAGAATTGGAAAATGTTAGAATCTGAAGAGATCTTAAAACATGGAATGACCAGAGCTGGGAGGAACCTCAGAAACTATATGGTTCAGATTCTTCATTTTGTAGTTGGAGGAACTGGCAAACATGGGAGCGGAACAACTTGTCCAAGATCAAACAACAAGTCAGGGGCAGTCAAGAAGAGACAGGAAAACGGACCTCCTTCTTTTCTTTGCAGAGGTGGGGGATGACGGGTATGGAAAATGATATACACCGTTGGACTTGGTTCATGTTTTAGTTAATTTTTGCCGGCTTTTTTCTCCTCCTTTCTTCATGTTACAAGAGATGGCTGAATGGAGCAGTGGGTAAGAGAGGAATGCATTTGAAATGAAGATGATATAAAAAAGAAGGTATCTATCTATATCTATATCTATATCTATATCTATATCTATATCTATATCTATATCTATATCTATATCTATCTCTATCTCTATATCTATATTTAAATTAGCAGTAGAGAGCTAGGACTGGAAGCTTGGTCTCCTGACTCCTAGTGAGCAGCTCAGTCCACACCACCCATGTCCTTGTGGTCGGTGATGATCCAGGGTCACACAGCCCCCAGCCCTCTCTCCATGGGGAGCTCCAGAGGGCAGAGATTGGGTGCTCTTCTCCTTGGGGAAGCCAAGAACCATCTGGTTCCCAGTAGGTGATAAACTAAATGAATAGCTTGGAGTAACGTAGTGCTTGGCACATAGTAAACAATATTTTTATTCAAATAAAGTAATGTAATAAATAATAAATTAATAAATGCTTGTTAACTAACTATTATAGTAGAATAGAAAGGGCCCTGGATTTGGAATCCAAAGATAATGCTTGGCCTTGGTCTTGTGTCCTTGGCCTTTTTTTAAAAAAAAATTATTTTATTTTGAACTTAAAAAATAAAAAGCTTTTCCAGGAATAGTAGAACAGAAAAAAAGATGATTGCTCATGAACCTGCCAATCTGTTATGTACAACTTGCTATGCTTTTGAAATGCGTAATAAAGTTATCATGTAACTTTCTTTTTTTCTTTTCTCCCCTCCCCCCACCTCTGCCTGTGGCTACCACTAGATGCAGATGTGTGTGTATGTATATTCTATACACACTTCTATTAATCAGTCCTTTCTCTGAAGGCAGATAGCGTCTTCCTTCCTAGGCCCTTGAAGTTGATTTGGGTATTTATAATAGTCAAAATGACTTAGTCGTTCAAAGTTGTTCTTAAAGCAGTAATGCTGTTACTGTGTGCAACTTTCTCTTGGTTCTGCTCATTTCCCTCTTCATTTTTTCATGCGAGTCTATCCATGTTTTTCTAAGACCATTAAGCTCATCCTTTCTTATAGCACGGTAGTATTCCATCGCAATTATATACAATCGATGGGCATCTCCACAATTTCCACTTGGCCAAGTCTATTCCCCTTTATGGGCCTCAGTTTCCACATCTGTAAAATGAGAGGACCAGAAGAACTAAGTGGTCGCTAAATTCCTTTAAAGCTCCAAAGGCTCTAGCTGAAACTTTTACGTCCAGGTGAGCGGCGTCCCTACTCTGGGGGCTGCGGCCACTGAGATGCTGGGAGATGAAGGCAGGGCCCAGCTGGAACCCAGCTCTCCTGAGCACCCGCCCAGCAATCTCCCCAGGGCACACGCTGCCTCCAGCCCAGCTCACGTGTCTCTGCCGGCCACAGTACAGGTCCCCCTCGCCCCTCCCCTCCCTCTTTGCCGCTGATGTCAGAGTAGCCACAGACCTGGAATGAGTCCCCCCTCCCCCCACTGCGGGCTCCTCCCCCTCCTTTAAGAAGCTCAGGGAGTGGGACCAGAAGGCACAGCCCCACGAAAGGGGTAGCATAGCTAGGACCCCTGGATAGAGCTGGACAGACAGACAGAGGGAAAGAGACAGGGAGAGAGGGGAAACAGAGAGAGAGAGAGAGAGAGAGAGAGAGAGAGAGAGAGAGGTGAGACAGAGAAGAGACAGAGAGAGAGAGAGAGAGAGAGAGAGAGAGAGAGAGAGAGAGAGAGAGAGAGGCTGACAGAGGGATCCAGGGAGTCAGGAGAAGGAGCAGGGAGAGGGAGACAAAGAGAGACAGACAGATAGACAGGGGAGTGAGGGAGTTAGAGACAGAGAGGCAGAGGACCAGACAGAAACCGGAGGACAGAGGTGGACAAGACAGAAACACAAACATATTCAGACATACAGAAGATCAGATGATCAGAGAATTCTAATCTGGGAGAGACTTTAGGGATCATCTTGTCAAACCCCATTCACTTGAAAGATGAAGAAACAGATGTCAAGAGAGGAGCCATGACTTACCCAAGGTCACACAGCTTGTAAGGAATCGAGCTGGAATAGAGACAGAGCAAGACCAGGACACAGAAAGAAACAGAAGGGGCTAGAGAAGTGAAGGTGGGAAAGGCAGAGAGAGAAACTAAGGAGAACCATATAGGACTACAGAGAACCAAGAGACAGAGCCCTCAGGAGAGACACTGAGACACTCAGAGAGTGGGGACAGAGGCAGAGATAAAGCTGGAGGGTCATCGGCTTCAGGCAGCATCAGCTCCTACCTTCTTCGGTTCCAGAAACTAGTTTCTTCCTCTCTAAGGTGGGACAGCTGGGAAAACTAGGAGGCAACTGAGACCAAACCCTGACTAAGGTAAGGCCTCCCATGCAGGGCAGTTCCTTCTGAATCAGGTTGTTGTGAAAGCTTCTTAGAGGTGCTGACCTGGGGGTGAGGAAATTGCTGGGATCATGATTATAATCATAAAGTCACCCTGAAGTGAGCCATGGTCTTCCCCTCTCCTCTCCTTCCCTCCCCTCCTCTCTTCTCTCCTTTCTTCTCCTCCCCTTGCTCCCCTCTGTTTCTCTCTCCTCTCCTTTCCTCCTCCACCTCCATCTCGCTCTCCTCTTCTCTTTTTCCTTCTCTTCCCCTTTCCTCCCTTCTCTCCTTTCCTTTCTTCTTTCTCTGTCTCCATCTCCTTCTCCCTCTCTTCCTTTTCCTTCCCTTTCTTCCCTTCTTCTCTCCTCTCCTTTCCTCCTTCTCCATCTCCATCTTCATCTCCCTCTCCTCTCTTCTCTCTTCTCTTCTTTCATTCTCCTCTCCCTTTTAAATTTTGCTTCTCACCCACCACCTCGGGAGGTATCATCCCTTGAAATCAAGTCCTCTCTCCACCCACCCCCATCAGTTGAGGGCTCAGAGCAGCTTCAGGGCTGAGACCTGGACCCCTGATTCCATCCCAGCTCCAGTTCTCCAGATTCTTTCATTCTCGGGAGTCTTGTCACACTTTTAATCAATGGTTCTTGACTTGATCTGGTGGAGAGAGCACTTGGGCTGGGCTTTGGAAGATGGACAGATTTTGTCAAGGTGTGTGTTGGTAGGGACAACATTTGGGTTTGACACCTGTCTTAAGGAAGGGCAAAGAGGATCTTGGGGGTAGAGGTTGGAGAGGAAGGGAAGGGAAAAGAGTATAGCCAGGCATCCAGTCTGGCTAGTGCACAGAGTAGGTGAGGATGAAGAGGTCTAGGGAAGGCTGGAGAGGTAAGACGCTAAGAGATCTTAGATGCTGGCTGTTGCTGACTCAGCCAGATGGGGTGGGTTGGAGGGTCTAACCCCAGCAGGTCAGGTGCCCAGTTTACCCACGCTCCCTGCAGACCTGGGCTCATATCGAAAGTTATCAGATAGCCTTTCCCTCAGCTTGAGGATCTTCCCCTAAGTTGTGGGGAGGAGGAGAGATAGAGGAGAAGGACTTATCAGCTTTGTTCCTACATGTTTTGGGAGTTTCTTACCTGGGAAGAGATAGACAAGAGCAGTACCGGAAAGATTGGGAGACATGGAGTTAAAGGCCTTGAGTTCAAATCCTGCCACTGCTACTGACTGGGTCTGACCCTAAACAGGTCATACTACCTCTCCAACCCTCACTTTCCTCCTCTGAAATGAAGGTATGGGACTAGATTCTTTCTAAGGCCCCTTCCAGTTCTCAGTTGTATGATCTAGGAATACCACCACCATGGGGACCAGCGTGATTTTGTTCTGGGAGAGGAGAAGGGGAAGAAAGAGAAGTAAGTCCTGTCCTCTTGACAGCTGGTCCTGGGCCAAAGCTGGGAAGGGGCAAGGAATGAGGGGACCCAGGTTCTACCTTGTCTCTCATAGGATAAGCTGGAGCAAGTAAACTTTCCAGTTTGTCTCCTTACTCCTCTGTAAAATGGGTTCATCAAGGCTGCTCTGCCATTTTCTGAGGCTCAAAGGAGATTGTAGGACTGTGCCTAGGACTGCTCATTTCTCAGGGAAGCTCCACCCCTAATCAATAATAACTTTCTCCCTCTGATGCCAGAGTAAGTACTGTCTTTATCCTCTCAAATGGCACTGCTTTATGGGTATCTCTCGCTCCTTCCTGAAGGCAGGGATCTTGCCTTATCTAAACTCCCCTGGTACTAGCACTGAGGTCAGCAAACAGCAAGTGTTTAATAAATGTTCTTTGTTGTTCAGTCATTTCTTGGTCATGTCCAGCTCTTCGTGACCCCATTTGGGATTTTCTTGGCAAAGAGACTTGAAGCAGTTTGCCATTTCCTTCTCCAGCTCATTTTACAAATGAAGAAACTGAGACAAACAGGGTTAAGTGACTTACCCAGGGTCACACAGCTAGTAAGTGTCTGAGGCCAGATTTGAACCCAGGAAGAGGAGCCTTCTTGACTCTAGGCCCAATACTCTATTCACTGTACCACCCAGCTGCTCCAGTTCACGTTGAGTGAAATGAATTGAATTCTAGAGGATGTCAGCCGGGATTCTGAAAGGACTGCAGACCAGGCCAGGCAAGGATCATTGAAAGAGCTGGAAAAGTTGAGAAGAAGAGAAGTCTTGGGGTGGGGGCGGAGGATGGAGGGGCAGTGACTTCCTTCAGGTATCGAAAGGCCTGTCATATAGACAAAGGAGCAACAGCAAGAAGGCTAGGCTCAAGCCAATCCCCAAGGGGTAAATGCTCTCACTGAAAATTTAACAATCGGCACACGCCTTACTGTAACTTGATATTTCACAAGTGCATTAACTGCCCGTCATTCCAATATGCGGAGTTCCCATTTCATGATCCCCATCAGCCATTTAGATCCATAGGATATCAAAGCTGGAAAGGATCTGCCTCTAACTGTTATCTGGGAGATAGACAGCAGCTGAATCCCTTCCCCTCTCTGGCTTCCAGTGTCCTCATCTATAACTTGAAAGATCGGAGGCACATTCCAGCTCTGACATTCTATATTCTAAGATTTTTCCCCCCTCATCTAAGAGGCTATGATCTAAGGTCTCATTTTGCTCAGATGTTCTAAATACTACAATTATATGTTCTAATTCCCTCATTTTATTGCTGAAGAAACTGAAGTCATTGGTTTTGCCTAAGGTTGGCCACATGGCTAGTTAGTGGTAGAGGCCATCCTCTTCATTCCTAATCCAGTGTTATTTCTGCCCCTCTATACAGGATGCTCCAGACATCTTGTTGCAGTTTTAAGCGATTAAAATATATTAAATGCACTAAGACTTTAAGGACATACTGTACTTCTCTTTGCCCTTTGAGACTTTGTGTCTACTTTTAATTATTCACCTGTCTCTTCCCTGCCGTTATTATCCAAGCTTCTAGTGGCCCCCTGGAGTAGTTAGTTCCTTATAAGGGTTAGAAAAGAGAAAATCAAGTCAGTTAGAATTATAGGTAGAGACGAGAGCAAATAGTTGCTGAGTGAATCTTTGAGGGATGATCCCATAGTGAGGGTGACGGGCTTTGGGCCATCTATGACCAGATTACATAGATGTGCCAGTTGGGAAGAAGAGAGCTTACGAGTATGAGCTGGTATGCGCTGGTACACCCTTATAGACCTGCCTATGCTATATTATGTGGGCAGTTAGGTGGCTCACTGGATAGGCCACTGGCTCCAGGGTCAGGAGGAGCTGAGTTCAAATCTGGCATCAGACACTTAGTTGTGTGAGCCTGGGCGAGTCACTTCACCCTGTTTGCCTCAGTTTCCTCATCTATAAAACAAGCTAGAGAAGGAAACAGCAAACTGCTCCAGTATCTGTGCTGAGCAAACCCCTAATGGAGTCACAGAGAGTTGGACTTAATTCAAATGACTCAGCCACAAAAACAAACGCCATATTATCTATATAAAGGTTGGGCTAGATCCTCTCTGAGGTCCCTCTCCATTCTGAGATGCCATTGGTTTGGTGGTAGGAAAATAACCGTAAGTGGGGGCATTCTGTAAATATACCCACTGGGGCTGAACCAATTTGAGGAGGTCCTGCTAGACAAATCTCAAGGTGTGGCCGCCTTTTTGTACCTTCCTCCAGACAAAAATCCCATTCCAGTGACTATGCCAGGTGTATCTGAATAAGGAGAAGGAGGGCACTGAGGACATTCACCTCATCATCTCTCACCTCAGCTGCAGGACTTCATCATGCTCCTGCTCCAGGAACCTGCCGCACCATTCCTCTCTTTCCGTTTCTTTTTACGTGTTTTCTTCCTCCAGTAGACGGTGAGCCCCTTCAGGGCAGGGACCGTCTTATGCCTTTTCTTTATATCCTTAACACTCAGCACAGTGCCTGGCACACAGTAGGTGCTTAATCAATGCTTATTGACTGTGATTCTGATTCTCTGAAAGAGTCTTGACCTGGGAGTCAGAGAACCCAGGTTCAAATCCCAGCCGTGCTGTTGTTAGATCGTGGGTCAGTCCCTTCTCTGGTCCTTGGTTTCCTCCTCTGTAAAATGAGAAGGTTGAACTATATAGCCTCCAATATCCCTTCTATCACTGATAGTCTATGTTCTAAGGCCTCTCCCAGGGCTAACATTCTGCATTGTAAATGCCTTCTAGCTCTGACAGTCTGTGTGGTCTATATTCCAAATTCTATGTTCAAACATCCCTTCTAGCTCTAAATAGTCTGATTATTTTAAGTCAGAAAATGGCAGCCTGATAGAAAGGGGTGTGAGTATGTGTGTGTGTGTGTGTGTTTTCACATGTGCATGTGCTTGTATGTGTGTTTGTGTGTCTTTCTTTGTGTAACTGGGGGACATTCCTAACCCTTTGCTTTGCTTAGGCATTGATGGGGTTGGGGGTAGCCTTGCGTGTTTCTAGAATGAAGATAAGCATATTGATCAGTCAATCAATGGTCACAGGGCTTTTAGATCATCATTTGGTGGATCATTTCCTCCCCTATGCGTTTCTTCCCTGAGTCTCTGCCCAGTTGCCAACAGTCTGGGGGTCTCTCAGTTCACTATATCCTGGCTCAGTGTGCAGTCTCTGTCCCTGGAGACTTTCCAGAAATCAGTCCTGGAAGGCTTATGCCAGGCACACCCAAGCTGAGATGGAGGGAATATTTGGTGAATAACAGTTATTATCCTCTTGAAAGTAACCAACTGAAATAACTCTCTCCAAAATTACCAATGATCCCTTAAATGCCAAATCTTATGACATCGTCTCAGTCCTCATCCTTTTTAACCGTCCCTCAGCATCTGACACTGTCAATCACCCTCTTCTCTTGGATACTCTTTCCTTTCTAGGTTTCCATTACACTGTGCTCTCATATCTAACTCTTATCACTCAATCCTCTCAGCTGGATTTTCATTCAAGTCATGGCCACTAACAAAAGGTATTTCTCAATATAGCTGGCCTTCTTCTCTTCACCCTTTATATTATCTTGATTGGTGATCTTCTCCACTCCCATGGATTCAATTATTATGCCCATCGTACAGCTAAGGAAACTGAGGCAGACAGAGGTTAAGCAACTTGTCCAGGGTCACCCAGCTAGTAAGTGTCTGAGGCTGGATTTGAACTCAGGTATTCCTGACTCTAGGAGAAAAAAAAGAGGAGAAAGAGAAAGAACTGGAGGAACTTTCTCAGGGAAAATTCTTAAAAGAACATTGAAGAAGGGATTGAAAGAGGAAAACAAAAAGGAAGAACCAGATTTTGAAGAGGCGGAGTGAAATTTGGACATATGTCTGGAGGATGGAGGACTATGACATGATGGAGATAAGGGGAGAAGGGCCACTGGAACATTTCCTTCTGTGCAGTAGACATGAGGCTCTTTTTCATAGAGGGGAGAGCTTCCCTATGCGGAAGGCTTCTTGTATTCTAAGGAGCCACAGGTACCACCAGGAGAGAGGTCATCCAGCGATGGTCAGAGAATTAACTAAAAGGCCAGTAATAGTGGCTGATACCTACTGAGTGGTGCTGAGGCAGCCAAGTGTTAACCTGAAAGAATGGTGGAAAGGCCTGTAGTCTTCCTGGAGTACCCAGCTAGGACACGAAGGATTATGGATCCTGAACAAGAAACTAAAGATTCTGGGGCCCAGGGGATTTTCATCATGGCTTCCAGTTGAAGGTGGCGACTTTGGAAGATAAAGATGAATTTTGGAAACGAACAACTGGTAAAGAAGATGGTGTCTAAAAGCAAGATGTGGATTTCTGAACCACAACTTAAAATCAAGGAATGATGGTTTTCTTGGACACTTTTTCTTGCCTGCTTTTAAAAGCTTTCATTTGTGCAAATCAGAGCTCGATGGCTCTAACATGAAAATGGAGTGGGTCAGGGGAATTGCCCACATAATCTGCCATGCCAGTCATCACAGAAAGCAAAAGGGCACCACATATGGAGAATTTCAGCAGAGGAGACCAGTAATTCATAAGAGACAGCACCCAAGAGAAACCCAAGGCCTCTCTACAGAGATGTACAAAGTATGGGTGGCAAGCAAAGGGAACTACAGATTTAACCCAAGGAGGCATAGTCACAAGGGTCTCACTGATGAGACCCATGAAAGGAAGAAGGCCCTGAAAGAATGTAGCTTATTCAAAAGAAACAAAATAAACTACATGACAAAATAGCACAGAGAGAGACCAAGAAAGACAGCTAGTTAGAGAAGAGAGAAAATGAGGAAATGTGGGAACTGGAGCAGGGAAGCCTGTTGAAGAGCATTTGGGTAGAGATCAGTGGAGAAGGAACACGTGATAGTGTGATTGGAATTTACTGTAGGCAACTTGGACAGAAGGAGGGCACAGGAGAAAGAGAATTCAGCAAAAAGATCATGAACCTGGCATGGAGGGGTGATACAGTAGAAATGTGGAACTTCAACTGTTTGTACATCTACTCTCTCTCTCTCTCTCTCTCTCTCTCTCTCTCTCTCTCTCTGTCTCTCTCTCTCTCTCTGTCTCTCTCTCCTCTCTCTCTGCCTCTTTTTGTCTGTCTCTCCCTCTCTTCTCTCTCTCTACCACTTTCTATCTCTCTCTTCTCCATCTCTATCTTCCTCTTTTTCTCTCTCTCTCCCTCTCCCTTTCTCTCACTCTCTCTCCTCTCTGCCTCTTTTTCTTTCTCTCCTCTCACTCTCTCTCTGTCTCTCCTCTCTCTGCCTCTTTTTGTCTGTCTCTCACTCTCTTTTCTCTCTCTATTTTCTCTCTCTCTCCTCTCTCTGTCTCTGTCTTCCTCTTTCTCCTCTCTTTCTCTCTCTGTCTCCTCTCTCTCTCTCTCCTTCCTTTCTCTCTCCTCTCTTCCCTGTCTTTGTCTCTTTTTCTTTCTCTCTTCTGTCTGTCTGTCTCTATGTATCTGTCTTTCTTGGTCTCTCTGTCTCTGTTTCTATCTCTGCCTTTCTGTCTCTCTCATCTCTCTGTGTCTCCCTGTCTCTGTCTCTCTGTCTTTGTTTTTCTCTGTCTCTTTTCTTCGTTTGTCTGTCTCTGCCAAAAGCAGGAAAGGTGATGAATTATCAACTTACCCACATGATCATTCTTAGGACAATCAAGAGGGGAACTATTCTAGGCCTGGTTCTGATCAACACAGAGGAACTGGTTGCTAGAATTGCAAACTTTTCCTATGATACGTCCCTAGACTGAGAGCTAAAAGGAGACTTAGATACTGAGTCAATTGCCTCATTTTACATGTGAGGAAACTGAGGCCTTTAGAAAAGTTAAGCAACTTGTCTAAAGTCACCCAGATAGTAAATATCAGAATCAGGATTTTAATACACGTCCTGTTTTCCCAGAGTTAGTGTTTTTTTCCCCTTTCTATCATGTTTCTATGATTTTGTGGTAACCATTCATCCTCAGTAAAGCCAACATCCTTGACTTGGGAGAGGGGGAGGCCATGGGGCTGTCCCCAGGGTCTCAAAGTCCCTTGGATGCAATAAGATGTAGCCTAGTCAGGGAGAGGGCCCAAAGTCCCTTCAACAGGGAACCCTGGGGCCCTCCCAGGGCTTTCAGGGACAAGCCCTAAGCCTGTCCTCCATCTCCATGGGAACCCAGGGTTTTCAGGGTCACATGTCACAGAGCATAGGAGACAGAGGGAGGAGGGGAGAAAGATTAAGACAGGAGGACAGGGAAAAAGAGAGACACAGTCGGTAGAACAGGGAGAGAGACAGTGAAGGACTGAGAAAGGAAGGCAGAAAGTAACATAAAAAGAAGCAAAGACACTGAGAGCAAGTAGAAGAGAGATAGAAAGAGAGAGGGAGAGAGAGAGAGAGAAAGAGAGAGAGAGAGAGAGAGAGGGAGGGAGGGAGGGAGATACACGGAGATACACAGAGACATACACAGAGATAGAGACAAGCTAAAATTGATATGTAGCATGTTAAGAGTTTGTAAAACATTCTATATATATGATCCCAAGTTGATGGATGGGAATGGGAGCCATTGAGGGCACACTGAACCTTTAAATAGGCATTTTCCTCCTCCTCCTTCTCCTCCTCCTCTTCCTTCTTCTCCTCCTCTTCCTCCTTCTCCTCCTCCTCTTCCTCCTCCTCCTCCTCTTCCTTCTTCTCCTCCTCCTCCTCCTCCTTGTTCTTCTTCTTCTTCTTCTTCTTCTTCTTCTTCTTCTTCTCTCTCTCTCTCTCTCTCTCTCTCTCTCTCTCTCTCTCTCTCTCTCTCTCTCATAGCCTGGATATTGGAGACCTCAATTCAAATCATGCCTCCAATACTCATTTCATAACCCTGATTGATTCATTTCTAATACCATGCCTCAATCTCCTCATCTCTAAAATGGGCTCCTCCCTGCCAGGGCTGTTGTGAAGAAAGCACTTTGCTCACTAACCCACTACAGAAATGGTAGTTATTGTCTGTTATTATCACCCTCATCCCTGTCCTCATCCCAGTTTAGGGTTCTTTCCTCCCCAGGCCAGCTCCAGCCCTCAGCTGCCATTCTCTTTGCCTCTGCACAAAGGCAGCCAGGCCTCCTCAGGTTGCACGTCTTCCACCCCCACCATCCACCTGGATCTGATGCCTCCGGTGACCCAGGGTTGGATTCCTGGGTGGTTGAGGTAACTTAGAGGAAAGGAAGGTCAGGGCTCCAGTTACAGCCCAGTGGGTGGGGGATTAAATAGCGGGCTGCCTTTCTGAATGAGAGAGTATAAGAAATTGATGCCACTTCCCTGATGGGCCTCAAGGAAAGGCATGTGAGGGAAGCTGGAGAGAAGGGTATACATTTCAAGGGCAGGCTCTGTGTGTGCCGGGAGCCGAGCGTTTTGGAAATTTTCTTCCAAAGGCCAAAGGGTAATATCTTCCTCTGACACCCACAGCCAAGGCAGGGTGGAGTGGTCTTGGACTTGTCTTTTAAAGGAAGCATAGAAATATGCGCCTCCCCAGGAACCTTCACCTGATTACCCTTGTGGTTGTATTCATAGGATTGTTGAGACAGAAGGGACCTTAGTAATCAATAAGCCCAACTCTCCCATTTTACGAGAGAGAAAATTGAGGCCCAAGGGAATAAAACGCGCGGCTAGTACATCATTCTTCGTACTATGTCACGTGGTCTAATGGCTTTCCCTCTCATTTTTTGAGGGGTGGGGCACCTCTCTAATTCACTTCTCATGAACAGCGTGGTTTTTTTTCGTTATCTATGAATGTGTCTTACCTAATTGACTGCAAACTTCATCAAGGCCGAGACTCTGTCTTTTCTAACATGTGTCTCTTCCTCAAAGCTTACAGACAGATAGGGCTTAGTGAATGTTGAATTAAATGAATAGGATCATGGAGCAGCTGGGTAGCAGAGTGGATAGAGCGCCAGGCCTGGAGTCAGGAGGACTTGAGTTCATATCTGGTCTCAGACACTTACTAACTGTATGACCCTGGGAAAGTCACTTAATTCTGTTTGCCTCAGTTTCCTCATCTGTATAATGAGCTGGAGGAGGAAGTGGCAAGTCACTCCAGTATCTTTGTCAAGAAAATGCTAGATGGGGTCACAGAGAGTTGGACACAACTGGAAATGACTGAACAACAACAACAGATCGTAGAGCAGAGCTGAAAGGGAACTTTGGGGGCCATCTGCTCTAAGCTTTTCATTTTACTGTTGAGGAAACTGAGGCCCAGAGAGGTCAAGTGATTTGTCCAAGGTCACGCAGATAGTGAATTTGAACCCAGGTCCTCTGGCTCCAACACCTAGGCTGCTTCCCCACGTATATTAAACACAGCGTACAGTAACAAAAAAATGAGTCTGTTGCTAATACCAGATGTGTGGCACTAATGTAAGTGCAGAGGGGTTGGGTCAGGCTTGAGTGATTGAGCTCAAAGGGAAGAGGAATGGGGAACTCTGCAGGCATCCTGTACCTTTGAAGGAGGGATTTTTGATGGGTTGACTGACTTGGGAGGGAGAAGCAGAGCCAAGCAGAGACATTTAGTGGATAGGGCATTGGACTTGAGACTCAGGCAGAGTCCTGGCTTCTAATCCTACCTCAGAGACTTACTGCCTGTGTGACTATGGACAAGTCATTGTGCCTTTCTCTCTGTGCCTTGACTTCCTCATCTGTAAAATGAGGGCGTTGGAGTTGATGGTATTTAAAATCTCTTCCAGCTCTAAATCTGTGTTAACAGCCAGAATAATAGTATAATACTAACAACTGACATTTATTATCATGCCTACTATGTGTCTGGCACTGTACTAAGTGCTTTACAATTATTATCTCATTTGATATTCACAATAATGGAATAATATTCACAATGGAAGGTAGGTATGGTCCCCATTTTACAGATGAGAAAACTGAAGCAGATAGATATTAAATGATTTGCCCAGGGTCACACAGCTAGCAAATGTCTGAGGCCACATTTGAACTCAGGTCTTCCTGACTCTGGGCTCAATGCTCTGTCCACCATGTCACATAGAGCCGCTGAGTCCCCCCTGCTTGGCAGGAGTAAAGGGTCCAGCCTGGAGACTGAGCCAAAGGCTAAAGAAAACTCCATTTCTCTCTCCCCTCTTGTAGATCTGTTTCTGGTCCCCGTGGATGTGTTTGAAGAAAAACAATGGTGATTCTACAACAGGTAAGGTGTTTGGACTGGGGGTGGAAGCCTTGGAGAAAGGAGTATATGATTCCTTGGAGTTCATAAAGGCCATAAAGTAATGATATGTATTGGAAAAAAAAAACTCTGGTCTAAGAGCAGGAAGCCCGGAGCCCTGGATCTGTCACTTAGTTGTCAGGCATCCTTGGGCAAGCTGCTTCCTTCCCTGGGTCTCAGTTTTCTCCTCTGCAAAATGGGGCTAATAATACTTGCATTTCTGACCTCACAGAGTTCTTATAAGGAACCTGGTTAGTAAACATTAAAATGTTCCAGGAACATGGCCTAACCTTTGACGATCGGTGACAATCTCAGCCTCTTTATAACTTATCATGATAATAACTTTTATATAGTGCCTTAATATTTGCAGAATGCTTTATATGTGTGTATTTATGTCCATTTGTGTCTATATCTGTAGTTCTGATCTAACAAGTGGGCACTATTACTATCCTAATTTTACAGATGAGGAAACTGAGGCTGAAAGTGGTTTGTTTAGGGTCACATGGCTAATCAGTATCTAAGGCAGAATTTGGACTTCATTTTCTCTGACTTCCAGCCCTCCATATTACTGAGTATGCCATCTCCCTGTTGGTCTTTGAGAGTTTCTATAGTTGAAAAATTCCTCCCAGAATTATAGAATTCTGGAGTGTGAAGGGCCTCCAGAGGCTGTCTAGTCCAACCTATATCGTCTTGCTCCTCCCTGCCTCCCCTCCCCCAGGGCCAAATCTCTCTAACATACCTGGCTGGTTTCCAGCCTTGGTCAGAAGTCCCCTGCAGGGAGGAGGAACCCACTACCTTCCAACTTTGGGACAACTCTAATTCCTTCCTTTAAGTCCCAAATAAAATCTCATCTCTTGTAGAAAGCCTTTCCCAACCCCTCTTAATGACTCTTCTCTTTTAATGATTTCCTATTTATCCTGAATATAGCTTCTTAGTACATATATGTTTGCTTGTTGTCTCTCCCATTAGCTTGTAACCTCCTTGAGGGCAGGGATTGTCTTTTGCCTCTTTTTGTATCCCTAGTGCTTAGCACAGTACCTGACACATGCTAGGCACTTTATAAGTGTTCATTGATTGGTTGTTAGAAAGTTTATGCCTGACATCAAGCTTGGGTCTGCCCCTCTGCTTGGTAATGATCCTCTTTGAACCTCTGTGGGCTGTTCCTCCCCCAAATGATGCTCAGTGCATCACTGGGCCCAGCCTGGAGGCGCTTCAAGCTGGGCAGGACCTACCGGCAACTGTTTGGTGCTGGTGTAGCCTCTAAGAACCCAGTATCGCCTCCAAGCAAGAACACCAGAGGGGGATATGAGTGGAAGATTGGGGTTGAAGTGAACTTGCTGACTTTTCTAGAGCAGCAGTGTTCAAAGTGGAGTGTCATGGCATAACCCCAAGGGTGATCAGTCAATGGGACATGGGAAGGTGTGTCACAGGACTGTACTGTCACTCCCCCACTCAATAAACTCCCGTGGTTCCCTATTGACTCAGGCTAGCAATTCACAGTCTGAGGCCCTGAACTTGTTTACTATTTTGATAATTAAATTTCAATATAATTATGTTCCTTTGTAATCCTATGGATATTATTTTATGTATTGAAAATATGATCCTGAGAAAGAGTCCTTTGCGTTTCACCAGACGTTCAAAGGGGCATATGACACCAAAAAAGTTAACAACCCTGATTCAGAATCAAATATTTTTTCATCTTTGTCATGTCCTTTAAAATTTTTATTTTGGTGCCATTTTATAATATACACAATAATTAATACAGTAGGGTATACACACATACACACACACAATTTTTAAATAAATAAATCCACACACACTGGAGCTGCAAGCCGCTGCATTTTTTTTGCTAACAGGATAGGTGACTGAAGAAGATTGGAGACCAATAAAGTAAAGGCCATGGGGCTAGTTTCTGCGTGAGCCATTTTATTAGCAGTGATAATCAAATTTAAAATATAGTGTTCTAGCCTTTTCTCTCAGTATAAATGTGAAAATGTCATGCTGTAGCTCGCGGGGCAGAAAAGCATATGGAGTTACCCACACAGCATTTTGGGTGGTTCCCCAGGGATGCTTTCTCCATCACCCCTTATCCCCCATTTTGGAGCTTCTGGAAACCGCTCTGGAGAGTAGCAGCTGATTGCCCAAGCTGATCCGCCAGGGTATTTAAGGTAGCCAGATAATAGGACAGCAGCTGGTGTGTCTGGAATCACACTGGCCCTATGCGGGAATGACAGAATGTGTAGAGAGACGGAGGGGATGAGTGCATAGGATGGGAAAGGCAGCAGCGAGCTAACAGAGCTAGCCTGGCTCTACCCTTTTGGGTCATCCTCATGATGATGTAGGTACCAGTGTGATGTCAGTCCAAGCCCATGCTGGTTCAGAGACCCTACATGCCAGGACTGGGGAAGAAGGAAGTTGTGTTCAGATTGGGCCTATCTCAGTTGTGGCAGCTGAGCTTCTGGTTTCTTGTCTTGAGGGAGGAAAGCCTGGTGGTGGGCGCCAGGCAGATGACCTCCCTTTTTATGGGTCTCTCATGTAATCTTCACGACATTCCTATGAGCTAGGGAGTATAGAGATGGGGAGAAGAAGGGAGAGGAATGTCTTCTCTTCCTCTTGTGGAGGGGGACAAGCAAGTTGGCCCCATTGGGGAGATCAAAGTCCCCTTTCTAAGATGATGCCTGGCTGGAGTGGCCCCCTCCTCATTTGTGGCTGGCCCCCTTCGGTCTCTTAAAAACCACGGTGGTCATATAGCACAATGGAAAGAACACTCTTGCCTCTCGAGTCTTAAAGGATCTGGGTTCAAATCCCACCTCTGACAATAACTACCTGTGTGGCCTGGGGCTAGTGATTTGTATTCCCTGGGCCTCAGCTGTGGCATCTATAAAAATGAGGAAGTTGGAGGATGATCTGATGATTTAGGGAGGGGCATCGTGTTCTGGGGATTAGCATGTTGTAATGAACAGCATTATGTAATCAGCAGACCTAATTAGGTTCTCACTCCAGCTCACACACTGATGTGAGACTTTGAGTAAATTAGTTCCCTCCCCTGTCTGGCCTCAGTTTCCCAGTTTGTTAAATGAAGCTGTTAGATTAAATAATTCCTCTGGTGTTTTCTAGCTCTGACATTCTGTGTTCTAAGGTTCCTTCCAACACTAATATTCTGTGTTCTAAAGTCCTTTCCAGCACCAACATTCAATGTTCTTAGTCCCTTCGGCTCTGAGGGACATTATTTTGTGCACCTCATCTTTCCTTTGATGGTTCAGGGAGATGTGGAATGACGGATGCAGGGCTCGGGTTATCCAGATTTTGGGGTGTGACACTGACTATGAGGAACCTTTTACTTAGGAAAAGACAGAACAAACCAGTGCTGTTCCATGGTGTGGGACCTCCTACTTTCCCAAGAGCACAGCCTATCAGTCGCTGGTTGGTCAATTGACTATGGCAGCCCCGTGGGGGGCAGCAGGGAAAGCAGCCATCAGGCCAAGGCTGCTTGGGGAAACTAATGAGCTCATTTGTCACCAAGATGCAAGCCAAAGAATGTGTCAGCTTATGCCAGGTCTGAGCTGGCACCCCTCCCCCTGACCCCAGCTCCTAGGAGTAGGTAGGCCGTCCCCTCCCCAACTCCAGCCCTAGGACCAAGGAAGGGGAAGGGGATGCATTCTATCTGGGAGCTGACTGGAAACCACTCTCTTACCCTTCTGTTCTGTGTTACAGTCTCATAGACCTTTGTTCTCTCTTAGGGCTAATCAAGTCTGAGACAGGGCTAGAAGGAATGTTAGTGATCGATTTAATGAAAAAAAGGCCTGTTAAATGCCTACTATGTGTAAGGTTCTACGTGTAGCACTGGAGATACAAAAAGGGATTTTTCATCTATTCAAGATCCCCCCCACCCTCACCCCCCCCCCGACATGCACACACATGCAATATTTTTACTTGAGACCCAAGAAAATTCAATAACAAACCTAGGGGCACACATTTAATTAGTGGCTAGCTAGGGCCAGCTGCCCTGAATCCCACTTTCTGGCATGCTCGTCACTTCCCTGGCCATTTCCAAACCAGGCAGTAAAAGGGTGTCTTCTTTGCTGGTACGGACCCTTGTTTCTAGAACCATAAGCCTAGGGCTAGAAGGACCTTTAGGAGGTACATCTTCCCTCCCCCACTCCCATGCCCCAATCTTGGGTCCAGATTCAGCCAAAAAAGTACACCTGGCAGATAAGAGAATCAGATTTTAAATGCTTTGTACAGCCTTGCTACTGAAGGCATGTAGGGACACAAATAGCCATTCCCTGGAGCAGCTGGGGCCCATTCCCATAATGAATTGTCCCCATTTACCATTGCTGACTAATTCACATCATTTCTCATGTGGGCCTGAGCTGGGCAGGCTGTGAGTTACACGCAACTGCTCCCAAGGGACCCATGGGGCTGTAATGAAGAGTCCAGCCTGAGCTGAACAGAGGGCACATTTGCATATAGATTGAAACACATCACCACGGGACGAGCCAATGGACCATTCCTTATCTCTGGACCTAGGCTTGTTTGACAGGGCCTCCCCCCACTCCCCGGATAGAATCATCTTTCCATTAAGCTTACTCCCATAGAAAGAATTCTGTATTGGGAGTCAGCAGATCTGGTCTCTGGTCCTAGATCTTCCATTAAAGACCTGTGCAAACTTGAGTGAGTAAACTTGAATAAGTAAATTTGACTCAGTTTCCTGAATATAAAATGGGGGAGGGTGTCTAACTCTGAGATCCCATGATATATATACATATATAAACATGTATCTACATACACCCACATATATGTGTATGTATATATGTATGTATGTATATGTGTGTGTGTGTATATCTATCTATATATATCTACATATATATCTACATCTCTCTCTCTCTTTATATATATGTATATATATATATGTCTGGTTTTCATCACTCTTTCCAGAGAGACTGCATGGTACAGTAAAGAAAATCCTAGCTCTACGGGTTCAAATCCTGCCCAAGCTCTTACTACCTGGGTGACCCTGGGCAGTCACTTACCTTTTCTGGGGCTTCTTCATCTATAAAATGAAGAGATTAGGTCACCCCTAAGGACCCTTCTATATATAAATCTATAGATCAGAGATCCTATTACTTTTTTTTCCTGCTGTTCCCGTTTATCCTGCTTCTGTCCTCTATTCATTTGTTCACATAATCCCCAGTGTCTTGAAATCCATTCTTCAAGGCTCAGGTCAGTTACTACCTCTTCCATGGAGCCCTCCCTGATTCCTGCCCCCCCCCCACCAGCTGAAAGTGATATCTCCAATCTTGAATCACTTTCTTTTCAATTTCTATGAAACATGTCTAGGTTCTGGAGGTAGAAGGGATCTCAGGGACCATCTAATCCAACTGCCTCATTTTAACAGATTAAGATATTGAAGTACAGAGAGGTTAAGTGACTTGCCTGAGGTCACACAAGCGGGAAGCATCAGGGATGGGATTTGAACCTGGGTCTCCTGACTCAAGAGACAAGTTCCTTAACTTTGTGTCCTGGACCTCTGTGGCCATCTGGAGAAGCTCATGATCCTTTTTTTAGAATGGTTCTTAAATGCACAACATAAAAATAGATAGGATTACACAGGAAAGCAATTATACTGAAATACAGTTATCAGAATATTTTACAAAACAACTTCACAGTCCCTGAAGTGCTCTAGGAAGCCTGATCTAGAGCCAGCTTTCTTTCCATGAGCCATATTGCCTATTGCAAATTAAGCATGGCATCGTGTTTACTTGTCATGGAGAAAAAACCAACAACAAACTTAGCTGAAGGTCTTCTCACACCTTCTTATGGTATTGAGGTAACTCTTAACTCAGAGGTATGTGTTCCCTCTTCCCTCAACCAAGGGAACAGGGAATTTCAGAGAGGATGCATGGAACCCCCTCTTCCTACAGAGATGCTGCATTGTAGGAACGTCACTGCTTTGAACCAAAAACTGGGTTCTAGACTTGACTCGGGCACTCAGTCATGTGCCCTTCTGCCTCAGTGGCAGTGCCAAGGGGAGCAGGGCAAGGCACTGACAAGCACTGTCCAGCTGGAAAGACTTCTAGGACGCTCCTGGTGATGTACAGTGGATCGTTGTCTGAATTGTGGCAGGTTTAGGGCAGAAAGGCTCATCCCCAGAGGGCTGATCTCCTGGGGATGGATTGTCTGGCCACAGCAACTCAAGAGCACCATCTAGGTGCTAGAGCACTGAACTCGGAGTTGAGAGGATGGGAGTGGGAACCCAGCCTCAGAAATTTACTGGCTGTGTGTCCGAGGGCAAGTCGGTGGGCAACTAAGATATGGTCTCAGTTTCCTAGTCTGTAGAATGGGGATGATAGTGATAGTACCCACTTTATCGAGCTGTTGTGAGAATCAAGTGAAATAACATATGTTAAGTGCTCTGTAGACATTAAAGCAATAAATAAGTTATTACTATTATTATTATAATATCAAATAATACTCTTATGTGGTATCTACCTTATGGGGCAGCCAAATCGGCCCACTTGCTGCCTCTCAGACACATAACACTCTGTGTCCCATCTCTAGACATAGCCAGGCAGTGAAGTAGATAGAGCACAGGACCTGAAGTCAGGAAACCTGAGTTCAAATCCAGCCTCAGATATGTCTAGCTGTGTGACCCTGGATCAGTCACTTGCTCCTCACTTTCCTCAACTGTAAAATGGAGGGTGATAGCACCCTCATGGCAGGGTTGCTGTGAGGATCAAATGAGATAATATTTGTAAAACACTCAGCACATTGCCTGGCCCACAGTAAGCACTTAAATGCTTCTTCCCTTCCCTTTCCTTCCATTTTGCAGATGAGGAAGCCTTAAGGACCAGAGATGTTCGGGGACCAGGCCAAGATTTGACCTACAACAAATTAGGGTCAGAAATATGATGAGGCATCAGGTCTCCTGACTCCTAATTTAGCTTTCAGATACAAGAAAGGGGAGGCAGTATGGATTAGAAGCAAGAGTTCTTGGTCAGGGCTTGGACCCGGGTTTGAATTCAAGTTCATTTCCTGCCTCAGACAGGTCACTTTCTTCCTCATGCATAAAAACTAGGGGCTAGAGCAGATGTTCTCTAAAGTCCCGTCAAGCGCCTGTCTGTCTCTGACATTCTATGACTCAGGAAGGGGCTGAGGCTACGTGGGGGAGTCCAGGGAGTGCCACCGTCAGGAATGACCTTTGTAGCAGCTGTGCAAGGCTCTCTGGGGAATGGAGATTGTCGGGTTGGGAAGATGCATGATTACGATCCAGGCCTGGGGGCTGGCATGTGCCTCATCAAACACCTATTGGACTGTCATGTGCTAGATTTATAACATCTCCTTAGCATTTACAACACATTCACCAGCAATTACAGCCTAATCCTCTAAAGCAGGCCCAGTGAATGCCCTTTGAACAGATTCCTCTGGGAGAATAAAGAATCCTTAGACGTTAGAACTGGAAGGGACTTTAGAACATAGAATGTCAGAGATGGGAGGGCCTTAGAACAGGAATGTCAGAGACGGGAGGGCCTTAGAACAGGAATGTCAGAGCTAGAAGGGGACTTAGAACATAGAATGTCAGAGATGGAAGGGCCTTAGAACATAGAATGTCAGAGATGGGAGGGCTTTAGAATAGAGAATGTTAGAGGTAGGAGGGACTTTAGAACATGGAATGCCAGAGTGGGAAGGAGCTTTGAATATAGACTATTACAACTGTAAGGGAACTTAGAGGTCCCCTGGTCTAATTTCCAAATTTTACAGGGGAAGAAATTGAAGTCCAATGAAGGGAAATAATTTATTCAAGGACACACAAATGAGTCTGGCAGTCAGGACTTAAAAACCTAGGCCATAGCTCTGGGTTAGGGAGAGAGGACTCTGTTCTTATGTAGATGTGCTCACTATTACGTTGCTTCCTTCTCAAGGGCTCCTTCTCTCCCCGCCTCACCCCACAGAAGCCATGTCCTGGGAGCCAACCCTCTGGTGATAAGCCTTAAGCCAGTCCTCAGACACCATGTACCAGCTCCATCTGTGGGCCTAGGCCTGAAGTTCAGGCAATAGGCCTATTTTTCCATTCTAGCAGTACCTTGCAGAATTTGGGCTCTGTTGACCCAAGCTGCTAGGTGGTGCAGCAGATAGAGCACTGGGCTTGGAATCAGAAAAATCTGGCCTCAGACACTTACTAGCTGGGTGACTCACTTCACCCTGTTTGCCTCAGTTTCTTCATCTGTAAAGTGAGTTGGAGAAGGAAATGTCAAACCACTCCAGTATCTCTGTCAAGAAAACCCCAACTGAAATCAGTCAACAACAAACGACCTAGCCTGCAAACCCCTAGGGTAACCTCCATGTTGGGAGAATGTATTTATTTGTAACCAAGTCAGTCAATGAGGTTCTTTCTTGGGGTTTCTTTCTTTGGGGTTCTTTCTTGTTCCCAACTCCCAGAAATAAATTGAGGGTAACAGTGGTATTTTCCCCTAACCTCAATGTTTGCTTGAGGCATTTTTATCATTAAAGGAAAGAAGTAACTGGAGTTTTTAAGTCCATGCTCCTGGTAGAAGGGATTGTCCTCATCCCCACCAGGCCGCTGACTCAGCTCCCTTTTCTTCCTTTGATGCTGCTGTTGCTGATGCTTCATTGGGGAGAGCAAAGATAGAGTGGGTCCTGGCAAGGGAGCCAGCAGCTCCTCAGGGTCCAATGGGCATTAGGGAAGGAGGACTGAATGTAGAGACCCATGTTGAGACTTCTTCCTCCCTTGAAGTAGTGGTCCTGGCCCTAAAACTGGCCTGGGAGCCATGGCTGGGAGCAGGATGTGCCAGGCCAGGCTTCCTAGCTTGTAGCAGGCGCCCATCATTGCTTTGACATGGGGATGCAGCCCTCAAAGGGCCTAGTGATGCCAACTGAGTGGAGCATAAGGACAGCAGGCCCCGGGGTGGTGGGATTATTTCCTTGGCCTCTGGTTTGCACTGTGACCTGCAGGGCTTCTGACCAAGCTCACAAACTGCCTTTTGCTCTATGGAGTGCAGCATATGCAGTGTTCTTCATTTACAAACACATCTGCGCTGGTTGACAGGTTACCTGGGCAGGTGCGTGTATGTGTGTGTGGGGTGTCTGGGTAAGTATTCTGCTCAGTCTTGCTGGGCAGCCTGCCCACCACAACCTACCTCTTCTCTTTTCTCCTCCCCTAAAACATCTAGGCTAAGGGAGTTGACCTAGGAAAGAGTGGGAACATAAAACAAAAACAAATCCTTTGCACCAAAAAAAAAGTCTGCAATTCAAGAGGGTTGAAGATGAAGAGTACTACCCACATCCTGCCAGAGAGGTAATGAGCCTAAAATGCAGAATGAGACACACATTTCTGTCTGCAGAGGACAGAAAAGGGGTCTAAGTGAAAATACATCGCCATACTTGTCAGGAATGTCATTGATGGCCTCCATTCAAGGAGTGGGATCTTGAGATTTTTTCCAGTTCTGCAACTCTGCACAAGGGTGGGAAACCTGTGGTGTGGATGCCACATGTGGCCCTATAGATCCTCAAGTGCGGCCCTAGGGGATTTGTCCTGTGGAGTTTTGGATTCCGTCAAAGGACTGCACTTGAGGACCTAGAGGGCCACACGTGGAGTCTAGGCCGCAAGTTCCTCACCCCTATGCTCTTCTCTAAAGCCAAACTCCTTGTTGCTATGGACACTAGAGGGCTCTCTAAGAGAAGGTTCCATTCTACATATCTCTAACTGCCAGCTTGGGGAGCCAGCCTGGGCTGAGCTTCAGACCCGCAAATACTAGTAATAACTCGTGTTTTTATAGCGGTTTATGCTACACAAACAACTTCTAAAGTCCTGGCTCCAAACTACCTTTCCAGCTTTGCTTCATACTACATACTTCCTTTCACCTGCCCATGTGTTCAGCCAGCCAAGCTTAGCTAAATATTTCAATTTCCTGCTGTCTACATTTTTGTACAAGTCATTCTTCTTGTCTGGCGGCATGTTTTCTCTCCTCATCTCCATCTTGCAGAATACTTGTTTTTTTTTTTCTTCAGTCAGTTAATCCACAAGCATTTATTAAGCTCCTATCTCATGCCTATTGTTATACCCAGGCCTAAAACTATAAAAAGAAGCATCAAAGAGTCCTTTCTCTCAAAGTGCTTAAGTTCTATATGGGAGGAGGAGGGGGACGACATGTGCACATGTAATTCCATAGAAATAAATGCACAGTCATGGGGGAGGCAGTAGTGTAAAGGGAGGCAAAGACTTCACATAGATGTCAGTGCCTGAGCCGCTCCTTGGAGAAGGATAGGGATTCTGAAACATGGAGGCAGGAGTGTTCCAGGTGTGGAAAACAGCTGCCATGTGTGAGGAAGAGCAAGAAGGTCTTTATTAGACAGCAGAATGTGGACAGAGGAGTCACGTGTGTACAATAAGACTGGAAAGGTAGGTTAGGACTAGGTTGTAAAGGGCTTTAAAAACTAAATACAGAAGTGTTATATTTGAGGGGCAGGTGGGTGGCACAGTGAGTAGAGTACCTGCCCCAGTGTCAGGAGGACCTGAGTTCAAATCCGACCTCAGACACCTGCCATACTCACTAGCTGTGTGACCTTGGGCAAGTCACTTAACCCCAATTGCCCTGCCTTCCCCCCTCTGAAAAAAAGAAGTTTTATATTTGAACCTAGAGGCAATAGGGAGCTCAGTGAGTAAGGAAAACCCCATCGAAATGATCCAGTGAGAAGTGATGAGGATCAGAACCTGGCCTCAGGTCAATGTAGCCTTCCTTGATCCAATTGCTAGCGCTTTGTCTTTTGTATGGGATGTATCTCCCACCCCTTCTAGTAGAACATAAACTGTTTCTTTTTTTAATCTTTGTGTCTCCTTTACCTAGCACAGGGCCCAATTCATAGTAGGCTTTTAATATATGTTTGGTGAATTGAATTATGCCCATTTTAGAAGTGGGAAAACCAAGGTTCCTACAGATTAAATCATTTGCCCACAGTGGAGAAGTCAAAGGAAGAAGCATTTATTAAGTGCCTATGATATTAAGGGGTAGCTAGGAGGCATAGTACACAGAGTGCTGGGTCTGGAGTCAGGAAGTCTTATCTTCTTGAGTTCAAATCTAGTCTCAGACACTAGCTGCGTGACCCTGGGCAAGTCACTTAACCTCAGTTTTCTCATTTGAAAAATGAGCGGGAGAAGGAAATGGCAAACCACTCCAGTATCTCTGCCAAGAAAACCCCAAATGGGTCACAAAGAGTCAAACAGGTCTGAAAATGAAAAAAAAAAACCCTACAATGTTAAGAGGTTAAATGATTTGGCTAGGATGACACAGTTAGTAGGTGTCTGAGGCTGGATTTGAACTCAGGTTGTCCTGACTCCAGGTCTAAGGCTCAATTCACTGTCCCACCATAGTGAAAGAACTAGCAGTTAGAAAGCTTAGTTGAATTCTAGTCTGTCACTGTACTGGTGGAGCATTTTTATAAAGTGCTTTACTGGTAGAGGTGAATTAAGGCAGGGAAGTAGGAGAACATCCCCCCAAACCCTGTCTCCATACTTATAATCTGGTGCTCACCTGCTCTTCCAGCTTAATCGCATATTGTTCTCTTCCATGGGTTCTCCCCACTGGCAAAGGAACTCCTTTGCAAACGGTTAGTCAGTCAATAAACATCCACCAGGTACCAGGCTCAGTGTCAAGCTCTGGGAATACAAAGAAAGGCAAAAACCAGTCCCTGGTCTCAAAGGGGTTCAGAGGAGACAACATGGAAACAGCTATGTACAAACAAACTATAGACAGGATGCATTGGAGATAATCAATAGAGGGAACGCACTAGAATTAAGGGGGATGGGGAAAGGCTTATCATAGAAGGGGGGACTTTACCAGGGAAGGAAGCCAGAAGATGGAGGTGAGGAGGAAGAGCCTTCCAGACATGGAGAACCTCTAGCAAGGATACCTGAAGTTGGGAGATGGAACATTGGAGAGGGTGGGCATTAGGGCATAAGGCATAAGAAGTGTGAGACTTCCATATCTCCATGTCTTTACTCCTGCTATTCAGAGAGCCTGCCCCTCAGGAGAACACCTGGGAAAGCTGTCTGTTTTGCATTTATTTTAGACCATCATCTTATACTACAAGCAACAATAATCTCCAAATGGCTACCTGATTTGCCTGTAAAAGGTCATTTCATTTTTCCAAACTTAGTTTTGAAAATATTTTTCTGATTAACTCCCCATTCACACCCCCGCCCCGAATAATTAAAAAGAAAAAGAAAACCGTCTTAAGAAATATGCAAAGACAAAAGGAATTCCCATATTGGCCACATCCAGAAATGTGTGCCTCATTCTGCATTTTAGGTTCAGTAGCTCTCTGGCAGGATGTAGGTAGTGTTCTTCATCTTCAACCCTCTTGAATTGCCATTTGTAATTACGCTGATCTGAGCAGAGTTCTTAAACCTTTCGAAGTTGTTTTTATATCTGTTATTGTCCCTGTATAAATCTTTCTTCTAGTTCTGCTTATTTCACTCTCTATCGGTTCATATAGGTCTTCTCATTTTCCTCTGAAACTGTCCATTTCATCATTTCTTATGGTTCAATAATATTCCATTACATTCACATGGTGCTATCACATGTGCGGTGGCCACAGTCCAGTAAAACCAGCTCAGCAGACCAGCTGAAGGGTAACTAACAGTGCGTTAGGGGATGTCTCCCTCAAACATGCGAAGACTGCCCATGGCAGAACAGGTGGATGAGAATGATTCATTCCAGTGGCCATGAAAGTGACTGAGGTAGGCTTGGTCAGACATCAGAGATGCCAAGATCATTCGCTGCATCCCAGGCCATCATCAACCGTCTTGACTTTTGTCCTGCCACTGGACTTCGATGACTCTGGGAGAGAGAATGAGGCTGATGACTTGCTGCAACTCTGCCTCACTTAAACCCAATTCACACACAAGTCAAGACATTACCCAAGCATTTACCAGCGCACCCCTGATTCTAGTACACACAACTGTGTTTTACAAGCAAAAGCAAAAGCAAAAACAAAACTACTGATATGTTTTTCTTTTGGCACAATAGACACTTCCCAACGAACACCCAAACAGATTCTTCTATAAAGTGAATTTCCTCCAAATATTTTATTAGTTATTAATCAAGAAGAGGCAGAAGTATGTCCTAACATTGACTACTATAAGGAATCAGTTTTGTTGCTTTTCCAGACTGATTTCCATTACATCGTTGCAGTCACTGGGGGGAGGGGTGGTGGTGGTGTGTCTCAATGGAAAGAGGTATGGACTTGGAGTCAAAGGATCCCAAGATCAAGGACAAATACTGGCTCTGCCACCTAGTGCCTGTGTGACTGGCCACCTTCCCTCCTAGTGAGAAATCAATACTCCCAAGTACAATCTAACCAGATTAAAATATAATTGGGAATAATTTAACAAAATAAATAAAATGTGATAAATCACAAATAATTTAAAACTAAGTCAACATGTGGCCCACAAGGATCCTTATGTAGGGATTAGTGGCCTCGGTTTCTCTTGAGTTTGACACCATTGGATTAGGAAATTCCACTTGAAGTCAGAAAGTCCTGAGTTCAAATCTTAACTTAGATACTTATTAGCTACATGACTCTGGGCCACTCCCTCAACCTCTGTGTCTCTGTTTCTTCATCTATAAAATGAGGAATTTGTTTTGAGTGACCTCTAGGGCAAGGGCTTGGGTTTTATGAACTTATTTTGATAAGTATCTTTCAATGTAATTGACTTCCTTTGTAATCCTGCAATTTTGTTTTATGCATCTAAAAAGATTCTTCTGAGAAAGAGAATGTAGGCTTCCCCTGACTTCCAAGGGTGTCCATGACACACCATGAAGTGAAGCACTTCTGCTTTCAGGTCCCTCCCAGCTCTAGTTCTGTGACCCACCCCTTTTCCCCCTCCACAAAGATCAGCTTCCTTTGGGAGACCACTAACAGTGAAGAAGCTTTTCCCTCCCAGGAGCCTGACCCCGACTTGGCACAAAGACTTCCTTTCACATGTGCCCCCCGTTCTGCCCTCTCGAACCAAGCGCAACAGTCTTCTGTTTGAATGGCCCTTCCAACACCTGAAGATGCTAGTTACCATGACTTCTCTAAGTCTTGCCCCCTCCTTGCTGAATGTCCTTCAGGCCATTCCTTCCTTCCATTGATGCTGTTCCTCTTTCTCCCCAGTTGTGGATAGCTAGGGTTCCACCATCCTGGCCCACCCTCATTGGCTGAAGGTTCTTTCCTCATCTGAAGGGCAGGTGCCCCTAGATGAGGATGGAGCACTTTGAACTGTTTCTCAGTCCCATGTTTAAGGAGGTTGGCAAGCCTTTTTTCCTGGGAGCAGGTTTAGATGGGAGAGAGAGAAAGTGTGGGACCACAGCAGAGGGATCTTTGGATTTGGAGTCAGGGTTGAATCCTTGTTTCGCCCACGATGTTATTTCTGCAAACTTAAAGGAAGTCACCTCTCCCAGCCTTGGAGGTAGAACTCCGTGATCTCTGGGGTCCCTTCCAGTTCTAGAGTCCATAATCCTGGAAACATCAGAAGGTACCCTGGTCTAGGAGTTAGAGTGCTGGGCTTGAAACTAGAAAAACTTGGCTTCTTACCTGCCTCGGTCACATATGAGCCGTGTGACCTTGGGCAAGTCTCTTAACCACTCTGAGTCTTGATTCTCTCGTTGGTAAAGTAGGAGTAATTCGACCTATAATAGGGTTGTGAGGCTCAAACAAAATACCTAGAAAATGCTTTGAACTCTAAAGCAGTGTATAAAAGCTACATATCAAGCTGGGGAGCATGCAGCAAGGAAGGGCAAGGTTGATTTAATAGACAGATAATTTTATAGGCTGGAAGAGACCTTGAGGGCCGTCTAGTCCAACTCTTCATTTTACAGATGAAGAAACAAAGGTATGAGGTCAAATGATTTATCCAAGGTCACACAGGAAATAAACATCAAAAGTAGGATTTGAACCGAGGTCCTCTGATTCCCGTCAGTGATCCTTCTGCTATACCAAGTTGCCAGAAGGATCATACTTTGTTTTCCAGGGCTCTCTCTCTCTGGGACCAACTGAGGAACAAAAAGATAGGAAGACTGATGCAAGGGTGCAAGCCAGGGCTGTATGTCAGTACTTGAAGTACCTGGACACCAAGTCTCACAGTTGGTGTTAGTCAGGGAAGGCCTCCAGGAGGCGGTGGGTTTAAGTAGGCTTTGGAGGGAGGTGGGAGGGCATTCTGAGTACGGAGGAAGGGGACCCTGGTGATCCTTCTGACAAGCAAAGACAAGATTTCTTCTCTCTGCCCAGGTCTGGGAGACCCACATTATCTGATGAGCCTAGGCTTTGCTGCTCACTGAATTATTCAGATCTCCCCTTGGCTGTTCCTTACTGTGTGAAGCTGGGCTGGGAGGGGGATGGGGGCTCGGAGCTCTCCACAAGGGCCCAATTTGAGTGTGGAGACTCAGTGATCCATTGCTTTTTGCATGGAGGGAAACTGGGAAAGAAATAAGGAAGGAAGGCAGGGAAGGGATGTCAGCAGCAGGAGAGAGCCTTGGATCTGAAATTCAGCAGGGTCTGGGGCTGAATGCTGGCTCTGCCTACTTACTACTGGTATGAATTTGGGCAGGTCCCTTCACCTCCCAGTCTCTTTTCTAATCTATAAAATGTGTGGGTTGAATGGATAACCTCTCCATTTCCTTCCAGCCCTGAATCTATGAACTAGTCCAGTCTCTACCTCTTCAAAGAGCCCTTCTACAATACCCCTGACAAGTAGCCACCTAGCTTCCACTTGAAAACCTCCAGAAATGGGGAGCTCACTGCCTCCCTGAGCAGAACATTCTCCTTTTAAACTGCTCTAACTCTTAAATTCTTTTTTATTTTTCTTCAAAATTTGCCTTCCTACTGACTCCCATCATCTGAGACCCCACTAACTCTTCCCAGTCCTGCCAGCTGGAGCCAAGCCACAAATTTAAAGCTGCCCTATGACAGCCCTCTAAATTCTTGGAGTCTTCTCTCTCTCCACCATTTTCGAGGAAGGAGAGAGGGAAGACACGAAGTAGAAATAAGGGAAAGAAGATTGATTCGTTGACTTAATATTCTAGCTCAAGAGCTGGAAGAGAACCCAGAGATCAGCTCGTTCAACCTCCGCCATTTTAGAGATAAGGAAATTGGGGCCCAGGGAAGTTAAGTAATTTTTCCAATGTAACCAGGAGAAATTAAAGCATCAGAAGCAGGATTTGAATTTAGGCCCTCTGAGCTAAAGCAAGAACTCTCTCCCTTGTAGTTTACCTTCACGATTAGTCCATTATTATCAATCGTTCAACTGACCTGTCTTTATGAAGCCCGGGAGACATGTAAGGAAGGCCCTTTGTGGGCCTCAGAGAGCTCACTGAATGAGGCTGACTAAAGACAGTCCAGCGCTGTGTGGTGTGGCCCAGATTAGGACCCTGAGCCTCTTAGCTCACTTACTCTCTGAGCTACACAATATAGAGCACCTGCCCTCCTCCTCCTATCCCTCGGGGATAGCCAGGGTGCGGAGCAGTCCAGCTGGGGTGGGGGTGGGCTATGATCTGGGTCATAAATTTTGCAAACTCAGCTCCTCTTTCCTTTTGAGTCCAGTCATGGGCTGGCGGGACATACCTCATTACTGCAACCTAATGCTCCATGCTCCCCGTCTCTTCCCCTCCCCCAGATCCTCTCCCACCCCCATCCCCAGCTCCTCGGAAGCCAGGTATGAAACACCTGGAATGGTACAGATATTGGGATTAGAACAGATAATTTTAGGGCCTGAAGGGATTTTGGAATCTAGAATGTTAGAACAGGGATAACAAAATGTTAACATTCGAGCGGCTTTAGAACATGGGAAGTTAGACACTAATTACTCTAAAGGGAGCTTGAAACATACAATGCCCAGAGGGTTTTGTTGAAGGGAGGTTCCACACCTCAATATTTTTGAGTCATCAGTTAATGAGACACTAACCTTTTGCATACATTGAGCTCTATTTCTCGTCTCTTCTATTTCTCTAGTTCTCATGTTTTTTATTATGATTATTCTTTTGTAGATGATAAATCAGTTTAGTCTGGTAGCAGGATAGAAGATGAACCCAACAAAGTAGGGAGGCAGCATAGTGCAATGGACAGCGTACTGACTCCAGAGTTGGAGGAGCTGGGTTCAGATTCCACCTCTGATGATTACTACCTGTGTGACCTTGGGAAAGCCCCTTCATTTTCCCACAGCCTCAGTTTCTCCATCTATAAAATGAAAGGGTTGGACTAGCTGGCCTCTGGGGTCCTTTCCAGCTCTAGACCTGTGCACCTCCTCTTGGCCTGGTTATTTAAGTTCTTTTGGTCTCTGTTTTCTTAGTTTGTCAAATTCTTGTGTTTTCATGAAGATAGAGGGCCAGGCCTGGAGTATAGGAAGATTCAAATCCAGACTCAGACACTTACTAGCTAGGCAAGTCACTTAACCCCATTTGCCTCAGTTTCCTCATCTGTAAAATGAGCTGGAGAAGAAAATGGCAAACCTCTCTGGTATCTCTGCCAAGAAAACCGCAAATGAGGTCACGAAGAGCAGGACACAACTGAAAAACAAAATAAAAAAAGAAAACAAAAACAAACAAAATGACCAGGCCCAGATAAGGGTGAGTTTGCCCAAGTCCACACAGTGAATGAATTAGTGACAGATCTGGCTCTGGAACTCAGGTCTCTTTCCACTCACTACCTCCCAGCTGCTGAGAGTCCTCTCTCTCCACCACAGAGATAATGCCTTTTAAAGTTTAACAAAGTGAAGTTGGACGGTAAGCCCTGCAGACAGCAGGCTCGGGACACTGTGGTCCTGTGGCCTCAGGCTTCTGTGTGTAAGTGTTTGGTGGGGGGAGGAGGAGGATTGTTGCTGTTTTCAGCCTGCCTCCCTTAACTTTTCCTCTCCCTGAACACCACAACTCAACCAGGGGGAGGTTGGGGGGGATGCCTTGCTCCGGGTTATTTAAAATTCAGTTGCCATGGAAGTGGGCGATCACAGTGAAGAAGAGGCAGATGGCTCCGGGTTTAGGGTTCCCGCTGCCCTTTGGCTAATTCCGTAGGTGAAGGTATTAGGTTAATTAAAAGCCATGTGCTTTGTGGGGAATACTTGGCTCCTGGAGGTTTAATAAGTATCCAGGCTTGTTCCGAGTCTTCCTAGCAGAGCCTCCGGGCTGGGGATCTGTTCCTTTGATGGGGTCCAGGGGGAAAGGGAAGCCTTCTTTCCCACTTTCTAAGGAACCTTAGAGTGGGGCTGGGCTGTGTCTCCTCCTAGGTTCTCTCTGGAGAGTTTGTAAGAGAGAGTTCTTCCGCCACCCATTGCCAAGCTGAGGAAGGGAAATTTGGAGGCTAGAGGGCTCTGTGAGCAGAGGCTCTGGGCCTGCAGCTGGTGTAGAGTCTCTCTGAATCCCTTCTGAATCTGAGGGGATGCCCTGCCCTTTTGGGGGCTCCATGAGCGGCAGTAGCAGAGCCCCCTTGCTTGTTCCTGGAATTTCGGGGTCTCTGTATCTGGCCTGGCAGCATACCCAGATGCTGTAAACATCCTTGGCCACAGCACCCAAAAGGAGAACGTCTTTGGGGTATCCCCCGGGAAACCTCTGGCACAGGTCCTTCCTCACTGACAGAGCATGAGGGAGAGAGGTCTCCAAGATGTCCTGGAGAGCTGAAAGCATGGCTGCTGCTGCTGCTATTGGGGACCCAGAGGAGATGGAGAGCCCAGAAAAGGAGCAGGGCAAGTGGGCTCTCCTTCGAAACATCAACCAAGTGCTGAAGGCCCATGCCTTCCTGCCGGTGAGCAGCCTCATGCTGAGGGCTATGGGGGCCTCTGGGTGGGGGGCAGTTCTGGCAGAAGCTGCGGGGGAGCTGGAGGCTGTCTGGTCCTGCTTCCATCTCTCTGAGGGCAGGGACTGTGGCTTTGCCCATCTTTGCATCCTCATTCCTTACCAAGGTGCCTGGCACATAGTAAATGCTTAACAGACATTTGTTGCCAGATTAACTCCCTGTGTGACTTTGGGCAGGGGATCTCTTCTCCTCTGTCAGCCTTGTTCTCCTTCTCTGCACAGGGGATACCTGTGCCACCAGTCTCTTGGGGCTGCTTTGAGGACTGAGCGAGTGAATGGCTGTGAAATAATATTTCTCTGGAGCTTTATATTTGACTGACACAATAACCCTGTAAGGTAGGCAGAGGAGGTATCATCACTCCCATTTTACAAAGAGAGAAGACTGAGGCTCAGCGAGGAGAGGATTGCCCATGCTGGCACTGATTGCAGGGGTACTTCCACTAAGCTTTCCAAGAAAGGAGAAAATAGATTCCAAATGTCAGGTTTTTTGTGGTTTATCAGAGCTCTGAATTAAGTTACAGCAAGAGGGAATAAAGAAAGATATGAAGAAGGACTTTCTGGCAGCATGGACACTTGGGGGGGGAAGGGGTAGAAGAAGGATTCAGGGGGTGGGGGGGAAGGGGGAAGTGTTTGTCAGCTGCTTCCATTGGACGTAATGACAGCCCCTGAAAGTTGGGGACAGAGACCTAACTGTGACCCTGGGCAAGTGTTTGTAAAATAGAAATGATCACAGGTCCTACCTCTCAGGTTTCTTGTGAGGGTCAAGAGAGATATAACATAGGCAGAGTATTGTGCCCTGTTTAAAAAAAAAAAGGCTGCCAGCAAGAACAGCAGCAGAGGCAGGTGGGGGCGGGGTACAATGAGCGAGGCATCAAAGGGACACAAGTAATAGAAAGATCCAGGAGACTGTCCCATATGGATCAGTCGCTTCACCTTCTCTGGGCCTCAGGTTCAAACTCTGTAAAAGGGGATAATGACATTGCCACTACCTACCTCCCAGGGCTGTTAGAAGAAAAGCACTTTGTAAGCCTTAAAGGGCTGTGTAGAAATGGGCACTGTTATTCTGTAGTTGGGGTCTGGATTTGGGGTATTTCCTGGGCTGACTATGTTTCTAGGCTAAGGCTGTGGACACCTGAGGACCCCAGGGCTTCCAGATGAGCTTTGTCCTCTTTCCCGCCCTCCCCCCCAATATGAGAGATTTCTCTTCCTGATCACATCTTCCCTATCTCTCCTCAGTTCCCACCATCGTCTACTTTGTATCAGACCTCCTTTGTATAAATATTGTATTCCTCTTACGGCAGACGGCAAATACGCCCAGGACAGGGACTGTTTCTCTTTTTGTATCTCTAACTAGGAGCACAGCACTCTGTGTGTAGTAGAGACCCAACAAATGTTTGCTGAATTTAATTCTAGATCCTTTCTCTGTAAGGGGTGGTGAGGGGGTGGGGCAGACCATGTACAGGATATACTGTGATCACGGCCCTTTTTATTTATCTGGGCCTGATCCTGACTCACTACCACTGTATTTTTATTTTATCATTTTATATCATTTAATCATTTATTTTATCATATTTACGTGTCATTTAAAGAGGAGCATCAGTGCCTACAAACTAGATAGGAGATACAGCAATCATTTGATCTGCAAATACTTCTCTCTCTCTTTTTTTAAAAGAGAAGAGTAATCTATCCCATTTTTAGATTGGAGGCTCCTTGAGGGCAGGGACTGACTTGTGACTCTTTTTGTATTCCCAGAACTTAGTGCACATTTATTAAGTGACTTCTACATGCCAGGCACTGTCCCGGGCACTGGGGATGCAAAGAAAGGCAAAAACACGGTCCCTGCCCTCAAGGAGCTTACGTTCTAAAGGAGAAGACAGCATGCAAACAATTGTACATATAAGAAGGGTCCGGTATAAGTGAATGGTGGTCTCAAAGGGCAGGTGCTACCGATGGGCATCAGGACTTCTGTGGAAGACAGAGCTATTCCGTCAATAACTATCATATAAGTACATCCTCGCAGTGCACTTTGGGAGATGGAGAACTTTTAAAAATTTTTACTATATTTTGTTTTTACCTCACCTTCATTTCCCAGTACAACCCATCTCTCCTTTCCTACCTAAATTACCTGTTAACAAATAATATTTTTTTAAAGAGGTGGGTAAGAGGGGGCACAACAAAACCAACCGTCAGTCACATGTGGCGTTAAATGAAATGTGCCATACCCATAATTTCATGCCACTTCTGAAAAAACGGGAGGCAGGATCAGAAAGCCTTTCTCAAAGGCCCAGACACTGAGTTAAACCTCAGGATACAAAGACAAACACCCCAAAGAAGTTTGTAATCTACTGGAGGGTACTGCACATGTTCATGGATAAGTAAATATTTCATGCTTACAAAAACAAATACAAAGGAATTTTGGGGAGGGTGAGCTCACTAACCACTGGGGACCCTAGTAAATGCCTTTTGAGAGAGGTGGTCCTTGAATGTACCCTTAAAGGGAACTAGGAGTTCTAAGGGGTAGAGAGGTTGCCAGGTGGATAGAGTGCTGGACTTGGAGTCAAAGAGACTTGAGTTCAAATGCTACCTTCAGACACTTACTAGCTGTATCACCCTGGGTAAGTCATTTAACCCTGTCTCAGTCTGTAAAATGGGATAATGAAAACACCTATCTCCCAGAGTTTTTGTGAAGACCAAATGAAATAATATTTGAAAAATGCTTAACACAGTGTCTGGCACATAGTAGATGCTTAATAAATGTTAACTATAATAACAATAATAATAATTATTCTCTCTAATATACCCACTACAAACATCTCATTATTTATAATATTTGAGTTAATAATACCTGAAACTTGGGTAACGTTTACAACTTTTTTACACTTTCACATCTATTATTTCATTGCACCCTTACACAACTAACAGCTAAGGTCTTTTCGAGGTCTCACTTTGAGTGAGCTTAAAAAGACCAAGGTCCTCCACTGCATCCTGGGCCACCTCCAGTCATCCTGATTGACATTTGGCCGCTGGACCTAGATGGCTCTGGAGGAGAAAGTGAGGCTGGTGACTGTGCACAGCCCTCCCTCACTCAAATCCAATTCATTTACAAGTCATGACATCATCTTCCTGATGTCATGGTCTTCTTCAAGAACCAAGGACAAACCACACAACCACACAGCTAACAACAGGGCAGGGATTATTATCTCATTTTGCTCATGTAGAAAATGAGGCTCAGGTAGGAGAGGAAACTTCTCAAGAACCATGCAGTGAGTCTACGGAAAAGGCAGGACTTAAGAACTAGAAGGGTTTCCAATCCCCGCATTTTATAGGTGAAACTGAGGTCTAGAGAAGGGAAGTCACTTGCCCAAAGTCACACAAAGTAAGAAGAATCAGAACTGGGATTTGAACCCTGGCCTTCTGACTCCAGTGATCTTTCCACCAAACCACTCTGACCTGTTTCTAGGATTTAGACAAGAATCCTCCATGTAACATACACATTAAACTTCAGTCAGTCAGTCAATAAGCATTTATTAAGCAACTGCTAAGTACTGGACCCTGTGCTAAGTGCTAGGGATACAAAAAAGAGACAAAAGACCATCCTTGCCCGAGGAGCTTACAATCGAATGTGATCTAATGAAAACAGATTAGGGTTGGGGTCTACCTAGTTCCTACCTACCTAAATGACCCTTTCTTGTCTGGAAGGCTAAAAAGGCATTCCTGTGGTGGCTAAGAGGCTGATGGACTTGTACTCTCTTTGAGATCACCTCCTCTCTGAGATTTTAGGATTCAAAGATTTCTATGTCTTTGGGCCTCGATTTTCTTATCTATAAAACACAGGAAATAATTCTAGTCTCACCTGATGTGAGAATGAAATGAGCTCCTGGATGTGAGAAGGCTTCACTGACTGTATGTCAACAAGAGAGCATTTTGTCTATCATCAAGGACTGTATCAATGTGAGAGACTGTTGGTGATAATTGGATATGTTTGCTGTCACAGGAAAGTCTATATTACCCTGCTCCTTCTATCTGTTCTTGCTTTCTGTTGTTGTTGTTTGTACTTCGTTCTCGAAGAGGACCTCGGCACCAGGAAGGTGATGTCATGGCTTGCAAGTGAATTGGATTTAAGTGAGGGAGGGCTGTGCAAAGGCACCAGCTTCACTTTCTCCTCCAGAGCCATCTGGGTCCAGTGGCCAGATATGGATCAGAACCACTGGAGATGGCCCTGGATGCAGTGGGAGGCACTGGGTCCATACCTTTGCTTTGGAGGACTGCTTGCCATGTCTCGGGGCCGGTCTGGGGTGGGCTGAAAGCTACCTCAGGTCATTAAGTCTCTTGGCAATTATGAATATTTAAAGAATTTCTAATTCCTCCACCATTCCTGAGAGGGCTAGAGTCACCTGCAGGGGCTGCTCTGCCCCATCATGGGAAGGACTTCTCTCTTCATTTCGGGACTATGAGTGGGGAGGTGTGATGGTATGTGTAAATGCTTATCAAGTTATAGGTGAACCTCCTCCACCCCACTAGCAGAAAGTCCACCATTCATATCTAATTATGGCAGAGGTTCCTAACCTATTTTGTGCCTTAGATCCCTTTGATGGTCTGCTGAAGTCTTGGGGAGCTTCTTAGAATAAAGTCATTGCCTAAGTTCATAATTTAAGTAAATGCTAAATTTCAGTAGACCTTGGTGAAAATAAAGTTGCTTTTTCCATCTGAGTTCTTTCATAGATTTCCCTGAAATCTATCCATGGAGCCCAGACTAAAAGCCCCTGGTTAATAAGGCCATCGATTTAGAACTGGAAGGTACCTTGGAGACCAAGGCTAACTCTCTCATCACATAGATAAGAAAGAAAAAGTTAAATAACATGTTCAAGGTCACACAGGTAGTCAGTGACCTAGCCAGGGTCTGAACCCAGTCTTTTTCACTCTAACTCCAGTGTGTTCCATTGTACCACACACTCAGAGGCTAAGTATTCTTTTCACAAATGGATCTTTGGGTTATAACTAGATTCATCACTAGAATCCATTCATGCTCTATTTTGGTCTGGACCTATGATTGTCTTAGTTTGGGAAATTCCCAGTGTGGAAACTCCCTCCACCAATGCAGACTGGCAGTTCAATTGTAACTAATAGTCTTAGAGCTCTGTCAGAGGGATGGAGAGGTTAAGTGACTTGTCTAGAGTATGTAGGTGGTAACTGGCAGGGCTAGTGTTTGAACCGCAGCCCTCTGACTCCAAATCCAGACCTCTTTTCCCTGTACTCCGCACATAGAGAGGTGCTTAGGATCTTCCCAAATGGATCCCTTGGTTTATGACTAACTTCGGTAGCTGTGTTTCTTTAATGGTGAGTCATTTGTCTAGCAAGAGCTTTCCTTACAGTCAAGGTAGATAGTTAAGCCAACAAGCATGCATTATGCGCCAGGCACTGTGCTAAGCGCTAAAGATACAAAGAAAGGCAAAAGACAAGGCAAAAGTCCCTCCCTTTAAGGAATTTGCAGTCTAACAGGGAAGAAAAGATGCAAATGTCCGTGTACAAACAAATTGAGCACAAGATAAATTAGGAGTAATTTCAGAGGGGAGACACTAGCATTGAGGGGAGTCAGAAAAGGCCTCTTGCAGAAGGCGGGACTTTAGCTGAGGCTTAAAGGAAGCCAGGAGGCAGAGATGAGGGAAGAGAGCATTCCAGGCATGAGGAACAGCCTGGGAAAATACTCAGAGACAGGAAATGGAGTGCTGGAGTGTCATATGCAAGGAATAGGAAGAGAGCCAGTGACACTGGATAGAAAATAGGTGGGGTGAGGAGGAAGGTATAGGGTGTAGGAAGACTGGAAAGGTAAGAAGTGGCCAGGTTATGAAGGACTTTTAAAAGCCAAACAGATGATTTTATATTTAATCTTGGAGGCAATAAGGGGCCACTGAAATTGATAAAATGGGGGGGGGGTAGGGAGACATGATCAGACTTGTACTTTAGGATGGACTGGAGTGGGAGAGATTCGAGGCAGGCAGCCCCACCAGCAGGCTATAACAAGAGTCCAGGCATGAGATGATCAGGATGGTGGCAGGGTCAGAGGAGAGAAGGCAGCCGATGGGAGAGATGTAGAACAATAAGGCTTGGCAAAAAATGAGCTGGGGGAACCAGAGAGAGTTAGAAATCAAGGCTGACACCTAGGTTGTAAGCCCTGGTGGCTGGATTGATGACAGGGACAGAGAAGTTTGGAAGGGTTGTGGGGGGAGGGGAGATAGTTCATCTTTGGAAATGTTAAGTTTAAGATGACTATGGGGCATCCAGTTTGAGAAGCAGTTGGCATTTGGAGACTGGAGATCAGGAGAGATGTTAGGGCTGGACAAATACATCTGAAAATCAAAGGGGGGTGGGGGACAGCATCAAGGGAAAGTAATAGAGTATTATTTCAGATGAGGAAACAGGGATTTGAGAAGCTAGGTGACTTGGCCAAGGTCACACAGGCAGGATTTGAACCCAAGTGTCAGGAATCTTGGTCTAGCTCTCCAAGTAGAACCAATATGATGAATGAACAGACCTGGACTTGGGAACTAGGAGATCCACATTTTAATTCTGCCTTTGTCACTTAGGTAATGTGTCCCTTTGGACTGGCCACCTTCCCCTCTTTATGCCTCAGTTTCCTAATCTATAAAATTATAAAGCTGTGTACCAGACAGTCTCTAAGGTCCCTTTCAGCTCTGACATTCTTTTTAGATGCCACAAACAAGCTGTACAATAGCAACAGGAGAGAAACTAGGATAATCATGCCATCAGAGACTCAATTTCTTTTCCTGGGGATGTTAGCCAGAACAGAAGAGCAGGATCACTGTTTTCAAACATTTAAGCATATGGAAGAAGGGTTGATTTGATCTCTTTGGTAACTGGCAGCAATGGGTGACATGGATTTAGGCTATACTTAAGGAAAAGCCTCAATACTCTGCTGTCCCAAAGTGGAATGGGACACTTCAGGGGCTTTGCTCTAGGTGCTTTCTGCCCCCAGCCCTAGTGACTAGATTCTCTGCCCAGGTGCCTTAGACTCTCCTCCCGAGGTTCTGATGCTCTGGATCCCTTTGCCTGGGCTCTACCTTCCCCTTCCATCTCTGAAGGAGGAAGGGTTTGTGTTCACCCTCAATTCCATTGCAGTCCCTCTCTTCCAAAACTGGTTTGTCCCAGATAAAAATACAATCGATCCTCATTATTCTTGTAAATTTGACTACTTGCTAAAACGTATTTGGAACTCCAGATCAGTACTCGTGGTGCTTTTGTCATGTGAGGATGTATGTAGAGCAGCAAAAAATTGGAGTCCCCCAAAGCACACATTCCCACCTGAGGTCCAGCAAGAAGCTCTGCCTTCCTGTTTCAGCTTTCCTGCTATAAACAAGCTTACTTCCCGTGATTTATTTGATGCCACATTTTTTTAAAATCTGAGAGCTTTTTGTTGCTGATTTTGATGCTTCAAATGATCCCCAAGAATGGCGCTGAAGTACCATCCAATGTTTCTAAGTTCAAGAAGACTGTGATGTACCTTACGGAGAAAATATGTATGTTAGATAAGCTTTCTTCAGGCATGAGTTTTTAGTAGTGTTGGCCATGAGTTCAATGTTAATGATCGACAATACAGTACATCCCCCCCCCCCCCCACAAAAAAAGGAAGAGGAAATTCCCTGCTTTGTATGTGAGGCCACTCTGGAAACCCCTAAAGGAAATGTTGTGGCTAGAGGCTATCAGGAACCTAATCCTGTATTTCCCTTAGGAGCAATGGTTCAGTATACACTAATTCAACATTTGCAGCAACTTTATAGAACATAACTACCACAAATGACAAGCATATACTTTATTCTTAATTATAATTCTTCTCCGAGAGATAGTGAGCTCCCCATCACTAGAGATATTCAAGTGGAGGGCTATACCCACTTTCTGAAGATGTCTTAGAGGGGATTCCTATCCAATTACAAGTTGGGCTAGATCAGGTGTTCCTAACCTGGGTCTCTGAGAGGTCAAGAGACCTACTCATGGTCACTGAATTTCAGGAAGTCCATTGTACAGGCAGCCAAGATTACATCTTTGTTTTCACCAACCTTTGGTTTCCCTTGTAATCCTATGCATTTTATTTTATGTATTTAAAACTGTTATTCCAAGAAGGAGTACGTAGGCCTCACTAGACTGCCAAAGGTATCAAGGACAAAAAAGGATGCTAAGGACTCTTGGTCTAGACAGGGTTTGGTGCAGAGGGTCCATCAAGCACAGACATAGAAGATGACATGCTCAGTCACACTTTCTTTGATTCTCTTGGTTGTTAATGTTTCTTCTCTCTTCAAATGTACCTTTTTGAGTATGTGGTACGTGTGTCCTCCCCAGCCCTCCCAGAATATAAAGTTCTTGAGTCAGCGAGGGGCCAAGAGAACCAGACCATGTGAACACCAGGCCCCATGTTGGCTCATCAAGTTCACGAGGGATTCCTGGATGCCCGAGAGTCTAGAATCTGGAATCCTGAGCATCCCTGTGGAATTTGTCTGGTGATGATGAAAGATTGTCTTACCCTATAATTCGGAACCCTCCAGTTCTTTTGGACCCTGAGGAGGTAGTTAGAGAGGCAGTGTGCGGTGGAGGGAAGAATGTTAGAGAAAGAAGGTCAGTATTCAGCTCTCAGCTCTGATACTAAACTGGTCTTGCCCTCAAGGAGCTTACATTCTATTAGAGGGGACAATATATACACATGTGAGAAGATAGGAAATGTATACGTAATAAATATAGGGTAGTGAGGTTTAGGCACTAAGGGCTGGGGGAAAGGGATAAACAGGAAAGTATCTACTAGCCCTCTCTCAATCCCTCTCCTATCCACATATATAAAGGGAATGAGGAGCACATGGTGTAGTGAAGAAAGAACTGACTTTAGAAGTCCTGGGTTTAAGTCCTTCCTTTGACATAAAGTGAATGGGCTTGTGACCCTGGGCAAGTAACTTAACCTCTTAGTCCTTCCCAAGCAACTCTTGAAATTGGGTCACAGACCAGTTGTTTATTTGCATTGGTAGAGGGAATTTACACATTGGAAGTTTCTAGGACCAATGAAATCATAGAACTGGACCAGGAGGAAAATGGGGATTATTGCACTGGTTTTGAGGGAAGTGATTCGTAAGACCTAAAGTACTATAGAAATATGGGTTGCTGTTAGTATGTGTTTGATGTGGTAATTCAGTCTTTATCTTGTCCCCATGATGAATTGAATTGTGAAGATGAGCTGTTGATGAGCAGACCGAAGAGGTATGTGAACTCAGTCAAGGAAGGCTTCCTGGAGGTGTCGACACAGTTTAAGTTTAGGTTATGTTCTCCCCAACAGGCCCAACTCAGGTGCCCCTTCCTTTATGACAGCTTCCCTGATTCCTGTCCTCCTTCTCCCATCCCCGAGGTGACAGTGTTTTCTTGGTCTTCCAATCACCCTAGATCATTTTTTCTGGATCTCTCCTTTATCCCATATCACACCCTACCTTGTATTTCCACACATGCACATTAGATTGCAAGTTCTTAGAAGGCAGTGACATTGTCACCTTTCACCTTTGGGTCCCCAGGCCAGAGCATTGGACCATGTGCATAATAGGTGCTTGAAATGTTTGTTGGTGACTAATATAGAAATGTTTTACCAGATGTGTAAATTATATCAAATAACTTACCGTTTTAGGGAAGGAGGAGGAATATTTGGAACTCAAAAATTTCTAAAAATGAATATTAAAAATTATCTTTACATGTAATTGGAAAAAATAAAATGCTATTTATTAAAAATGTTTGTTAGATCGAGGACTGACAGGGTGCTTTTTCTCTTGCAGGGTGACTATGTCTGGATGGACCTCAAAACAGGGCAGGAGTTTGACGTCCCCATAGGGGCAGTGGTGAAGCTCTGTGACTCCGGGCAAATACAGGTGGTGGACGATGAAGGCAATGTACGTCTTTCTCCTGCTTACACTTGGGGGAGGTGGGGCATGCCTTAGTCTGTCAGAGGTGCCTAGTGAGTGCAGGAGCTAATCAGAATGACCCAGAGTATAGGCAGAGTAGGTGGTTGCCTGCCTGATGTAACATTGAAAGTCTCTCACCCCAAACTTCAAACCCAAATGACCTACCATGGTGCCTGAAATTCCACCATTATTACCTCTTTTGAGTAAAAACATGTAAGGCCACCTTAATCTGTCATCAGCCATTGAAATCTTAGTGTGAATTTTAAAATTTCAAAACAATTCAACAACATCTAAGTGTCTCCAAAATGGGTTGGTCATATGTTAAGGGCAGGGATGAGAAGTGTATAGCCAAAGTGCTCCATTGGTGCCCTTGAGATGTCAGGACAAACCGAAGAAGGCCTTTAGCCCATTGGGTTGATTGGATTGATTTCCTGTGGTGTATTTATCAGAAACCATGGACAAGAGTCATGTTGAGGCATGGGTGATTGTAACCTGCGTCAATGGAAGGAACCTCTGAATTGATGAGATCACCAAGCCATTTGGGTATTTAGCAAGTGTTCCCAAGTCCCTGACCCACACCTGGGGAGATAGTCCCTGACTTCTAGAAGTTCATGATTTAATGGGGAAAATATAATGCACACTAATAAGTATGTGTAACCAGGGATTCTGAGATGTTCAGACTGATCTCTTATAGGTGGAGAAAAAGGTTCAAAACCTCATAATGAATTTTGGGATTTGAAGTCCAGAAATATACTGAGACTGTCTTAAATTCAGAGCTAGCCCAAAACTTTCAGAGCAACCAAAGTCCTCCCCCTGGTTCATGATGGTCCCAAGTTTCTATGCAGGTGGTGAAAGAATGCTACCTCTCTAGATTTGAAATCCCACGATTCACAGTTCATTATCCAACCTTTTCCTCATCCATGAGAAATCAGTATGAATACTTCCAAATAACCAGGCTACATGGGTAAGTTCCAAGAGGTAGAACAGGACATGGCCATTCTAGGGTTGGACCAGTCCCATGATAGCAAAGTCTGCCTCACACCTTGAAGTCTCGCTTCCTGCTCAGCACATTCACTGTACATGGTGACAGAGCAAAGGAAACTCCATCTGTCCCCTTAGAGCATCTAAGTCATCACTAGTCAGAGGAGCCCCACCCAGAAGTCTAATTTGGAGATAGCTCGCAGTGAAAAGCCTGTCAGCTTTGGAGCCTTATCTTGGCTCTTCCACTGACTGGTTTTCTACTGTGACCTTGACAAGTTACAACCATCATCAAAGCATTTTTTTAATGCAGAGAACAGAAGTCAGACAGTCCACAGGCATTATATGTCCCAGGTACTGCGCTATGTGCTGTGGGGTGCAAAGAAAGGGTTTTTAAAAAGTTCTTGCCCTCAAGGAACTTGTATTCTATATTCCAATAGGGAAGACAGCATGTAAATAAATAGCTAAGTATATAGAAGACACAAATAGAGTAGATGGAAGGCAGTCTCAGAAAATAGCACCTGAAGGGACTGGGAAACACTTCTCACAGAAGGAAAGCCAGAAGGGACCACAGACAAGCAGGATAGCTTTGAAAGTTACATATAAAATTCATTATGTGCTTAAAGAGAAAAGCAAGCTGTACATAATAGATATTCGTAGTTTCATATTGAATCCTTTTTTCTGTTCTACTATGTATATGGAAATGCCCATTTTATTTTGTAATAACTTCAAAATTTTAAAAAAATTACAACTCCTTCAGCCTCCAGGATCCTCTTCTATAAGGAAGCTGGGGGTGCAGTGGATAGAGCACTGGGTCTGCAATCAGGAAGACGAGTTCAAATCGAGCTAGCCTCAGACATTTACTAGCTATATGACCCTGGGTAAATCACTTAACCCTGTTTGCCTCAGTTTTCTCATCTGTAAAATGAGTATAGTAATGCCTACCTCACAGGGTTGTAGTGAGGATCAAATGAGATAATATTTGTAAAGCACTTAGTATGGTGCTTGGTTCTTGTAGGTGCCTAATAAATGCTTATTTCCTTCCTTCATTCTTATTTTTCCCCCACTTAATAGTATTTTATGTTTTCTAATTACATATATAGTTTTCAACATTGGCTTTTATAAGATTTTGAGTTTCAAATTTTTTTCCCTCCCTCCCCTCCCCCCTCCCCAAGATGGCATGTAACCTGATACAAGCTATACATGTACAATCTTATTAAACATATTTCCACATTAGTCATGTTGTGAAAGAAGAGTCAGAACAAAAGGGGGAATCAACGAGACTTCATTCTTATAAAACAAAAGTGAGGACATAGAGCTCTGGACTCAGGAAAACCTGGATTCAAGTCCTACCTCAGACACTTCCCAGCTGTGTCACTCTGGGCAAGTCACTTAACCCTGTTTGCCTCAGTTTCCTCATCTGTAAAATGAGCTGGAGAAGGTAATGGCAAACCACTTCAGTATCTTTGCCAAGAAAACCCCAAATTGGGTCAAAGAGAGCCAGACACGACTGAGGCAACTGAACAACAGCGATAAATGCTTATCTCCTTCCCTCATTCATTCCTATAAAATGAAAGAGATGAGAGGAGGCAGCATGGAGTAATGGGTAGAATTTCGGACTTGGAGTCAGGGAAACCTGGATTCGAGTGCTACCTTAGACACTTATTAGCTGGGTGACCCTGGGCAAGTCACTTAACCTCTTTGTACTTTAATTTCCTCATCTGCTAAGTGAGGAAGGTTGGACACAATGTCTTCTAAGGTCCCTTCCAGCTCTCAGTCTTTGCTCTCAATGATCCCCACCAGCTCTTATAGTCTAAGGTCCCTTAAGTTAGTTGGTCTATTCATTAATTCAGCAAACATTTATTGCTATATGCTGAGCATTGGGCTGAACCGGGAAGAGAGGAAGGGAGACACAAAGAAAAGCCATTATTATGAGAGTGAGCATCAGGGAAGGCTTCTTGGAGGAGGTAGGCTTTAAAGGACAGGTAGGAATTCCATTGGTGAAGAGGGAGGAGGGAGGAAAGAGGGATAGGGACCAGTGTGAGCAAAAGCCTAGATGTTGGGAGGTGCTTGTGTATTCAGTGGGCTGAGAGTTGTCCTGGTTGGCTGGAATCTTGAAGTCTAGAAATCAATAATTGGAGATATTGACCACTGAGTGGTGCCATCTTGCAGAGAAACTTGGAAGCTTGGAAAGCCAGGCAATGAGCTTTTGGGATAGGAGGGATTCTGAAAGGAGAGCTGTGGAGACACACTGAAGTCAAAATTAGAATGTAAGCTTCTTGGGGGTAAATATGGTTTTGTTTTTGTCTTTGCAGGCCCAATGCTTAGTACAATGGTTGGTACACATGCTTATGTTTGTGCTTAGTAAATGCATATTGGATCAGATTGAACTGAATTCCTTTGCCCTGACTCCTCTGGCCTCTTCCCCACTGTCCTTGGGAATTCTGAGTCAGGTTTCCTAGGACTCTCTCCCACAACCCCACTACAAAGGATGCCAGAACCCTGGGGATTTGGCCTTGGGGCCTCATCCTCTAAGCTTCCCTAGGACAAGAGCGAGTGTGGGTGGCAGGGGCTCGGGATGTGGGTGCCACCTGGTGATGATCTAGGATCAGATTTCTCCTGGTTTGTTTTGCATGTTAGGTGGTATCTGGTAACTCCACATCACTCCATCTGCATTTAAGTATACCCTGACACTCCTTTGTCAGCCACCATCCCCCCTCCCATAAGGATGGGACAGGGAGGAGACAGTGTTATGTGATCTTGGGAAAACTACTTCTCCTCCTTGGGCCTCAGTTTCCTCTCCTTTTAGATAAAGGTTGCAGCCGGTAATTACAGAATATCAGAGATCTGAGATCATCCAGTTCAGCCATCCATTTTACAGATGATGAAACTGAGACCCAGAAAGGATAAAGCATAATTTCAGTCAGATGGGATTTCAGGGCCACCTATCCCAAATTTTACCCAAACAACAATTCCTTCTTACAAGATACACAAGCCTAGAAGATCTCTAGCCTAGGGAAGCCCACTATGGCTCAAAGCAACCTTGTGGAAAGAGCATCACACAGGGAGTCAGGAGAAAGCTAGGTATGAGTGTGTCCTCTGGCACATTAATAATGTGACCCTGGATAGGTCACTTAACCCTTCTGAGCCCCACCTAGTCTCCTCATCTGGAAAATGGGATAATACCTGCAGCATCCATCTCAAAGGCTTGTTGTGAGGTTCAAGCAAATAACATATTTAAAATGCTTTGCAAATCTTATGTCACTAAATACACATTTATTGCATTATTATTATTGTTAACAACTTTCTTGCAGGCTGTGGATATTTAGTAAGTACCCAATGCCCAGAGAGACATAACCTGGTAGCTAGGATTATACATCAGAACCTTATGATCTTTTATGGACAGACAGATGGCAAATACCCTAAGCACAAATACTGACCTCAAACCAATAAACTATGCTGGACCTAGACCATCATCACGGACCAAACTGTTGCCCACAATCACCCAGGCATTATATTGATTCATAAAAGTTAAAGAATAAGGGTTTTTTTAAAAATAGATTTTTATTGATATCGCCTTTGTTTTTATATCATGTGAATTTCCTCTTGTGTCCCTCCCTGTTCCCTTCCAGAAAGCTATCTCTCATAAACAAACAATTGTTTTAAAAGGAGATAAAAAAATTCAGCAAAGCTTATCAGCAAATTAAAAAAATTTGACATTATATGCAATATTCTAAACCCATGGAAACCTTCCCCAGCAACACCTCTGCAAAGGAGTGAAGGAAGGTATCTTCTTATGTTTCTCCTTTGGGGCCAAATTTGTTCTTTGTAATTTTGCAACATTTGTTTTCAGTTGTCTTGTGGATGTAAGAATAATGTTTTTAGTAGCTGTGGACATGCTGGAAACTCATAATCCCCAAGCTACATGTAACAAAAAACTATCAAAATATAGAGACCTAGCAGAGGTGGTCGTAATCACATGTGAACAGAATGAGATGCTGTGATCCCTGCAGTCCTGTATGCTACTAGAGTTGCACTGAGGATGTTTTCAGGGAGCCTATAGGGCAGGGGTGGGGAACCTGTGGCCTCGAGGCCACATGTGGCCTTCTAGGTCCTTGGGTGTGGTCTTTTGACTAAGACCAATTTTTACAGAACAAATTCTTTATTTTAAGGGGATTCGTTTTGTGAAGTTTGGATTCAGTCAAAGGGCTGCACTTGAGGACCTAGTGGCCACATGTGGCCTAGAGGCCACAGGTTCCCTACCCCTGCCATAGGGGATGAGTTGGCATCCTAATACTGTACTTCCACTCAACCACGAAAACTATTTTTTTAAAAAAATCTGCCTGTACAAGAGTCCACAGGGTGGCACCTTGTCCCAGGATCATTTCTATCTGCATTCCATCAAACAAGATGAGAAGAATGAGATGATGTCAATATTGATTGCGATTAGTAAGCCATCATTACTGAAATCCAGACATCCTGACTCTCAGGCTTGACTCCCCTTAGCCTGCAGAGCCTCTCTGATTAATAATAATAATAATAATAATAACCTCTTTCTGAATGACTTAATTCCAAGATTCATCATCTAAAGGAAGCCTTTCCTGACTAATAACTAGTATGACAGAAGAAGATCAGTTGGAGGAACTAGTGGTGTTTAGCCTGGAGAAGAGACTACTTGGGGAGGAGCAGATGGGATCAAGATATGATCACCATCTTGAAGGATTTGAAGGGCTGTTTAGCCTTGTTCTTCTTGGCTTCGGTGCCTGGAACAATGTGGGGAAGTTGTAGAAAGGCCAGTTTTAACTCAATGAAGAGTTTTCTAAAGACCGGAGGTATTTAATGATGGAACAGTCTGCTTTGGAAGGTAGTGCCATTATTGGAATATATTAAGCAAAGACTGGCTGGACAGGAATCTTACAGTAATTGATTCAAATTAGAGAAAGAGGAGGGAGGAAGAATGGAAAGAAGGGGGCAGGGCAAGGGAAGGTCTCATGTGTCCACTTCCCTCTTTCCACAGGAGCACTGGATTTCTCCACAGAATGCCACCAACATCAAACCCATGCACCCCACCTCTGTCCATGGAGTGGAGGATATGATCCGTCTGGGGGACCTGAATGAGGCTGGCATCCTGAGAAACCTGCTCATCCGCTACCGGGACCATGTCATTTATGTGAGTCACCTGCCCTTCGAAACCTCCCTCCCTTCACCTCCCTCCCCTCCCTGTCCCCTATCTACTACTCTTCCTTTAGATGTCTTCACAGGCCTCTTCTATGGGTTTGGAGCACAAGAGAGATTGGAGGGAGCAGCATCCTTGCTTGGATAGTACACTAAGTTTACTTTATCATAGAGTCATAACATTTTAGAAATGTAAAGGACTTTAAGACGGGCAGTTTTAGTGATGGACAGATATCAGAGATGGAAGAGATCATCGCACATAGAATGTTGGAGTTGAAAGGGCTCCTAAAACATAAAAGGAAAGAAATAGGTACACTTGAAAGGGACCTTAGAACAGAATGCTAAAGCAGGAAGCAATCTTGGGAAGGAAAGAAACAAGGATTTATTAAGCACCTACTATGTGCCAGGCAGGGCAGCTAAGTGGTATGGTGGATAGAGCACTGAGCCTGGCCTCAGGAAGATTTTTCTTCGTGAGTTCAAATCCAGCCTCAGATACTTCCTACCTGCGTGACCCTGGGCAAGTCACTTAACCCTGTTTGCCTCGGTTTCCTCATCTGTAAAATGGGCTGCAGAAGGAAAAAGCAAACCACTCCAGTATCTTTGCCAAGAAAAACCCAAATGGGGTCACAAAGAGTCGGACACGACTGAAAACAACTGAACAGCAGCAGCAACAACAGCGAAATGTGCCGGGCCTTGCTTACAAGTAGTATCTCATTTGATAATCACAACTCTGGGAGGCAGTTGAAAGGGGAAGCGATTTGCCCAGAATCACACAGCTAGTAAGTAGGCTGGATTTGAACTCCGAGCTCAGCGCTTCATCCACCCTGCTACTGGAGCCAGAAAGAAGTTTGGAGCATAGAAAGCTAGAGTTAGAAGGGACCTTAGAATCATAAAACAATGAGAATTTTAGAGTTGGAAGGGGCCCTTAAGTGGTTAGATCTGCAAGGGTTGTTAGGGGCCATCCAGGGGCCCAATGCCCTCCATTTACAGAAGAGGAAAGTAGTCACTTGCCCAACATTACACAGCAGAGGAGAATTAGTGAATCATAGAATATCAGCATTGGAAGGAACCTTAAAACCTTTCTGGTCCTTTGGCCAGAAAGAACACCGAGTCCCAAGAACCAATCAGAAATGAGAGAACTTGGCCGTTGACTTCCTCGTTCTCCCCAGTGATGGCCCTGAAGCACTGATCCCTAGTCATGGCCACCTTCGCTGCTTGGATAGGGTTACCCTCAGGGGCCTCCTCCCCAGTATCTCCTCAAGTTACCAGCCTGCATGCTTCCCCCGGCAGCTGGGGCCTACTAGAGTACCAGATGTCATACCCTTTAGAATAAAGGTGCCAACCCAGAGGGTTGTGAGGATGGGTTGGCCCAGAGTAAGAATTCTTCAAGGACAGAGACTCTTCATGATGATGTACCCTAAGGCTTCCTCTTCAGTTCTCTCTTCTTCCTGTCTATATTCTCTGATCTGGAGCTGGGGCATATAGGCTTGAATCTTGGACCTGCTCGGATAAGTCCCTTAACTGAGTCAGAGACCCAGAGATGTTAGAGCACTTTCTCCTCCTTCCTGGAGGGGAGGAAAAGGGAGTTGGGTTAGATCTCCAAGGCTTCTTCTAGCTCTAAAACCTATGATCCCACTCTGTCGCTAGTGGAAAAAAAAGAGAACTGTGTTCTTCCTGGTCAGAACACATTAGGAGCATTATGTTCATTTTGGGGGCGCCTCCTCTAGGAGGCTTTCCCTGACCTCTCAACCAGACAGGACCTCTCTCCCATCACAGCTCCTAGTACTGTATACTCAGTATAACTTGTCATACTCTGCCTTGGGTTGTAATGATTTTTATTATGTATATTTTATATTATTTTATTATGTATTATTTTGTAATTATTTTGTAATTATGTTCTCTCCCCCTGAATGTAAACTTCAGAGTGCAGGTAACAGCTCGTGTGCATTTCCATACAAGGTGTCTTCCTTCCTTCTTCCCTGCCATCACATGAAAGCCCAGTATAAAATTTAATAATAATGACAGCATTAATTTAGCACCTACTGTATGCCAGGCACTGTACTAAGTGCTTTACAAATATTATCTCATTTGATCCTCACAATAACCCTGTGAGACAGGTTCTGTTATCTCCATTTTACAGTTGAGGAAACTGAGGCAGACAGAGCTTAAGTGACTTGCCCAGAATCACACAGCTAGTCTATATCTGAGGCTGGATTTGAACTCTTCCTGATTCCAGGTCCAAATGCTCTATTAAATGAGCCACCTAGCTGTCTACCTGGCTTTGTATACAATAGGTCAGTTGGTCAGTTAATTACCATTTATATAGACTTACTTTGTGCCCAGAATTATGCTGAGCACTGGGGATACATAGGAAGCCAAAATAGTCCTTGACCTCAAGGTGCTTACATTCTAATGGGGGAGATGGCATATAAATAATTAGGAACATACAGTACAGGGAGATGATGTCAGAAGGGAGAAGCACTCAACTGAGGGGACCAGGAAAGCCCCCTTGCAGAAGGCGCAATTGGAGCTTTCTTGAAGGAAGCCAAGGAAGAAAAGTGGCAGTGGTGCATTCCAGGCATAGGGTACAGCCAATACAAAGGCCTAGAGATGAGAGATGAAGTCTTGTGTGTGAAGAACAGCAGGAGGCCAGAGTTCTTGCTTAGTAAATGTTTACTGAATGAAACTCTAGAAAGTGCAGACCAGGATATTTGGTCGATGAGATTCCCCATGACCCAAGGATGGATTTGCTTGATAGAAGGCCCTTCCTCAAACTCCCAGACCTGTACATCTCAGAGAGGTGGCCATTTAAAATCAACCACTCGTGTGGCATTTACTCTCCCCTTACTTATTCAATTCTATGCTGGGGGATTTGGAGGAGAGAGAAGAAGGCGGAGACATAGACTCTGTTCTCAGGAAGCCTGCATTGTAGTCTAGGAGACTCCTCTAATAACAGTGAAACAATGAATGTTTAATGAGGAGACAACCTGGATGAGGCCTCTGGGAGGAGGGTGGCATAGCAGAGGGAACCCGGGATAGACAGTCCAGGGACCTACTTCCTGAGCCTAGATCTCACACACACTCGTTATGTGACCTTGGGCATATGACCTCACTTATCTGGACCTTAGCTTTCCCTTAGGAGAGCACTTTGTAAACCTTACATATTGTTATTATTATTATTATTATTAATTTTCTCTTTCTGACAGACTGAAGGACCTTGCTCCCTCTGTTTCTCCAGATCCACCCAGAGACTCTATGGGCTTTAGCCTCAGCTGTCCTGAGTCAGGCTTCCTTTGAGTAACTAGCCAGGACTCTTTTTCTCCCTTATCTCTTTTCACTGAGTCTCTGGCCTCCTCCCAGGGAAGGGTTTTATTACCCTAGCTTGGTAGAAGAGGCCTGAAGGAGGCTGTCTTCTCATTAACCCTCTGATGTCCACCTGTATAAGGCCTCTGTATGGGCTCATCCCCTGGGACATGAGACCTTGGAAGCCCAATGAAGGAAGCACTTTCCAAGGTTCTGGAGCCCTATGCTCAGTGTAGACAGGTAGGCAGAGACTCCTCGGAAGGGCTTGGGAGTCTGAGGGCCAGCGAGGTAATATGGGTCACTTACAGTCACTGGGCATATTATGGTTTCTAAAGTCCTTTCACATATGTTGTTACTGTTTAGTCATTATCAATCATATCTGACTCTGTGACCCCATTAGGGGTTTTCTTGGCAGAGATCCTGGAGTGGTTTGCCATTTCCTTCTCCAGCTCATTTTACAGATGAGGAAACTGAGGCAAACAAGGTTAAGTGACTTGCCCAGGGTCATTTAACACATCGGTGACCTCATCTTGTCAAAGACATAGAATAGAAAACCTAGAAAAGGCCTTAAAAGAGAAAAACTAAGGGCTAAAAGGGACATAGAATGTTTGAGCATAGAACATAGAATGTCTCAGGCAGAACAAACCTTAGAAATCAAGTCCAACCCTATTGTCTTTCTTTTTTAAAATAAGCTTTGTTGAGGCCTTTTGTTCTTCAATCAGTTGTTTCTGGATAGTCTCCGTACCCTGCTCCCAGAAGTGAACCCTCCATGGTAACAAAGAATAATGCTGATAACAATAATAGCTGGCATTTATATAGAGCTTTAAGGTTTGTGAAGTGCCTTATAATTATTATCTCTTTTGATCCTTACAACAAGACTGTGAGGTAAGCACTTTTATTATACCTGATTTATGGATAGGAAAACTGAGGCTGAAAGGTTAAGTGACTTGCCCAGGTATTGGTAAGTGTCTGAGGCAGGTTTTGAACTCAGGTCTTCCTGACCCTAAATCCAGCATTCTATTAGCTACCTTGATGCTACAAAAACAGCATCTTTAGTGATCCTTAGCACAGGTCAGAACTGACCCCTCCAAAGTGGGAGAGGGTAAGGCAGGAGGGGAAACGACCAGCCCTTATTAGCACAGTCCTTGGCCCACAGGAGGAACTTAATACATGCTTGTTGACAATTGACTTATTGAAGCATGGAGACAGCCAGGGAGCCTCAGGCATCATGGTCTTCAGACCCCAACAGGAGCATATCAAGAAGAGAGAAACCCAAGCTGGTCTTGAGGGAGGCTGCTCCCAGGACGCCAAGCTCTTGTTGGAGCCCCTGAGTCCACCTTCCCTCCACACATAATGGCCACATCAGAGGTTTTATACAGAGGGGCCCACAGTCTTGCTCAGGATCACCTGATTGGTTTCTGACCTCTAGGGTCACAGGCAGTAAGGTGCCAAGCAGCTGGGAAATGGAGAATTTCTAGCTTTAAAAGTTTCCAGCATAGCTGGGTCATACATAGCTGGTTGGATGGGAAAACCAAAACCAAAACTAGGTCCAAACCTCAGTCCCCAATCCACATGAGACACTATACCCCTCAACAATCTGGCAACGCCCAGAGAAAACTGGAGGGCAAGTAAGGTAACCAAACCCAAGTGGGCACATAGGCCCATATTTAGAAAGGGACTCAGAACTATGCAGACAGGCCCTAAAGGTGAAATGTAACAGTGAAAAAAGAGTGTAGGACAGGAGGCAAATCCTGCCTTTCAACAAGAGTTCAAATACAAGTGACGCTTCTGGGGTGGTGGGTCTATGCTTGTAGCCCACTTCTCTTCATTGGTGGTGTGGGAAGGATAGCAAGAAACATTTTAAAAGGAAAATTGGAGATTATATTTTGGGGGAATAGTTCTATGCTCTTCCCCCATCCCCCTGCTCACCACACAGCAAGCATCCACATTAGTGGAAAAAGTCAGGGGTAATATAAAAGGGGCCTGTGGCAGCTAGATAGAACAGTGGAAATAGCACTGGGACTAGAGTCAGGAAGACCTGAGTTCAAATCCTACCTCGGACACATGTTACAGCTATAAAATGAGATTGATAATAATGGCACCTGCTTCCCAGGGTTGTTGTGAGGTCCAAGTAAGACATATGTAAAGGGTTTTGTAAGCCTTAAAGTGTTGCATAAATGCTAGCTATCATTGCTCTTACTGTCTCCCAGAGGTGGATGCCCCATCTCTGTCATACCCCAGCCTTCGGCTGTTCCTCAGCTGAGAGTTCCTTCTTAAATTTACTTGGGGCTGGCTGGCAGCTCCCCCCTAGAATAAGGGTTAAGACACGAGGTCCACAGAACCCTCCTTAACAAATGCTTGTTGATTGACTGGGACTAAAAGGATTTCCCAGAAGAATTACACAAGCTAGTCACTGTTGAAAGCAATTGGCCTGTTCATTTAGCCTGCTGTGGATTAACTGGAGACATTCAAGTGGGCACTGAGAGGGAGGAGGAAAGAGAACCAGGACAGGGTCCAACTACAGAAATGATCCCTCCATAGCCATAGAGGAGGGGGTCTTAACCTGGGGCCCACTATTTAAAAATTGTTTTCATAATTTTTCTATATAATTCATTTCCTTTGTAATTCTATATGTTTTATTTTATATATTTAAAAATATGACCCTGAGGAGGGGTCCAAAGCTTGTACCAGACTGCCAAAGCCCCCCATCTTACACAAAAAGGGTAGCAAAGAAACCCAACCCAGGAGCCTTGGGCAAGGTGGGCTGGAAGCCAAGGTAGGAGGGCCAGAAGAGGGAACCCTGGATAGTCTTGCAAGAGATTGATGCCAGGTCTTGGTGCAACACTGTGCCAAGCTGTTGTTGGGACACCTGGCTCCATCTTCACACCCTACTGGAGAGCTGCTGTTGGGGCAGGGAAGGTCAGGTATTTATAGGGAGGGGTGGGTTCTTGCCCAGGCACAGTGGATTGGGTTCCTGATGTTATGGACAGGGAGGCGGCCAATCAGCTGGGAAATTGGAACTGTCTAGTGTGAGAGGGAGTAAATACAAGACATTATCCTACCACTGAGGAGTTTACAGTGAAGTAGAAATGCAAGACATCAATGGAGACAAGTAGAATACACAACATCAGATGATAATTATAGACAGAACGGTGGAAATAAAAATCTTTGCGGGGTCCCTTGGGAAAATAAGTCAACTTATTCTCTAATCATTTCTCCTTGTTTCTTTGATTTCCTTCCACACTTAAGACTAATTGTGGAGGGCGGGTGAGTACGTATCCAATGGTCCTCTGCCTGAATCATTTTCATCTGCCTCCTAACTTATCCACTTCTCATCAGAGCAGTCACCCATTGCTTGGCTCTGTGCCCCTCACCATTCTCTTCCTCCTGATGCTTTATGCGACATCACCACCTTCCTTCCCCCGTTGTCTGTTCTCTTGTAAAACTTTACTAACCTTGGCTGAACATATCTCTTTTATGTCTGCATGTGGGCAGCATGTGGGAGGAGAGGATGTAGAAGTGATAGTAACATTACCCAATCCTCTATCGTTTAAGGATGGACACAGCATTTTCCATACAGCCACTTTGTGAGGTAGATTGCTTCAATTAAATCCTTTCTCCTCATTCGACAGATGAGAAATTGAAAATCTGAATAGTGAATGACATAAAAGTGTCAGAGATGGGCTTCAGAAACCCAAGTGCTCTTAGCAAGTATACAGTGAATATATACTATGAACCACCTGTCCAGAAGGAGGAAATAGATAATGAGTTTAGGAAGTAGGTCACAAACCTGACAAGGAAGCATTCTCTGTTAAGGACAGAGAACTTCAATGATCTAGACAGCGATAGCTTTAAGTCCAGTACTCTTACCAATAGGCTGGTCTAAAGTTAGGGTTTGAAGGAGTCCTCAAAGTATAGAATGTGAAAAGTAGAAAGGAATCTGGAGATTGAGTTTAACCCTCACATGTTACAGAGATAGAAACTGAGGTTCAGAGAAAGGAGATGACATAGTGAGTCAGGGGAAGAGCCAAGAATAGAACTTGCCACTTTGGGGATCCCTATTCTAGATTTCTCTGTTGAACTAGGACTGCCTTTCCTGAGCAATGTCCATCCAGTTCAGCTCAGGACTCTGTCTCCCAGTTCTAATTATCCAGGGTTTATTTGGGGAAAAGGGCAGAGACCTTTTATCCTAAAGAATGGAAGCACTTAGCACAGTGCCTGGCACATAGTAGGTGCTTAATAAATGCTTGTTGACTGACTGTTGGCTATGCAAGGGGCATGAAGCCATGCATGTCGGGTAACTGAGGGCACCATTACCTGGCTGGAGAGGGAGGATGCCTAGGATGTTTGTAAGAAGACTCGAAATATCCTGGAATGCCTGAAACCTTTACAGGCTGAGATTAGCCATAGAGTTCTAGAGCCCAACTGTACCTGCCAGGGAGCCATCCGCTGCTGGCCTTTTACTACTCCCTAGGTCCCCTTGCAGTCCATTTACAAATGATCCTTTGGATGCAGCCTTTCTTGAGCTCCAGGCGAAGATGCTTGGGAGAAGACTAACTCAGGCACACTGAATAAGCAGATCATATCAAGACTGTACAAAGTAAGGTCCCCTATAAGAACCCTGGAATACTTGGTCGGAAAGTAGCCACGAGGGGGTGGGGCAGCCGGCTCCATTGTTGGACCTCTTTGATTACGAGCATGTTCTTCTCTCATACCCAACCAAAATCTGCCCTCCCATTAGTACTGATTCTGTTTTTGAGAACCATAGATGTCTGCTCCTTATTATTTGAAGATAGATAATGTGGTCCCTTGAGTTTTTTCTTCTCCAGGCTAAACAATCCTTGTAGTTTCATATCCTCTTTGTACATTCACACATTCCTCACATGGCCTTGTTTCCAAGTCTCTCACCAGTCCTGTTTCCCTGTTATGGATGTGCCCCAGCTTATCTATACCCCTTCTAAAACGTAATGCTGAGAAACAGACATAGTCCTTCCAGTATAAGCTGTCCAGTCAAAAGAACTGAGCCAGGGGTCAAGATGAACTCCCTCAAGCAGGGGATGAGGCAACGGGACAGAGCATTCATGGCCTGCCACTCCTCTCTTCACCAGCAAAAAAGCAATCCACACCCACCCCAGGTTTCTCTTCCCTTCCCCTTCCCTCTAGTAGTCCAATGTACTGCCCGCGGTCACCATGTTTGTCTCTCCTCAGACATATACTGGGTCCATCTTGGTGGCAGTGAACCCCTACCAGCTCCTCCCCATCTATTCACCGGAGCAGATACGCCAATACACCAACAAAAAGATTGGAGAGATGCCACCACATATCTTCGCTATTGCTGATAACTGCTACTTCAACATGAAACGCAACAGCCGAGACCAATGCTGCATCATCAGGTGGGCCTGAGGTACAGAAAGGGAAGGAAGCAAACATAGAGTCATAGAACTATCGAATGTTAGAGCTGGATGGGGCCTTGGGGCATGGAATGTAGGATTTCAGAATGGAGGAGTTCCTTTGAACATAAAACTTTAGAACTGGACAGAGCCTTAGAACATAAATTGTAGAGTTAAAAGTGACCTTTAGAGATAAAGTAGCCCAACCCCTTCATTTTACCAAGGAGACCAGGGAAGGAAGAAGAGAATGAAAGAAACTTAGCCAGTGTCTAGGGGTGTATTGGTAAATGTTTAACAACTAGCTCTCCCGAAGAAAAATACACTTAACATAGTTTTAAGTTTGACAAGCATTATTAACATTTTCTTCATTACTTTCTTAAGCCTAGAAATCAACAAAACAGTAAATCAAGCCCTGATTTGTAGCATTTTTCCAATTTCTAAGGCATAAATGCTCACACACACACAAAAATTTAACAATCAGCTCTCTTGAGCCCTTGTGAGCTGGCTCCAGCACACTACTGCCAACATCACACAACAAGTTAATGCTAGAGTTGAACTAGAACCCAGTTCAGTCAGGTGGGAACAAGAGATCGCCTCAGTAGTGCATTCATACTAGTTCTAGCACCTGAAGAGGGTTCATTCATTTATTCAACATTTATTGGTGTTGTTACTAATATTCTAAGACCATTTGATTATATGATTCTATAATAATAATGTAAGGATTTTATAATCTTGAATTACATGATTCTAATTTTATGATTTCAAGATTCTATTACTATTATTCTAAGACTTGATAATTAAGAAACTATGACTATTATTGATAGGGATCTGATGGTAGATATTTATCAGCCAACTATCAAAAAAAGTATGTGTGACATACTTTTAGGATGGAAGGAAACAAGTATTTGTTAAGTGCCTGTTATGTGTCAGTCACTGTGCTGAGCACAAATACTATCTCATTTGATCTTTTCAACCACCCTGTAAGGTAGGTGCTTATTATTGACCGAATGAGACAACTGAGGCAGAAAGAGGTTAAGTGACTTGGACAGGGTCACACTGTTAAGTGTCCAAGGCTGGATTTGAACTCAGGTCTTCCCAACTGCAAGCCCAGCACTCTATCCACTGGGCCACCTAACTGCCACTTTTAAATTTAATCTGCATTCTTAACATTTTTTCAAATCACTTTCTTAAGTCTAGAAAATCAAGAAAACAATCTTTCAAGCCCTGATTTGTAGTGTTTGCTGATTTCTGAGTTGCCAACGTTCACCCAAAAAATTTAACATTCTGCTTTCACACACCATTAAGAGCTGGCTTCAGCACACCCCTGATTATAGAATCCTATGGCCATAGTTCTGTTACCATGTTTCTAAAATCCTATAACTATTCTGCATCTATGTCTATGATTCTGTGACTAATAATCTTCACAGAGCTTCTGTGGCTCTGTGGTTCTAAGCCTGAGGTTCTATGATTCTAAGATCCTATAATTCTAAAGAATAAGGCTATGATTTTAGGTTTCTATGACTTTGATAATTGTTATTTTATTATTTTAAGAGACTTTTTAATTCTATGACTATTATTCTGGGATCCTATAATTGTGATTCAATGATGTTGCTTCTAGAAATTGATAATCATCACTCTAGAATTCTATGATTCTAAGAATCTGTAATAATTCCAAGGTGCTAATATTCTACAACTGTTTGTCTAGGATCCCATGACTCTACAATTCTAAAACTATAGGAATATACTTTTAGGATTCTACAACATAATACCAATTCTAGGATTCTAGGATTCTTAAAATTTCCATCATTCTAAAATTTTGGACTTTGTTTTAGGATTGTTAGATTCTAGGACTCTCAAGTCTATTGTTCCAAGATTTTGACTATAATTCTTGGATACTTAGATTCTATGACTATGAGTTTAGGATTCTATACTTCTAAGAGACTAGTTTTTTATCAGCATGAATGAATGAATCCATAAAAAATATTTTTACGCACTTGTATGTGTCAGGCATTGTGCTAAGCTTTGATAATATAAATATAAAAGAAATACAGCCTCTGCTCCTCAAGATGTCTACATTCTAATGGGGAAAACAATACAAATAGAAGCATAGTGGGAAGGGTTCTGGATTGGGAAATTACATGGTTAGTGAGTGGAGATACAGAGCAGTTAATTGGCATTTCCTTTCCAGCAATGGTACCATTGATTTAATTACTAAAAGCTACAAGTGTAGAAGGAGATGGTAGAGTGAGGAGGGCATATGAAGGCAGCCAGAGAGCATGCAGATAGGGAGTCTTGGTCAGGATAATTAGAGTGAACTGTCACCGGTTAGGAAAGAGCACAGGACCCCAGAGAAGGGCTGGTGGTAAGTCGGGTCAGAGCTAAGGAGTTATGGTGTGAAGATCTTTAAAGAGCAGCAGTGTAGAGGGTCAAGTCAATGTTGGGTTACCTAGGCAGCACTCTCCCCAATCCGTAGTATGCGGTCCCAAGGCAGAGAGCTTTGGTTCTAGGATGTAATGTAACTAGTATTCTAAAATTCTATAACTAATTCTAGAATTCTCTCATTCTGGACTTCTCAAATTCTATCACTCTTAGATCCCTTGATTCTATATTTATACTTCTATGTTTCTAAGATTCTTACAACTAGGAGTTTGTGTTTCTATGATGATAATAGTTTATAAATATTATTCTGTTATTGTAAGACTTAGGAACTCTTTGAACTTAGGATTTTAGGAGTCAGGACTAGAAGTCCATTCTTTTAAAATTTAATAATTTAGATTCTATGATTTTTACTAGGACTCTATTGTTCTAGAATTACATAACTATTTTTCTGTGATTCCAAGACTCTCAGATCTATAATTCTGTGGTTTGAATACTCTATGATTATGAAACTAGGATTCTGAGACTATAATTCCAGGATTTTATACTTATGATTTCATGATTCAATGACTATGCATGAAATATTTTATATGTATATCTTATACCTAAGATTCTAAAATTTTATTATTCTATGACTGTAAGATTCCATTACTATGACTCCAACATTTCAGGATTTTATGTCTGTGATGCTAGGATTTGAGTACTTCACAAATCTACCATTTCTAATGGTATGATTATTTTGTATTCCTGAATTCTCTGACTAGGATTCCAGGATCCTACTATTCTATGCCTACTCTTACTCTATAATCCTAAGAATCTGTAACTATTATCTAAGATTCTGTAACTGATTTTAGAATTTTAAGACTATGGCATCAGTATGGCATACGTGTATAAGATTTTAATAGTCTGTGAATATGAATGTTTGCTTCTAAGATATGATAAATATGATTCTAATATTTGTTGATTATGAACATAGGATTCTAGGATTATTATCATTCCATGATTCTAAGATTCTAGAAGGATGATCCTATCATTCAAAGATTTCATGGCCCTGATCCTTTGACTCTGTGATGCTGAGAGTCTGAGGTTGCATGAACCCTAGCTCATATCCATTGCATTCCTTATTAACTAGTGGTGAGTCTGGTGCTGGGAAGACAGAGAGCACCAAGTTGATCCTTCAGTTCCTGGCAGCCATCAGTGGGCAGCATTCCTGGATTGAGCAGCAAGTGCTGGAAGCCAATCCCATCCTGGAAGGTAGGCTGGGCTTCTGGGATCTCCCTGAGACAGGACAGATTGGGAGGAAGGGTCTAAAGGTGGCATTAGAGTTTGAAAGCCAAGGGCATTAAGAAAGAAGACGTGATCTAACAGCAACACTAAGAGGGACTGGGAAGCCAAGGCTGCACATAGGGGATATTTGGGAGGTCCAGTGATTTTCACACGGACACTGATTTTCAGTCCCCCTCCTACCTCCTCCAGCACCAGCATCTTGTCCTCTGGCACTTAGCAAGAGATAGGCAAAAAGAAATTACTGCCAGGGCCTGAAGTCCTGAGAAGCATTGTTAGAGAATAGAAAGAAAACTGACAAATGTTAAGAGGACTGGCATAGTAACCTCGTTCTTCTGCTTACTAGCTGTGTGGCATTGGGTCAGTCACCTCATATTTCTGGGTATTAATGTCCACTCAGTGATTACTAAGGTCCCTTCTGGTTTTTACATTCTACATGAAAACCAGTGAACCGAAGAGCAGAGGCTGCCTGGAAACTGGACTTTGATTGAATCTTTAAGATATCCAATCAGTGAGCATTTGGGGAGTACACACTATTTGTCTACCTGTGTTTCAGACACTGTGCATGACAAGAGAAGGAGATGACATAGTCCCTTCCCTAAAGAGACTTATTTTAAGCCAAGAAGGCAAGATTTACCCACAGGAAACAACCAGTGAAGATTATAAAACAGCATGTATCAGTGCCATGCTCCTAAGGACTATAGGATTGAGAGGATGGGCTCAATATTGGGAACAAGGTCTTAGTCTTGGTGGGGATGGTCTAAGAAGGCTTGCTAGAGGAGTGGGCTAGACCTTGAAAGGTACAGGACCCCATGGTTGAGGCTAGCCTGGAAAATGTCCTCTCCAAAAGAAGCGTTGGCCTCAATCGTTTGCTGGGTGGATGGGTCCTTGGGGGTCTCTCTGCAGCTTTTGGGAATGCAAAGACTATCCGCAATGACAACTCCAGCCGATTTGGGAAGTACATCGACATTCACTTTAACAAGAAAGGAGCCATCGAGGGGGCCAAAATCGAGCAGTACCTTTTGGAGAAGTCTCGTGTCTGCAGACAGGTAGGGCCAGGGTTAGGGTTAGGATGCATTGTGGGCCCGGGCTGGATATTTTGGGGTCCCTACCAGTAGGGTCAGTGACCTCCAGGGTGCTTTGTCTGTGAGTCAGTCCTTCCTTCAAGTCTCAGCTAAAGTCCTACCTTTCCCAATCCTTTTTAATTTTTGTATCTTCCTTCTGTTCATTATTTTTAATTTATCCTATATATAGCTTGTAGGTACATAGTTGTTTGCATGTTATCTCTCCTGTGATATCTTTGAGAACAGTGATTTTTTTTACTGTATATCCCCAATACATATACCTCACGGCATATAGTAGGCACTTAATAAATTCTAGTTGACTGAGGCCATGCCTGCTGGGCTTTAAAGAGGTAGGGGACTTGAAGACTCATCCAAAGATATCTTCCCCTGGTAACCTGCTGCCCCCCTCCCATTAAGTATTTATACTTATATGTAATCAATAAGTGCATACTATGTACCGGGTACTGTGCTAAGCACTAGGGAGGCAGAGAAGGTAAAAGACACCCTGTGCTCCTGAGGAACTCATAGTCTAATGAGTGAGACAACTTGCAAACAACTACCTACAGACAAGCCCAATATAGGAGAAATTGAGGATGGTCTCAGAGTGAAGACACTAGCTTCATTGGGACTAGAAGGGAGCCAGGGAAGTGAAGAAGCAGAGATAGAACGAGAGTATTCCAGGCATGGGGGGAAGTCAATGAAAATGCCCAGAGTTGACAGATGGCATGTTTCAGGGTGGTGCAGTGGAAATAGCCCCAGTCCTGGGTTTAAATTCTTACTCTTTTGCTCACTACCGGTTTGACTTTGGATGAGTCTCTCTGGACCTTGATTTCTTCTCTAATGAACTTGGGAGTTGAAACTAGATGACATTCAATGTCCTTTTGAGCTAGAAATCTATGCTCTGTCCTGGGGCCAGCCCTGCACAGTAGGGGCTAATAGCTTTTAGTTGGTGATTCAGGGGAAGGAACCAGGAACTGGGAAGGTGGAGAGTTGTCCTTTAGTCCCAACCTTGCTTCTGACTCAGTGTGTGAAGAAGTGCCCTTGTCCAAGGACTCAGCTGCTTACCAGGCTCTGGTCACAGCGGCAGTCAATGACGGGAGCACAGGCATGGCTGTGTCCAGCAACTGGACAGCATTTCTCCAGGGACTGCTGTCTGGATCTCCCACCAGCCTAAGTAGTCTAAGATTCAATGATGCTACTGGGCCATTCGGGGGCTAGCTTCTCTTCTTTTGGGGTCTCCGATGTTGTTCCCTATAACCTCGTCACCCAACCAGGCTATCCATTGTCCCTCCCCAATCACTCCGGCCTTCTCTGGCAGCAGGCACAGAGGGGCAGGAGAGAATGAAGACTTTGAAGCACAAGGCCAGGACTCTCCTGTCATAATCAGAGTTTAGCTGGTCTCCGAAACTGGACAAGCTTTGTTTCAGTCCCTAATTGTCTCCTCTCTCCTTGCCTCCCTCTCTGTCACCTTTTCTATCTCTCCTTTCCTATCTTTCCTCTATAATTCCTCCTTTTCTCTCCCACCCTCTCCTCCTCCAGGCTCCAGATGAGCGGAATTACCATGTTTTCTACTGTATGCTTGAAGGTATGACTGTAGAGCAGAAGAAGAAATTGGGCCTGGGTCAAGCCACTGACTACAACTATCTGGCAATGGTAAGAGCTACAGATGGGCACCCAGAGCCTCCCATGAGGCACTAGGAGTGTCCTGGGGAAATAGGTTCTTTGGGAATGGAAATGGGTCAGTTTGAGTGGGAACATAAATGATGACGATAACAGATGTTTATATAGCGCTCTGAAGTTTGCAAAGTCCTTTACATATCTCGTCTGATCCACACAATAACCCTGCGAGCCAAGTGCTGTTATTAGCTCTGTCTTATAGATGAAGACTCTGAGGCACAGAGATGTTGCATGAGTTCCTTAGGGTCACACAGCCATTAAGTGTGTGAGGTAGGATTTTAACTCAGGTTTTCTGTTACCAAGGCTACTTTATTTACTGTGCCACCTAAGTGCCTAGTCGCATCCTCTTATTTTGATGATAAGCAGGCTGAGATCCTGGACAGCTAGGTGGCGCGCTGAATGGAGAGCAAGGCCTAGAGTCAGGCAGACCTGAGTTCAAATCCAGCCTCAGATACTTACTAGCCGTGTGATCCTGGGAAAGTCACTTAATCTCTTTCTGTCCCAGTTTCCTCACATATAAAATATATGTTTGATGTGAGCAAAAAATTAAAAATAAAATTTGTACGGCCCTTTGCAAACTTTAAAGCCCAATGTAAATGTGCTTTAACCATAAAGCCCTTTGTAAGCTGTCGAGTGCTTTGCTCATAAGGGATCGTTATAGTACCTGAAGATTAGTGGTTATTACTCTATTTGTCTAATCTGGGAGAGGGGAAAACATTTTTGAATCAAGGTTATCAGACGTGACTTTAAAATTAAGCTGCTGGCAAATAGGCCAGAACAAAATGAGATGCTTTCCGTTGGCCTCTGAGTGAGTTAGAGCTTAGAAATAGGAGTCAGCAAGGCTGAGCCTGCAGCAAATGGGCTGATGGCTTTGCTGTGAGGCACGGCATAGACTTACCCAACATTCAGGCAATGGCGTCCTTTTGCCGGTGACTGGATCTTCCCAGCCCCAGTCTCACCCTGCTCTGTGTGTCCTCAGGGCAACTGCACCACCTGTGATGGCCGAGATGACAGCAAGGAATACGCCAATATCCGCTCTGCCATGAAAGTGCTGATGTTCACCGACACAGAGAACTGGGAAATCTCCAAGCTCCTGGCTTCTATTTTGCACATGGGCAATCTCAAGTATGAAGGTGAGGGTTAGGGGAATCTGGATGTGAGGCTCGATGCTATTCTACTGACTCGCTGCGTGACCTTGGACAAGTCACTTGCTGTCTCTAGAAATGAGGGGATAGAATGAAATAACCTCTAAGATCTCTCTTGGCTGTAAAATGCTATGTTTTATTTAATTAATACCCCCTTTCCACCTCTGGTAGTCTATGTTCTAATAGTCTCTTCTTGTATTTATATTCTATGTTCTAAATTTTTTTCCCCAGTCTTGATTGGCTCATCTTAAAATGAGGTGGGCTGGGTGATCTCTAAGGTCCCTAGTGAATATTTCAGGGAGGATTCGAATTCAGGTCTACCTGAGTCCAAATCTAGTATTCTATTTACGATGCTACCTCAATGGCCCAAGGCTTTTAAAATCTCTTCGGAGGAGGGGTGAGGAGAAAGAGATGAGGTGTATACATATAAGTAGGATATGAGGTAGATAATGGTTAGGACAAAGGAAAGCCTAGGGAAATCGCTCTAAGAGAATTTGGAGGAAAGATCTGTGTAGTACCATGGCTTTGGAGTCAGAGGACCTGAGTTCAGACCTCATAGCTGATACTTACTACCTGGGTGACCTTGGACAAGTCACTTCACCAATGAGAGAGCTGCAACCAAAGGCCTCAGAGGCCCCTTCCCAAATGCACAATTGATCCAGTGATCAGTTCAGGTGCCCCCTGACCTGGACCTTAAAGGAAGAGGAGGATATCAGTAGGCAGAGAGACTTGGAGGGAATCTATTCCAGGCATGGGGATTTTTCATCCTCTGGAACTGTCTGACTACCCATCTTTGTTTCCCTGCAGCCAGAACATTTGAAAACCTGGATGCTTGTGAGGTTCTCTTCTCTCCTTCCTTAGCCACAACCGCGTCTCTGCTTGAGGTAAGTCCAGAAATTGAGGTTCCTGGTGGGGTGGGGGGCATTTCTGTTGCTCTTTGGGGGAACACTGGGTGGGAGAGGGAGCTGGCAGCAGGGAAGGAAGAAAGGAAGCAAGAAGGATTGGGGCTCCTTTGGGTTAGTGAAACCAGCAGCCAGTCCGCCAAGTCAGAAATCTTTTTGGAACTAATGCAGCCCCAATTTTACACTTATCTGGCATGGATATGAATATAGCTGGAGTGTACGGGGTGTCAGGGAGGACTGCACCTCTGGTGTGAGGACATGCTGAGCCCTTTTAGGGCTGCTCGTCCACCTTTGGTGCCCACCTGCCACCCAACTCTCACCCGTGGCTCCAAGAAGCTGCATGTAGCTTGTGTAGCAGCCACACTCCAGTAAAACCATCTTACCAGAGTCTAAGGCCAGATTTGCAGGATGATGAGTCTTCCTGACTCCAGGCTTGGTACTCTGTCCACTGAACCACCCAGCTGCCCTAGGAGGAGAGTTCTTATCCTTGCTTTATAGATGAGGCAGAAATTAAGTGACTTGCCCAAGGTCATGTAGGTAGTTAAGTAGCTGAGGCTGAATTTGAACTCAGGTCTCTCTGACTCCAGATCCGGTGCTCAATCCATTGTGCTGCCCCGCCTCAGATAATAGTTATGTGACCCTGGGCTAGTCATTTGTCTCTCTCAATCTGTTTCCTCTTTCCCATCTGCAAAATGGGAATAATGAGCAAAGGAAATAACATGTGCAAATCCCTTTCTAAACCTCAAATACACATTGTTGTTGTGTTGTTGTGTTGTTGTTATGTTGTTGTTGTCGTCACTCCTTTTCAAGTACGAGCTAAGGTGAAGTCCCCTCCAGATCTAAGATCCTGTGATTGTGAGCTTTTCCGATATGCTTCCAGGTTCATCCTCCGGATCTGATGAATTGCCTCACCAGCCGGACCATCATCACGAGAGGGGAAACTGTCTCCACCCCACTGAGCAAGGAGCAAGCTCTGGATGTCAGAGATGCTTTTGTCAAGGTAAGGTTTCAGAAGGAGGGGGCAGGGAGACTGGGCCAGTGAGCCTCGTACACGTGAAGGCTGGCCAGGACTGGTCTGCAATTTTTATTCATCAGGATAGTAGTAGGAAAGGGATCTCTGTTGGGTGGTGAGTTGAACTAACTGACTGCTGAGTTCCTTAAAACAATAATCTAAGCTTAACAAACACCAAATAATTTCTATATATAACATAGACCAGGAAAAGATTGTACACGAAACCATGAATCTCTATTACACATACCTTGTGTTTTCTCTCAAGTATATGAATTCAACATGTAACTTTTCAAAGCTTGTCAGGGTTCCCTTTGATCCTTCCTCCTGTTCTCTTCTTAACACTTCAAAGGAATGTTTCAATGGTTCTCCTTTCTTCCTGTTCCTTTTAAGGTTTCTTTTAACTTTGTGATTCTGCAGAGGAGTCAGGGAGCAAACTCTTATCTGAATAATTGCTGATATAAGTGGCGTAGGAGACAGACTATTGGGCTTGGAGTCAGGAAGACCTGAGTTCAAATCCAATCCCTGACATTTACAAGCTGTATGACCCTGCCACACCCACCTTCCTCTTTCACCACTCACCACTCAACAGCTTTCAGTGGGTCCCAATTAGCACCCTGTATCCCATGATCTAGCAGTACACTACCATGGAGAAATAAATTCCTTTCGTTCCTTCTTCAAGTAGGCTACTCATTACTCCGGAGGCCCTCCAGCAGCGGTAAGTTAGTAAATGTTTAACAAATGGCTCTCCAGGAAAATAAAAATGTGCTCAGGGGTCACTTTGAGGTTTAAGGTGCGTTATTGGTAGTTCTTCATCACTTTCTTGTCTAGACAATTAATACAGCAAAAAAATCAAGCCTTGATTTGTAGCATTTGCTGATTTTCAAGGTAAAAATGTGCACACTGAAAATTTTAACAATTGGTTCTTGTTAGAGCTGGCTCCAGCATGCACTGCTTTTAATCCTCTTCTGTTTTACGCTGCCCACAGGGCAATACTTCTATGGCCTTGGAGGATCAAGGTTGGCAAAGGAAATAAATAAATCAGAAAATCTCAGTGTAGGAAGGGATGACAGAGGCCACCTAATTTATCCCCTACCTGAACAGGTATTTCCTTTATATCATCTTCCCAAAGTGGTCATGAAGTATCTCCTTGAACACTACTTGTTGTTTTTTTTTTTGGAGGGGTAAGGCAGGGCCATTGGGGTTAAGTGACTTGCCCAAGGTCACACAGCTAGTAAGTGTGTCACGTGTCAGAGGTTGGATCTGAACTCAGGTCCTCCTGACTCCAGGGCCGGTGCTCTACTCACTGCACCACCTAGCTGCCCCCGAACACTACTTGTGATGTGGAATTCATGACCTGAAAGGCTGCCATTCCATGTCAGATGCTTAGGGAGTTCCTACTGAAATTAAAATCTGCCTTCCTGTAACTTCCCTTTATTGCTCCTAGTTCTAGGACACTCTGTGCTTTATTCCAATAGCCTTTGAGAACCCAGGGTCATGTTCGTGCCACAGTGAGTCACTGGGTGGGGATGGGGAACTTAGGCCCATTTGTGTCAATGCCCTTCTAAAATGTGGTTTCTACCTCTTAGGTGGCAAAAAGTTGGAAGCAAAGTGTGTTCCCATCGTATGGGGGATGGCAGAGCCAATTGTGGTGCATGAAAGAGGTGGAATATCGTAGTGCTGTAACAAATTATAGGGGAAGATTCATTTGAGCTGATGTAGAGTGCAATAAGCAGAGCTGGGAGAAGAGTCTATCCAATGAAAGTCAATGAAAAGAACGCTAAAGGGAGGCCAACTTAGATTAATTACAATGACTAGTCTTGATTCCAAAGAACAGATGATGAAACACACATCTCTCTTCTCTGTAGTTAGGTGAGAGACAAAAAGAGTGGAATGTTGTATGTGCTCTCAGAGGTAGTTACTCGGTCAGCCTGTTTTGCTTCTGAAGCTTAAATACTTTGGCCACATAATGAGAAGATAGGATTCACTGGAAATGGTCCTGCTGTTGGGAGAGATTGAAGGCAAAAGGAAAAGGGGCCAACAGAGGAAGAGATGATTAGACAGTGTCATAGAAGCATTGAGCAGACTTTGGGAGCTCGGACAGACTTTGGGAGCTCAGATAGACTTTGGGAGCTCGGACAGACTTTGGGAGATGGCGGAGGATGGAAGGGCCTGATGTGCTGTGGTCCGTGGCGTCATGAAGGGTTGGACACAGCTGAATAATTGAACAACAAGGACTGTTTTGTCTTCTTTGTTAGAGTGGAGGGTTCAAGGTGGATATGTCAGTGAATGCTTGTGTTCTACAGAACAAAAGGCATCAAAAAAATGAATTTTTTTAAAAATGTGATGCCTGGAATTTGAATGCACAACAGGACTAAACAGGAAGCATAGAAAATAAATAGAGTTCTTGACTTGGAGTCAGGGAGACTTAGGTTCAATACCCACCTCAGACAGAAGCTGTGTGACTCTGGGTAAGTCACTTAACTGCTCTGTTCCTCAGTTTCTTCATTTATAAAATTAAGATAATAATAGAACTTACTTTCCAGGGTTATTGTGAGGTTCAAATGACATAGTGTATATAAAGCACTTTGCAAACCTTAAAGGACTATATCTGTGTGAATTATGGTTGTTATTATGACCTAGTTGCTTTTCTATCTCTTCTTTTTCCAGAGAACACCAAGGGGAGATAAGGGGGTGGGGAATGCCTTTACTGCCCACCACCAGAACAGCAGCAGTAACTTACAGCAGAAGCACATGGCAGGAAGAGATATATGTTTATAAATGACCTGAAGGTGGAGTTAAGAATATCATTATGAAATCCCAAATCCTCGTGTAGAGGGAGTGGGATTTCGAAGTTCCCAGGCAGAGTAAGCACTGAATCTAGCTTTCTATTAGAGATGAGAGATTTTCATACTGTTCCCTCCAAAGTGTCTGAGCTCACATGAAGTAGGTCTCATAACTTAGGAACTTGACCCCTAGGGATCAAGTTCTCTTTCTTTGGTTCCTTGGCTCACCTGAGTTAATCTGGCAAAATTTCCAAAATAAAATTTCATTATAGCATATTCTAGCGTGTCCCAAATATGTATGGTCAGGTTCTACACAGACAGAATATAATACAGTTATTTAATATGAGATAACCTTTATTTTGCCCCTAAAGAAAAGGCATAAGATGCTGAGGATTCACATAAATCCATGAACAAATACAGGGGAAAAAAGTCCTCAAATAGCCCATCAACATCTTGTCCTCCAACCCCAACCTTCTCCTTCCCACTGGAAGGGAACTAACTTGAGATTGTTGTGGGAGCCACACTCCATCATTCTGGTGACTATCTCTTTCCTACGGAGTCCTACACAGTCTTCCCAGGATTCATAATACCACCCCATGGTTTAGATACCCCTAAAAGGTAAACATACTTTGGAACTTGTCACACAAAACACCTCCTTATCATCAGACCTGAAGTGTCCAAGTAACTTCATGGCTTTTATCTCTAGGTAGGTTACTGTGTAGGTCACTTCTTCTCTGAGGACCAGGGATACATTAGGAAGTATTACTATTCTGGAAGCTTCAGCACCTAAACTCTCAAATTCAGGAGCTCTTGAACTTGGAGTTACTCACAAGGCAATCCTCAAAGCCATCATTGCCAAGAAAATCTCTCTTCTCCACTTCCACTAGAATGGTGGCTAAATTCAGTGCTTACCCTCCCTGGGGACTTCAAAATCCCCCCTCCACTACACGGGAGTCTGGGGTCTAGTAAGAATGCCCTTAAACTACTTTCAGGGCTCATATAAGCATGTCTCCTCCTGCCATATGCTTCTGCTACAAGTTGGCGTTGCTGCTTCTATTGGTGAGTTCAAGAGACATTCCCCAGTCCCCAATCCCTTTGTTGTATTCTGGAAGAAGGCACAAGACAAAGGTCAACAAGCAAGTCTTTCAGAGCTAAGAACTGTGAGCAGCAGCATCAGCTGACTTTTATAGGCCACTAGGAAAAGCGGCTGATTCAGTCAATCACTATGAGTTCCCTTATATCCCATCAGCTTGATTAGGGGACTCTTCTGTTTGATCAGGCACTAACAATGTACTTTCATCACATTGACTGGAGAACTCCTCACTTTACTCAAGGATTTCCCCGATCAACCACTGTTACATTACCATCACTCGTACGTGGTCTGACCAGGGAAAAAGATGGTGAGACTTCCTCTTCTCCAGACATGAGGCTTCTATAGAGTATGTATAAATATAAAATGCTACAGAGGAGGGACTCAGATCCAAGGATTCCAAGAGTTAAAAATCCTGGTTATTTTTCAGGGAATTTATGGGAGGCTCTTTGTGTGGATTGTGGACAAGATCAATGCTGCAATTTATAGACCTCCAACCCAAGGCGTCAAAAACACACGAAGATCTATTGGTCTTTTGGACATCTTTGGCTTTGAAAACTTTACCGTGAACAGGTACAACATAAGGCACAATCCCTGCCTTCGAAAGGGCTTAGAGTCTAGTTGGGTAACTGAGTCATCAAGGTTCACATGCTCTAAGAGATTTAGGGATGAAGACATCTAAAGTCTAAATTGTATGGTTGAACTGATCATTAGGGAAAGTCGCCCCTTTCACGCCCACATTTCTGAATGCTCCACTCCTACTCTGTGACTGTCTCTTTACAGGTTTCAGTTCATAAGGCTAGCCCTCAAGATGAATACATCCAAAAAGTATAAAACAAATTTGATCCTGACAGTTGCCCTGGGAAATAGGCAGGGAAGGATGGCATACTTAGTGCAATTCAACAATCCAGGAAATATTTAAGTACCTACTCTGTGTAAAACCCTATGTTTCTGTAGGGATAGGATTGAGGAGGGGGGGAGAGACTATAGAATTTGGGTAAGATATGGAGCATTGTACCAGGAGTCAGGAGACCTGGAGTCTAGTTCTGCCACTAACTCCCAGTGTGGCCTTGGGTAAGTCCCCTCCTGTACCTGGGGCTCAGTTTCTTTCTCTGTCAGATGAGAGGACTGGGCCAGTTAATCTACAAAGCTCCTTCTAGCTCTAAAATGAAGAATATAGGACTTGGAGTAAGGGATTTGCCGATTTAGTGACAGAGTCAAGATGAAATACTAGGTCTTCTAAGTTCTGATCCTGTGCTCTTTCTAGCGCACTGTGATACTTTTTGTGGGGAATGAGTCTATAATAATGGAATGACAGAACCCTGGTCTCCTGGCTTTCATCTCAGATGCCTCCCATCCCTACCCAGTTAGGAGCCTCCATTCTTGAAAGAAGAAACCTTACAGTCTCATCCCGTCCTCCTTGCCCCACTGTCTCCCTCTCTGTGACTACCTTCTTCCTTTCTTCCCCGGCCTCCAGTTTTGAGCAACTCTGTATCAACTTTGCCAATGAGAACCTGCAACAGTTCTTTGTGAGGCATGTCTTCAAGCTGGAGCAGGAAGAATACAATCTGGAGAACATTGACTGGTTACATATCGAGTTCACTGACAACCAGGAAGCCCTGGACATGATTGCTAATAAGCCTATGAACATCATCTCCCTTATAGACGAAGAGAGCAAATTCCCTAAGGTGTGTGTGTATTGGTGCGAATGTGTATTGCGTGGTTGTGTGTGTGAAAAGGGGAGGGATTGGGGACAAGTCCTATCATATCCTAGGACAACTCAGAAATCATTAAGTGATAAAACTGGAAGAGCCCTTAGATCACAGAATTTACATCTAGGAAGACCTTAAGAGACAGCTGCTGTGTCATGGCAGATGGTAAGCCTGGTTGTCCTCCATCTTCCTGGAAAGAAGTAGAGATACGTGAGCTATATGAGCAGTTAAACAGCCTGGATGAGTTCTAGGTGACCATGGCCAGGGGAAGGGCCAATAGGAGAAAAGCAAGAGGGGAAGGGTACTCCAAACATCACTCCGTAGTGGTTTCCCACCACTGTGGGAGAAGGGTCAAGGGGCAAAATCAAAGTATCATGAATGTTTAGACAAGTGTCTAGAAGTGTCAAGTGTCTAGAAACATTCTAGAAGATCAGTTCTCAAATATTTTCATCTTAAGACCCCTTTTATGCTCAAATTATGGAATACTACCCAGATCTCTTGTTTTTATGGGTTATAGTTATTTACAGCATTAGAAATGAAGAATCTAAGTATATATTGAAAAAATAATATTTGTAGACCCCCCCCCCCAAATGGGTCTTGGGGACTCTCAAGAACAACTAGACCACACTTTGAGAATCACTGTTTTAAATTATAGAATATTAGTGCTGGATGGGACCTTAGAATATAAAATGTTTCACCAACAGATTAAGGTTGCAGTCATAGTCAACAAACATTTATTAAGCACCTACTATGTGCTGGACACTGTGCTAAGTACTGGGGATATAAATAAAAAAAAGAAAGAGATAATCTCTGACCTCAAGGAGCTTACAATCTAATAGGGGAAGATCATACACAAAAAGAAGCTGAAAAGGCATGGGGTGGGTCAACAGAGGCTTCCCCATCCTAGGCATTATGTTAATAAAGTCAAAACCAAGTAGAACAGCTGGTGGGAAATGGTTGGAACACTCTGAGCCCTCTCTAAAAGGAGGCCTTAGAGAAGGTTTGTTGACTCTTCCTCCAATCAGAGGAGAGAGGCAGCTGAGGGCGCTGAGGAGGTGTTGGGTATCAAAGCAAAATCTACCATGATGGTGAGATCTCAGCTGGGGGGAGACATGGTGTTGGTGGAGTCAGAACCAAGCAGAGCAGCTGATGGAAGGGGGCACGACTCTCTATCCATCATTGATTTTCAAAGGCCTCCTCTTTAGAAGACTTTGCTAGTTTGAGCCATTGCCTCAGTCAACCTGAGACCTCTTAAAGACCTTAGCTTTAATAGGCCAAGGTCCCCCATGGTATCCTGGACCATCTTTAGTCATCCTGATCTGGGTCCCTGGACCCAGATGGCTCAGGAGGAAATGGTGAGGCTGGTGACTTTGCCCAGCCTTCCCTCACTTAAATCCAATTCACTTGCACATCATGGCATCACCTCCATGATGTCATAGTCCTCTTCAAGAACAAAAGACCAACAACAAGTCAGTTGAGCAAGGCCTCTCTGAGCTTCCTTCGCTGTAAAATTATGGCTTTAGACTACATGACTTCTGAAGCTCTCTTCCAACTCTAAAATGTTTTGTATTAAGTCTCAAGCTGCTTGTGGGCGTAGGGACCAAAAATAGGAATGTGTTTAGGGAGCAAGGCATAAAAGCACAGACTGAACTGGAAGGGACATAATAGCAACCAGAGCTAACATTTCTATAGCACCTAAGATGTTTCACTGGAGGAGAAGCCAGTGAGGGAGACTGAGAAGGAGCAGTTGGGTAGGTAGGAGGACAACCAGGAGAGCAGAATCCCAAAAACCTAGAGAGAAGAAGGTGTTTGACAGTGTCCAGGAGAATGAAGATTGAGAAAAGGCCATTGTTCTTGGCGATTAAGAGATCATTGCTCCCTTTGGAGAGGGCCATTTTGGTGAGTTGGAAGCCAGGTGGTAGAGAGTGAGAGAAGTGGAGGAACCTATTTTAGATGTTATTCTTAAGGAAAAGGCAGGAGAGACACAGGATGATAGCAGGGATGGAAGGATTCTATTAACTATGTCACCTAGCTGATTAGTCTGGCCCCCTCATTTTAAAGATGAGTAAACTGAGACTTTTAGAGGTGGGTAAACTGAGTTATGAGAAGTGACTTGTCTGGGATTCTACTATAAATGGGGAAGTTGAAATTGAAATCAGGGTCCTGGTGGTGGCATAGGAGAGGTAGTCTCAAGAAGGAAGGGAGTGGGGCTGGTTCACCAGTGGAGGCCTGGTCTCTGCAGGGGACGGATACAACTATGCTGCATAAACTCAACTCTCAGCACAAGCTCAACACCAACTACATCCCCCCAAAGAACAACCACGAGACTCAGTTTGGGATCAACCATTTTGCTGGGATTGTCTACTATGAGACGCAAGGTACCTGTTCCTGGACCCCTGGGACTCAAAGGAACTTCAAACTGCTTTGGGGAAGATCTAGTTCTGTTTGGTAGTGGGCCAGAGGAGGATCGAAAACCTGATGGCAGACAGTAGGTGGAGGGAGGGAGCAGGTAATTTCTGCTCTCCCTCCATCCTTGGAACTTTAAATAAGTATGGAAAGAGGGAGCCTGGGAGGTTCCTGGGAATAAGAAATGCCCTGGGATCTTATGATCACCCATAGCTCCTTTCTCTTGTCTCATGAGGGGTCACTGACCACCCAAAGAATCACAGAACCTCAGAGGTAAAAGGGACCTCAGAGGCATGGAGTCCAACACTTCCAATGGTGGGGAGCTCATTCTGTCTTTGGACAGCTCTAATTGTTAGCAAATTTTTCCTTGTATTGAGGCAATTTGCCTCTCTATAATTTAGGATCATAACATCTAGAGACAGAAGGGATGTGTCTTTAAATATATATATATATATATATTCATATATGTATGTATAAAATCCAATCCCATCATTTCAGCATTTGCTGATTTTTGAGCTATAAATACTTACAAAGAATATTTAACAATCAGCTTTCCTAAGCTGGTTCAGCTGGCTCCAACACACCCTTGGATGGGCTCTGTCCTTCTGCAGCAGAGTTGGGACAAATTAAACACACACACATATGCACATAGATACAGTTATATAGACAAACACATACATATATACACACATGTACATATAATACACACACGTATATACACTCCAACACACATATATGTATCCTATATGTGTATTGGACTGTGCATGTGTGGGTATACGTGTGTGTGTGTGTGTGTGTATGAGTGTTTGTGTATACCCACACACCCCACACTCATATATACATATATTACATAGGCATTATATAGATATTTATACACACATACATACACCATATACTCATACACACATATAGACATCTACACAATACATATACATATACATACATATATATATATAATGTATACACACACACATCACATACAGGTACTCCATATGTTAGATTTTCGTATAAACATATACACACATATATGGAGTATCTATACATGTATAAGAGCATATATGTATGTATTATATGTGTGTGTTTATATAATATTTCTATATCTATATGGAATACCTCTGTGTGTATATGTGAATAGAGGGACAGAGAGACAGCAACAGACAGAAAGGGAGGACAAAGACATATGGTGGTATAGTGGAAGAAGGGCTAGGTTCAGAGCCAGGAGCCCTGAGTTCAAACCCTACTGCCAGATAATCTCAAGCAACTCACTTCTAATCTATGGGCCTCAGTTTTTGCGTTTGTAAAATGCCCTCACCTCCTCCTCCCACCCCAAGCACTGCTGCCATGATGAAATTGCCAACAACTCCCCGTGTGACCTTGGTCAAAACACTTTCTCCTATCACAGTCTCAGGGCCACCTCTGAAAGATGAGAGGGTTGGGTTAGACAATCTCCAAAGTCCCTTCTAGCTCTAAAGATTGAAACCTCACCTACCCTGGCCACACTAACCGTGTGGCATTTTATTTTTACGGAGCAGGAAAAGTTATTGGGGGTGGGAGATTTTCCTGTGACTTTTTCCCCACTTCTATAGGCTTCCTGGAGAAAAACCGGGACACTCTCCATGGTGACATAATACAGCTGGTCCATTCCTCAAGGAACAAGTTTGTCAAGCAGATCTTCCAGGCTGACGTTGCCATGGTAACAGGTGTCTGGGGAGAGGGGCCCCTGGCTGGCCACCTGCCAACCCACCCCCTCCCTGCCCTGGCCTTGGGGGAGGGTACTATTAGAAGCTGGGGTGGGGGGAAGGAGGGGGGAGTCTGGAGGAAAGGGGTAGATGGGGGCAGCTGTGCCAAATGTAAACCCCTTCCCTTACAATAATTAGCTCATTAGTCCAGTCAACCTCTGGTTAGGTTTGCAGAAGACAGAGAATTGAGGATGACAGTAGGGTTGAGTCACAGAATGCCAGAGCTGGAAGTGACATCAGAACATAGAACAGATCGTTACAGCGGGAAGGGACCTTAGAACAAAGAACTGATAGTTGGAAAGGACCATAAAATATACAGAGTTTGAGCTGGACGGGAGATGTTGGGAAGTTTTCCCAAAAGAGATCTCTTCCTTAGTGGTGTTCACCTTTTCCTTTTTGTATGGGTTGGTAAGATTAGGGTGTGCAAAAAATATTTTTGAAATCTGTCCATGGCTTTGGTTCTCATACCTTGTCTTTCACACAGTGGACTCTTCCTCTCCTGTTTGTTTTTTTTTAGAAGAAACATTCCCTAGTTCCAGTGAGGCTCAGGATGACTGGGGGAAGAGTGGGTTAGGGAGCGGGGAGGATAAAGTTGATAAAACTGGTGCCAGGCTGCAACAGGCACAAATAGACTGGTAAGAATTTCCATTGCACTAGCCCTTCCTCCCTCCATTATGTCATCAATATAGCAGGGTTAGTTTGGTTTTTTTTAACTTTTTTTGTCTTTATTCCCCTCAACTGTGAGCCCTTTCTTCTGGGCTCTTCTTAAAAGACGAGTGAATGGATAGAGAGAAACATGAATGCAGGGATGTGCTGGGAAATGTTTAACAAACAGCTCTATGAAAATGCAAAACACCCTTTTAATTTAATATGCCTTATTAACATTTGCTTCAACACTTCATTAAGTCTAGAAATTAACAAAACAATCAGTAGAGTTCTGATTTGTAGTGTTTGCTGATTTCTGAAGTGTAAATGCTCATATTGAAAATTTAACAATCGACTCTTAGGACCTGGTATGAGCGGGCATCAGCACACCCCTGGGTGTTGGATGGATGGATTAGAGATGGACAGAGGGATGGGTAGATGGATGAATGCACAAGTGAATAGATGAAAGTATGGAGGAATGGATAGACATAGTAATGGAGCGATGCCTAAATAGAGGGCTACAGATATGAGGTGGGATGTCTGTCCCTGAAGCTAAGGGGGACACGTGCTTTTCCATAAGACAGCTGAGAAGGGCGCAAAAGCCAGGTGTAGTTGGGTGGATGGGGAGAACTGAATGAGGACTTGAAGGTCGAGCAGAGGACTGAGGAATGGGGGAGAGGGAGTAATAGTTCTGTTTTCTCTCGACAACTTTAATTCTGCTTTCCCACATCTGAGTTGGAACATCTGTACCAGTACAAACTCCATGCCTTCCTCCTTCCTCTATGCTCACGATCCCCCTCTTCCTCCCATCTATCCTCTTCGTGCTCCTCTTCCCCTTTCTTTCCTTCTCCCTCCTATAACAATTTAATTTGACTCAATAAACATTTATCATGGTGGGGCTATGTACCAGGCGCTTTGCTAGGGTCTGGGGATACAAAGCTAAAACGATTTGGGATTTTACACTAGAGACAAGATAGAGCCATTGAAAATTTTGAATAGAGGAAGGATCTGAGCAAACCTTTGTTTTAACACTATCAGCTTGGCAGTTGTGAGGAGGATGGATTGGAAAAGGGAAGAAGACTATGGTAACAGCTATGTGGAGTTGAGAGGTGACTGAGGGCATGGACCATGATAGAGGCTGAATGGAAAGAAGGAGACAGATGTGACAGAGGTTGGGGAGGGAGAATTGACAAGACTTGGCCACTGACTGGATAGGGCAGTGGGGGGTGGGGAGGTGTTGAGGACAAAGGAAGAATCAAAGGTAACTCCAAAGTTGCAGATCTTGGTGACTGGAAAGATGGCAGCACCCTTAATAGAAATAGGGAAGTTTGAAGAAGGTATTGAGGACATATTGAGTTTGAGAAACCTGCAAGTAAATATGTCCAGGTGAAAATGGACAGGGGCAATTGATAATACCAGACTAGAATTCAGGAGAGAGATTAAGGCTATAAGTAAAGATATAGTTAGTCACTAGGTGGCGCAGGTGGATAGAATGCTAGTTCTGGAGTTAGGAAGACCTGAGTTCAAATCCCACCTCTGACACTTATTAGCTGTGTGACTCTAGGCAAGTCACTTAGTGCCGGTTGTCTCAGTTTCCTCATCTGTAAAATGAGCTGGAGAAGTAAATGGCAAACCACTCCAGTATCTCTGCCAAGAAAACCCATGAAGAGTCGGACGTGAAAATGACTAAACAACAAGGAGTTGGTTACCTGCATAGAGATAAAAGTACCTATAGGAGGTGACGTGCTCACAAGAGAAAGAGCGAAGAAAGATTATTTTAGTGGTAGTGTGAAGGATAGATTAAAGATTGGAGTGGATGGAAGCAAGTAGACTAATTTGGAGGCTAGTACAATGGTTTGGGGAAGAGGTGATAAGGACTTTAAATTGGCAGTTATAGAAGTGAAAAGGGGGGACAGACACAAGAATTACTTGGATTCAATTAGATTTTAGGGGAAGAATCCACCTCTTGTCCATTGATTGGGTGGCGGAAAGTTAGGGAGAGGAAAGAGTCAGAGCTGGCTCTGATTTTCTGAGCCTTCCTTACCGAGAAAACAGTGGTGTCATTAGCAGAAATAGGGAAGTCAGTAGAGGGGCAGGTTGAAGAGAAAAGATGATGTGTTTGGATTTGGGCATGTGGAATTTGAAATGAGAACAGGATATCCTCTTTCCCCGCTTTCCCCCTCCCTCCCTTATTCCCCCTCACTTTCCCTCTCTCCCTTACTTCCTCTTTTGTCTTCCCTTCCTCCTTTCTTTTCTTTCTCTCCTCTGCTCTCCTTCCTTCTCTCTCCCTCCTTTTGTTCATTTTCTCTCTTCCTCCCTCCCTATCCCCCTTTCTCTCTTCTCTTTCCTTCTCCCTTCTCCTTTCTTCTTCCTTCCTTCACTCATGCTTGGAGCCCTAACACTGGGCAGTTAGTGGGGTTTGTAAATTGAGCGCAGGAGGAGGATGCTCATCCTTGTACCCCTTTCGCCCTTCTCGAGTCCTGCAGGAAAGCGCCCCCTATGTTGCCCTCACCCTCTCATCCTCCCCCCATCCCCATCATTATCAAACAGTCTTCTCAGCACTGGGACAGGGCTAGAAACACCATCTCAGAACTCTCTCTCCGCTCTAGGACTTCCTCTTTTCACTTTTTGTTGTTGTCTTTTTTTTTTCTTTTCTATTCCCCACCCTCTCTGTCTTCTCTGCTGCTCCTGCCCCTCCCCCCACCTTTGCTCCTACAGTTTCTCTGTGGATACGCATCCGGTTCTTTTGGCCAGTCAGCAGCCTCCTCAACAAAGGTAAAAACACCATGATTAGTGCTAAGAGCATCCCCCAAAGCCTCTGGGCTCTGGGTTGGATTCTCGGGTTTGCTGTTGGGAAATGGGGGGGTGCTTTGAAGTTTCGAGGAGGGGTGTGCCTTTGAGTGCTGTGAGCTTGCTGGTTGCTGTGTGGGTAACAATCAGGTAAAAAAGATGAGAGAGGGAAAGTTTTGTAGAAGTAATAGAGAATGGAGGGCTTTATAAACAGAGGTCAGAAGGGCAACCTAAGCTAACCCAATACTCTTAGTAATAACAGAGGGGCATTGGTGTGGTGGATTGATGGCAGCTGGCCTTAGAGCCAGAAAGACCTAGATTTAAATCCTAATTCCTGCCAACTGTGTGATCATGGGCACCTCACTTGACTCTTCAGTGCCCCAGGGAACTAAGACTATAGTCTAAGGCTCTAACTTACAGGTGAGTTGATGATCTGTCTTCAGAGGAAGTTTCCACACCAGGAATCCCCCCCTCCCCCCACCATGATGAAATGATGGATCTGGAGCAAAATATTAATCATAGTAACAACACATTTCTACAGTGCTTTTATTTTAAGGTTTACAAAGTAGGTAGTATAGTTATTCTTATTCCCACTTCACAGATGGGAAAACTGAGGCTCACAAAGGAGAAATGACTGGTCCAAGGTCATGCAATTATTACACAGTAGAGTCAGAATTCAAATCCAGATCTGCTGACTCCAAAGCCAGTGTTCCTTTCCAAGCTGGAAGGGCCCTTAGATATCCTGGAATCCAACCCTTTTATTTTAGTACTCTCAAACATTCCTGTCTGGTTCCTCAAAATAACCCTGTGATGTAGAAAGCAAAAATACTATCATTCCTGTTTTACAGGGGAGGAAATCCCCAAAAGGAAGAAATTTTGCTTAGGTGACATGGCAAATAAGTGACAGGGTCAGACCTTGAATCCAGGTCTGGTCTCCTGACTTTTGGTCAATTCAGTTTAACTCAATGGGCATTAAGCAGGTAACATATGTTAGGGGCTGGAGACAGAAAGATGGAATCAAACAGCCCTGGCCTCAGGAAGTTTATAGTCTACTCAAACAAAGCTCTTTCCACCACACAACAACGCCACATGCCTGTGGTGACTTTCCCTGCATGGGTACACGCTCTCTCAACTTTGTCAGGGCTCAGCCTTGTCTAGGGGTAAGAATTGGGGTGGAGATGACAGTGGGGAAGGGCTCCTCCCCCTCAGAGTTGTAATGGCAGTCTGGGCCTGCTCACAATCTAACTAAAAGCTTCCACTCTGGAAAAGAGTAAAGGGACCCCTTTTTGAGAAATAAAGCAAATCCCAGGGAGTACCAAGCTATTAGCCAGGGGAACAGTAGTTCTCCAAATGTAGTTGATAGGTTTGCCCTATCAACAAACCCTCCATCCAAGTGCTAGCAAACCAGATTATACAACTGATTGACCCTCTGCCAGGGAACTCCCAGAAAGTGCAAAGGGAATCCTTTGGGTCATCTGGACTGAGTCAGATGCCCTGAATCTTAGGTTAGAGAAAATCCACTGAGAGAGGGTTCCAAGGGGAATGCTGGCTCCATTCCCCACCCTCTTACCCCCACAGGGCTTAGGGCTAGGGAAGGGACTAAGGCCAAAGTGAGAGAGAGAGTGATCTCTTAGAGTCCCGCAGCATTAGAGCTGGAAGGGGCCTTGGAGATCAGCCCCCAAATAGCCCATTTTACAGATTTACAGATGAGGGAGCTGAGGTTCAGAAAGAAGGGACACCTCCAAGCACTCGGTGCATGTTTCTTGTGCCTGCTTAGTGTCTTCTCAATACTTTTACTCTTATATAGGGAAGCTAGGTGGCACAGTGGATAGATAAGCAGCCCTGGAGTCAGGAAGACTCACGTTCCTGAGTCCAAATCTGGCCTCAGACACTTACTAGCTGTGTGACCCTGTGCAAGTCACTTAACCTTGTTGGCCTCAGTTTCTACGTGAACTGGAGAAAGAAATGGCAAACCACTCCTTTATCTTTACCAGGAAAACCCCCAAATGGGGTCACAGAGATTTAGACACAACTGGAAAGGACTCAACAACAACTACTACGACACGCACATAGTTTCCTATCCTTGATCTCACTTGAGCCTTACAACAAGGTTGTGTAAGAGGCAGGCAAACAGGGAAATTGGAGCTTAGGTGAAAGTGATTTGGCTAAGGTCACAGGACAAACAGAGATAGAGCCAACTAGAACTTCCTGCACATCCCTATGCTAGGAGTCAGCCCCAGGGTCCTCTAGAACAATGACCCATCAGACATGTTGTATGATCTTCCTTCTCCCCAGCCCCCAAAAGGGCTTACACATCCAGTTTTGCCTTTGCTTCATCACAACAGGCCCCTGAGGGAGGCATGTCAGGGATGAATAGCCCCATTTTACAGATGGGGAAGCTAAAGCCCAGAAAGGTTGTGACTTACCCAAGGTCACACACACAGTAGCAAGTCATTGGTACACTCCGTACTCAAACCCAAGGACCATTCTGAAAGGAATGATCAGAATTCTTGTTTCTCTACCACTTTTCTAGTTCACATAAGTGATTGCAAGTCAGTAAGTCAGCAAGCATTCATTAAGCACTTAGTATTCTTCAGGCACTACGCTAATTAATACAAAGAAGGCAAAAATAGGCCTAGACGCACCTGAGAGCAGCTCTCATTTTAATAGGGGAGACAATAAGTATGTACAGGGCATCCCCAAAGTCTTAGTACAGCGCAAAGCCTTTAAAGACTTTGGGGACACTTTCTGTACAAGATATGTGCAGAGAGGTTGGAAGGTAATCTTCTGAGAGGAAGGCACTAGCACCTGGGAGGACCCTGAAAATCTGCTGTAGAAGATATTTGAGCCTTGAAAGGAGGTAGGTCGAGGGAACCAGGGAGAGCCTTCCAGGCTCTGATGACTACCATCGCAAATGGGAGCTTCGTGTTTGAGGAACGATCGCTAGGGAGTGTAGTAATGGGCCTGTAGTAGTGACTTGCCCTCTGCTAGGTATCTGAATCTCATGAGAGAAACCCCAAAGGGCAGCTGGAAGGCAGGTCCCCCAATCCCCCAAGAGCAGCAGCTCAGTAAAGATTAGCCTACTTCTCCAATACCCCTGCCCCCACACCTGGTGCCTTCCATTCCCCAGCAAGAGGATTTGACAGAGCAAATCTCATTAACGACCATGGGATCAGTTAAAATAAGGCCACAGGACAGAGGGCCTCTGGCCTCTAGTAGATCCCCAGGAAGGGGGAGGAGATCCTGGCTTTACTGGAGATGGCCAGGGTGGGCTGTTGCAGAATATTCTCACCCTCTTTATTTTCCCAGATGCTTCTCTCTCTTGCTACGTCCTGAGCCACCTGGTTGGACAGACTGGAGGATCTTAGAATCCTAGAATTTCAGACCTGAAAGGGACCTCAGCTGGTCCTGAACCACCTGGCAGGACAGACTAGAGGATCTTAGAATCCTAGATTCTCAGATCTGAAGGGGACCTCAGCTGGTCTACCTCAGGATGGCCTCCCTTCAGATTGTCTTTCAGTCACTACTTGGATACCTCTAGTGACGGGGGTCCCATTTCTTACCGAAGCCCCCTATTCCATTTTGGATCCATCTTTATATTGTTGACCTGAAAACTGCCTCCCCATGCCTAGTCTCCATTGCTCCCACTTCTGCCCTAGGGAGAGTAAAGCAGAACAAGCCTGCTGCTGTGACAGCCCCTTTCAGAAGGGACTGGCTTTGTTTTTATTTTCTCTTTTCCAGGAGGAAATGTCTCCTGACCTCTCCCTCAGATGGTCGTCCTCTACCTGCCTCCCAGCATGGCCCGTCTTATCCCTCACTCCCTGAACAGCTAGTTGTAAGATCACTGAGTGCTAGAATTGGATTGTAGAGAAACTGAGGCTCAGAAAACCTTGAATCCAGAGTAGTTGGTAAGGGCCGCATGGACGAGGGAAGCTTGGAGGCATAGGATCATTAATAATAGCAATAATAACATAAATATTAATGACAAACTCATATTTCCAAAGTACTTTAACATTAAATTGCTATAGAAAGGTGAATTTGTTATTGTCATTATGGTTTACCAAACACTTTTTTTTCATGTGGGAGGGAGACGGAATTAGGCAGGGAATGGTGAGTAAAGCCCTATATTTGGAGTTAGGAAGGCCTGAGTATAGATCTTGCCTCAGACATGGCTGCTAGTTGACCTTAAGTTAGTCACTTAACTTATTTCAGGTTTGCTTTTCTCATCTGTGAGATGGGGATATCTACCTCACAGACTCGCTATGAGAATCAAATAAGGTAGTATTTACAAAGCACTCTACAAAACTTTAAAGTCCCATATAAAGGCTAACAGATTATTAAGACCCATTTTATTTTCTCATTAAATTTTTACTTTTTTAATGAACAAAAATCTATTTTCTCTCCCACCTCCTTGGGAAAAAAAAGAAAAGGGAATTCCTTGCAAGAATTATGCATAGTCAAGCAAAATAAATTACCCATTGGCCATGTTAAAATACACATATACACACACATACATGCATATATACATACACAAACATATATATACACATATATATAAATATAAATATATATGTCTGATGCTGCACCCTGAATCCATCACCTCTGAGAGAGGCGATGGGTAGCAGGCATCTCATGGTCCTTTGGGATCATGGCTGGTCACTGTGTTCCTCAGTGTTCTTAAGGCTTTTGAAGGCATTTGCTTTTACAATGTTGTGTAATTGTATAAAATGTTCGCCTAGTTCTGCTCACACCATTCTTCACCTGTTTATACAAGTCCTCAAAGTTGTTCATTTTCATACTATAGATTGCTGTTCTGGTTCTGCCCAGAGGACAGGCGATTTGTCCAGGGTCATACCACTGTTGGTTGAGCCAAAAGAGATCTTAGAGATTTTTCTAGGGGAGAAAACTGAAGGCTGGTGATGTTTTGTGACATGTCACAAAGGCTGACTTTAAGTTATTAAAGATTAAAACTGCACTAAGACTTTTGGGACACCCCACATAAGCGATACATGTTAAAGCCAGAATTCAAACTCAGGTTCCCTCACTCTACCACATTTGGTGCCCTTCTGTATGTTTACATATATATTTTAAAAAGAAACAGGCTCAAAAACAGTGAAATTGCCTCAGAGAGAGGGGAAATAAAAACCCTAGCCCCAGCCCCTTCCGTTTCCCATTCCCTCAGCTGGGCCCACTCTGACTGTGTCCCTGGCCTCTTCTGACCTCCTTCCTTTGCTTTCCCTTCCCTCCCTCCCTTAGCCCGACTGGGCCCAGGGCCTGTGGGGAGGGGGAGGAAAAGCCTCCCCCTCCCCACCTCACAACTGTCACTCCTCCCCTTCCTGAGCCTGACGGGTCCCCTCTCCTCCTCTCCTGTCCCAGGGAGCAGAGACCAGGAAGCGCTCCCCCACTCTCAGCAGCCAGTTCAAACGCTCTCTGGAGCTGCTGATGAGAACCCTCAGCGTCTGCCAGCCCTTCTTTGTACGCTGCATTAAGCCCAATGAGTTCAAGAGGCCCATGGTGAGTAGTGGGAAGGGCCCCGGCTCCCCTGGGGGTTTGGGGATCATAGGGGAGGTGGGGGGAGAGTGGGGAGAGAATGACAAGGGTAGGTCAAGTCAGTGCCTTAGGTTCTTAGAGTTAGGGTGTTAGAGTTGAAAAACAACTTGGAACTTGGAGCACAGAATATCAGAGCTGGGAAGGACCTAGTAACACAGAATGTCAGGGCTGGGAAGGGTCTGAGAACATAGAATGTCAGGGACCTTAGAACACAGAATGTCAGAATTGGGAGGGGTCTTAGAACACAGAATGTCAGGGCTGGGAAGGGTCTTAGAACACAGAATGTCAGGGCTGGGAAGGGTCTTAGAATACAGAATGTCAGGGACCTTAGAACACAGAATGTCAGGGCTGGGAAGGACCTTAGAATACAGAATGTCAGGGCTGGGAAGGGTCTTAGAACACAGAATGTCAGGGCTGGGAAGGACCTTAGAACACAGAATGTCAGGGCTGGGAAGGGTCTTAGAACACAGAATGTCAGGGCTGGGAAGGACCTTAGAACACAGAATGTCAGGGCTGGGAAGGACCTTAGAACACAGAATGTCAGGGCTGGGAAGGACCTTAGAATACAGAATGTCAGGGCTGGGAAGGACCTTAGAACACAGAATGTCAGGGCTGGGAAGGACCTTAGACCACATATTTCCAGAGCCCACAGAGCACAGGGATAATTATATTGTTGTTGGTGAGGATAATAGCTCACATTTATGTAGCTCTTTAATGTTTACAAAATTCTTTCCCTCAACAACTCTATGAGGCAAATAGCGTAATTATTAAAATTAAAAGGACCACTTTACAGATGAGGAAATTAAAACCTTAAAGATGTAACATCTCTTACCCATAGTCACTCAGAGCTAGGGCATTGATCTGTAATGCAATGAAGCAGAGGGAGGTATCAGTTGGCATCACTGGCCCCATTTGAATGCCAATAAAAGCAGCAGAAGGGGTTTTACTCTGGAGAGAGACCTCCCAGTTCCATCATACTCAGCTTTGCTCCCAGAACCTTCTTTCTGGAGGTATTCCATCATATCTCTCCTCTTAGACGATGCCTTTGACAATCTTTATTTCACCTTATCACTTTGAGTTGGTTAAAATGACTGTCACTTAGTTATAACTAGCAATTTTAGCATCTCAGGCAAGGCACATAAAGCTGCTCCCAAATCAACTTTTTAATTCTTAATGAGAAAGTAATATAAGAAGCAATTAAGCAGGAGAAGGAATTTGTTATTATGACAGCTTCTGCCACTGAGTGCACTGTAAATTTTATCACCCTAGGACAAAGCCCAAATTGTCCCACCCTAGTTCTAGTTCTCCTTGCATTTGATTTTTTTAGGTTGCAAATTAGACTGAGAAGAAGTGGGAAGCCATGGGGATGAGAAACTTCTCAGAAATGTTTATTGACTAAGAAATGATGTCAGGGCCATTTCAAAGTAACCAAGGAACTAGGTGGCAATGACTCATTGGAAGTAATTACGGTTTTAAAAGACAGTATCCTGTTTGGAGAGTAACACAGAATCACAGAATGTGGGGTGTCGGAACAAAAGGGAATCTTAGATTTCTAGAAATGTCACCGTGCTTATAATAAAACAATCAAGAAGCATTTATTAAGTGCTTACTATGTGTTAGCCATTGTGCCAAGTGATGTCTACAAAAAAGGCAAAAGACCCTCGAGGAGCTTACAGTCTAATGGGGTGACATCATACAAGCAAATACATACAAAACACGCTTATACAGGACAAACAGGAAACAGCTAACAGAGAGAAGGCACTAGAACTTAGAGGGGTTGGGAAAGTCTTCCTGTAAAAGAAGGGGTTTTAGTTGGGTCTTAAAAAAAGCCAGGTTGGTCAGGAGGGGGAGGTGAGAAGGAGAACATTGCTGCCAAAGGGGACAGCCAGTGAAAATGTCTGAGTCTGGAGAGGGAGTGTGTTGTTCATGGAACATGGATTTGTTTACTTTGGGGCAGGAAGGATAGCTTCTATCTCACACACACACACACACACACACACACACACACACACACACGGGCTGAATAGGAAGGTAACTGGAGGGGAGCTCTGGGAAGGAAAGGAACTGTGACTTCAGTGACCTCAGCAAGACTTGAGTTCAAATCCAGCCTCAGGCACTTAGGGCAAGTCACTTAACTTCCTGTCTACCTCAATTCCTCACTTGTGAAATGGGGATAGTAACAACACCTAGCTCCCAGGGTCGATATAAAGATAAAATGAAATATTTGTAAAGTACTTCACAAACTTTAACCTGCCTTCAGGGCTTGTTGTGATGCGGAAATGAGAAATATGATTGTTCCTGCTATCACTAGTCCCAGCTTGCTCCCTCAGTGCATCTTTTACAGGAAGGCTCTTCCAGCCCCTCTTATTTCTAGTGCCCTCCCTCAGCTAATTATCTCCCATTGATCTTGTATATATCATACTTTGTATTTATTTGTTTGCCTGTTGTCTCCCCGACATGAGTTCCTTGAGGTCAGGGCTGTCTTTTGCTTCTTTTTGTATCTCCTTAGCACAGTGCCTGGCACATAGTTGGCACTCAGTTTCCAGATCAATGAAGTTGTTTGTTGGGGGGACAATGGGTTGAGGGGGGGCTTGATGAGAACCACAGGAAGATGGGGGTGGGCTGGGACACTGGGATGCTCCAGTTGCCCATTGCTCCCAAAGAACTTTGCCCTCTCTGGGTCCTGAGAAGGGAATACTTCCTTTCTGGACAGGACTAGGCAGACACCTGCATTTTGACTGCATGGGGCTGCATGCGGAGTGAAAGGAAAAACTCCTTCCTTTTTTCTCAGCAATGACATTAGACTTGCTGCTCTTAACGTCAGACTGGTATTGCTTAGGAACCATGAGCATTCTAAAGGTTACAAAGCTTCTCATGTGCAGCATTTCACTGGCAGCGTAGGACCAACTGGAATCCAAGCACCTGGGTGGAAATCCTGACTCCTCCTCCTACTTACCACCTGTGTGACTTCACACAAGGTTGCTTAATCACTCTGGGCCTCCGCTTCCCTGTTTGTAAAAATGAGAGGATTGGAGCAGATGGGCGGTAAAAGCCATTTTAGTTCCGAATCTATAATCCTATGAATACTATATTGTGGATCAGAGGACTTGGGTTTGAATCTCAGCCTTGTCACTTATTACATATGAGACCTTGGGCAAATGACTCAGTTTCTTTTGGCCTTATTCTCCTTATCAGCAAAATGACCTTAGATGACCTCTAAAGGTCCATCTCAAAACTTGTGATTCTATGAATCGCCCCATGGGGGAGGTAGTCCAAATATTACTATTCCCATTTTGACAAAAAAAAATGAAGCCAAGGGAGAGAGCTTTATTATCTCTCATCACAATAAACCCTGAAGGTAGGTTAAAGTTTGTGAAGCATCTTACTGCTTGGGGTTACAATTAGTAAGTGGCTGAGCTGAGATTACCCCAGGTCCTCTGGCTCCAAAGCCTGAGGTGGTCATCATCATCATCATCATCATCATCGTCACCACCATTACCACCACCACCACCATTACCACCACCACCACCACCATTACCACCACCACCACCACCACCATTTTACGATAGTGCTCTAATTCTGTCTAATGCCAGGAGGAAGGCAGACAGAAGACTAGAGGAAGAACCATTCCTCACTTCTCCTGTTTTCCCACCAGCTCTTTGACCGGCACCTTTGTGTGCGCCAGCTGAGATATTCTGGGATGATGGAGACCATCAGGATCCGCCGGGCCGGCTACCCTATCCGCTACACCTTCGTGGAGTTTGTGGAGCGCTACCGTGTGCTTATGCCTGGAGTGAAGCCGGCTTATAAGCAGGTATAGCTGGGCATGCCATGCAGCAGCCCCCAGACACTTGGGGGATCTTTGCCAAGGGGGCGAAGACTGGGCCAGGCCGGGATATGGAGTTTCTGGGCAGCTTCTGCCAAAACGGTCCAGGGAGGGAAAAGGATAGTGGACATAGGGGCCCAAATGCCAGTAAGAGACCATTCAATAGAATTCACCAAATGTTATTTTGTGCCAGGGACCTCTAATCAGTCCAAGAAATACAAAGGTAGAAAACAACACAGCCCCTCACCTCAAGGAGTTTACAGTCTAATATGAGGCTGGAGTACAGCAAATACACAGATGGGCAGGACAAAAGGGAGACTATGAAAAGGGCAAGGGAGAAATCCAGATAAAGTTCTCTGAGGAAATTTGTGGAAGGAGTGAACCCTTTCAGCTTAGGAATTCAGGGAAGAGTTCATGGAATCTAGATCATTCAGGCTGAACCTGGGGAGAAGAGGAACATTTCAACAGGTAGAGATGAGGAGATGGCATGTTCCAGACTTGAGAGAAGGTCAGCACAAACATCCAGATATACACAGTCAGAGGGGGCGGAGTGAGATCAGGGGCCGGCTAGTCATCCAGTTTGGCTGGAATATAAACTATATGAGGGGGAGGAGTGTGAGAGAAACCTGGAGACGTAGGTTGGAGTCGAGCTATGGCAGGTTTTAAGTGACATGCTGAGAATCAATCAGCAAACATGTGCTTGTATAATGAATATCTGCTATGTGCCAGGCACTGTGCTAAGTGCCAGGGATACTTGAATACTACTCCAGGCAGGGAGCTCATCACCTTTTCCCCTACCAAGGCAGCCCGTTCCATTTTGGAACAGATCATATCTAGTTTTAGATCCCGTGAATTGTATGAGCTCTGTGATCTCTAACTGTTGGAAATCCTACCTTACCTAAAGCACAGGACTGGCTGTGTTACTTTCCTACTCAATAAACTCTAATAGCTCCCTATCACCTCCAGGAGCAAATACAAAATGCTCCGTTTGGCATTCAAAGCCCTTTAGAACCTAGGTCCCTCTCAACTTTCTAGTCTTCTTACACCTTGCTCCTCAGCACATACTCTTCTATCCAGGGCCACTGGCCTCCTGGCTGTTCCACAAACAAGACACTCCATCTCTCAGCTCCAGGCATTATCTCTGGCTGTCCCCCATGCCTAGAACCTGTCCCTCCTCTGCTCCAACTACTTTCTCTGGCTTTCTTTAAATCCCAACTAAAATCTCATCTTTTACTGGAAGCCTTTCCCAACCCCTCTTAATTTTCGTACTTTCCCTCTGTTAATTATCTCCTATTCATCCTGTATTTAACTTCTCTATACACATTTGTTTGCATGTTATCTCCCCCATTAGATCAGAATTTCCTCGAGGGCAGAGAGTGTCTTTTGCCTCTTTATGTATCTCCAGCTCTTAGCACAGGGCCTGGCACAGCATAGGCACTTAATAATTCATTAATTATTGATATCATGTCATATATCATAGCGATTGGTATCATATCATGTCACATGTCATGATATAACTGATACCATATCTGTCATATATCATCTCAACTGATATCACATATCTGCGTAGGCACTTAATAATGGATTGATTATTAATTGTCATGTCATGTCATCTCCAGGAAGAAAAATGAAGTGACAGAATTTTCTAGCTTTGCAATTGGGATCATAGGATCATAGATTTAGAGTCAAGAGAGACCTAATTGATTATCTAGGCCAAGCTTCTTATTTACCGAGAAGCGGATGAGCTTAGATTTGAACCCAGGCCAGGGGAGGAAGCTTAGGGTAGGGAAAAAAGCCTTAGGTCCCTAGAGTCAGCAGCCTGACTTCTCCTCCTGGTTCTATCATTCATTTCCTAAGTGACCATGGATAGCTCATTCTCCCTTTCTGGGCCTCAGTTTTATCATCTTTCAAATTGAGATTATGCTAAGACCTGCCCCGCCCATTTCACAGACCTGTTAGGAAGAGGTGATGGCATCTAGTAGCACTTTGAAGAGCTCTAAGAGCACCCAAAGGGTCACACGTTATTTTTACTTTGGAGCAACTGAGTTAAGGTGGAAGATAAGGTTGGGCTCTAGGGATAGGTCACTCCTGGGGTGGTTTGGAAGAGAACTTGTATTTTAGAGGTTGGGTAGTGAGAGGTACTGGAAATGAACAATGGCTGAATAGTAGACTACAGGCCAGGGGCCACCTACACTGAGCCTTGCAGGATGAAGATATCGATAGGCAGAATGTACTCCTTCCCCATTTATGTCTATTGAATCCCCGTGTTCCTTCAGGACCCAGTTTAGGGGCCATGTAAAATGTCAGAGCTGGAAGGGAACTTAGAATCCAGAATGTCAGAGCTAGGAGGGGCCTTAGAACACAGAATGCTAGAGATGGAAGGGATCTTAGAACACAGAATGTCAGAACTGGGAGGGACCTTACAACACTGAATGTCAGAGCTAGGAGGGGCCTTAGAACATAGAATGTCAGAGCTGGGAGGGACCTTAGTACATAGAATGTCAGAGTTGGAAAGGGGCTCGGAACAGGGAATTTCAGAGTTGGAAGGGGACTTAGTACACAGAATGTAAGAAATGGAAAGAGAGAAAACTTAGAACCCATAATGCTAGAGATGAAAGGAACCTTAGACACAGAATATCACAGCTGGGAGGGCCATAGACTGTTAGAGCTGAAAGGTCCTTGAGAACAGAGAATGGCTTCATCAAGAACAAGTCAGATCAGACTAACTTTATTTCCTCTTTCAACACTCTCCACTCTCCAGGAAGATCTTCGGGGTACCTGCCAACGTATTGCTGAGGTTGTACTAGGGAAACATGATGACTGGCAGATTGGCAAAACCAAGATCTTTCTGAAGGTAAAGCATGACCATCCATCTTGGGTTGATGGTGGTTGGGGGGAGAGTGAAGGGTCAAGAGGTCACTGTTATTCAGGTGTGGGGGGAAGGAATTCCACAGACAACAGCAGATTACTTTTTTGTCTTCAAGCTCATCCTGTACTTTCTTTTTTCTTTTTTTAACATCTAATTCTTTTATTATTTATTTTATTTTTAACATTCTTTTCTCTTTAAATTTTGAGTTCCAGATTCTCACCCTGCCTCCTACCCCTACCAGTGAGGAGGCAAGCAATATGCTATCAATTATACATATGAAATCATGCAGAACATATTTCTGTATTAGCCATATGGCAAAACAAAACAAAAAAAACAAAGTGAGAAAATTATACTTCAATTTTCAGTCAGAGTTCATCAGTTCTCTCTCTGGGGGTGGAGAGCGTTTTTCATCATGAATCCTTTGGAATTGTCTTAGAGAACTGTATTGATCAGAATAATCTCAAATGACAGTGTTCCTCTTGGCCCTGAAATTGTAACCAGGGTTCCTGATTCCTTGTGACAGGCCACAAGGGCTCCTCTCCATCCTGGAACCATGGCCCAGGACTGCTTATGGGCAATAGAGTTGCCAATCAGCACAAGCTGCAGCCTGTTCCAGAAAAGGGTCTCTGTAATCTCTTTCTGAACAGTTGTCTGACTCCCTTACTGTTTCTGGGCAGAGGGCTCCTGAAGCTGCTGCTGCTGCACCTGCCTCCAAGGCCCACTACTGACTGGCGCTTCTGCATCCACCTCAGTGTTACAGACCTCTCCTGAGGACCTGATAAGTTGTCTCAGGCTAGAACAATGTCTCCCTTAGACCTTGTCTTGTCTCTGCCGCTCCAAAAATTGATTTGCAGCATTATTTTAAAGTTTTTTAAAGGGCAATATTGTAAGAGTTCAGCTGGGTCTTGGTCTGGACCCCTCCATGTTGGCTCTGCCTGGAACCTGAGGTCTAAGATGGATCTGCCCTGCACTTTCCACTTTCCTTACCTTTGCTTATGCTGTTCCTCATGCCTAATATGCCTTCCTTCTCCCTCTGCATCTGCTCAATTTTTTTCCCTTCTTCTCTATGAGGTTTCCTCTAGTTGCTCTGTCCATAATAACTTTCCCTCTTGAAACTCAAATAGAAAATTTTGTTTATTCCTCTCTGATCTACTTATCATGTAAGATTGTGTGTTATCTGTGCTGATGTCTTATCCTCCTATTAGATTGTAAGTTCTTTGATGGCAAAAACCCTATCTTACCTAAACTTTGAATTGGATGGGGGGCAGGGGAGGAGAGAAAAGGAATGGTCTAGATGACTCTAGAGTTTCATGCTTGGGTGACTGGGACAAAGGTGGAATGGAGCCTTCAACAGCAGTAGGGGTGTTGGATGAGGGACAGTGTAGGGAATGCCAAGACCAGAGTTTTTCACTCTCATAGGCTCTAAGGCCTCGAGGCTCCCTGTAGAACCTTTGGTGGCAGGAGGGCACTCAGAAAATTGTCCAGACAGCTGAGGCCCTCTTCCTCTGTCCCTCCCACACTCACCCATCCTGATACATTCTGTCAACTTAGTCCTCCGCACACCTCAGAATGGGTTCAGTGGAGGTAGGCTAGAAATGTGGCAATGATTGCTCTCTTTTTAAATCATCTGGTCAGCTATATCTGTTTATATGCCTAGTGCTCCCTCCCTTCCCACGATAGGCCCTTTGTTGTATTTTCCGCCTGGCATTCAAGGCCTTTCCCATGTGGCAATAACAAACCTGCCTTTTCTTGTTCCATTTTCAAAGAGAGAGAGAAACAGAGAAAGAGACTTTGAGAAAGGAAAAAAAGAGAGAGATGAAAGAGTGAGAATGAGAGAGAGAGATGGTGAGAATGAGAGAGAATGAAGGGAGAGTGAGATAATGAGAGAGAATGAGGGGAGAGAGAGAGAATGAGAGAGAGATAGTAAGAATGAGAGAGAATAAGGGGAGAAAGTGGGAATGAGAGAGAATGAAGGGAGAGAGAAAGAGAGAGAATGAGAGAGAGATGGTGAGAATGAGAGAATGAATAGAGAGAGAGAGAGAGAGAGAGAGAGAGAGAGAGAATGAGGGGAGAAAGTAGGAATAAGAGAGAATGGAGGGGGGATAGAAAGAGAGGATAGATTATTAAGCATTTACTGATTCCCAAGCACTGCATTAAGTGTTGCCAACACTAATACAAGCAAACCAGCCCCTGACTTCAGGAAGCTTACATTCTAATTGGGGAAGACAACACTTAAAGAGAAAGCTGCAAAGCAGGGAGCAGGGAGGAAAGTAGACTTTCAGGGTCAGGCTGTGGGTAAGGAAGAGGACAAGAATTTAGGAGAGGGGAGCCCTTCCCAAAGGGAAGCATGCCTCTGGGCCCCTCCTGAAATAGTGCCCTGCTTGGATCCCACCCAGCTGGGGAGCTCACTATCTTTTGTGAAATTTTACCCATCTTTCAAGGCTGAGCTCTGATGCCAGCTTGTCTAGGATACCCGCCCTGACGTCACCAGACTGGACATGCTCTTTCCCTTCTCAAGAACCCCCAGAGCACTAAGCACCTCCCCTGTGGTGCTTTGGCTGATGGTTTGTCTCTTATCTCCCCTACTAAATGACAAGCTTCTTGAGGGCAGGGACAGTCTTATTTTTTTTTAAGGAAACTTTTAGCCTTGGACCTTTTTGTTTTAAAAGGAGCAAAAAGTTAGAAAAAAGTAGCAAAGGTACAGTCTTTCTGAGAAATGAAGTAAGCAATTTCACCCAACACTACAAAGCACTACATTAGTTACCCAAGCACCTAGAGAGGAGCAGGAGAAGGTGGGGAGCAGCTAGATGGGGAAGAGGGGGTGCTGGCAGATGCCTAATTCAGTGATCAGACATGCACAATATTCTAGAACGATTGTGGTCATTCCAGAGAAGATAAAATATAAAAGGAAAGGTGACCAAACACTGTGCATTTAAATGCAGAAATGATGAAAAATAAAATACATTTTAATCCTTCTTTATTTACAAAACAAAACATAGTGGGTACCCCTCAGAACATTGAGCGGGTCCAGCCTAACAAATATAGAGGGTGAGCATAAATTTGTTCATGATGTCCATGAAATAGTCCAAATTTTATTGCAGGGGGCTCCCAAGTGTATAGTATTATATTGAAAACTGATCAAAATTTTGCCTATTTTCTGAAATAATCATTCATATAGACATACCCACACTTTGCCATTTTTAAAGAGCTCAGAGGTTATTTAAAGTTGTTTGGACCTCAAGACACTTACAGCAAAGCTGTCTTGACCAGCACCCATGCCTAGCTCTGACATTCCCTGTTCTAAGGACCCTCCCACCTCTGGCATTATAAGGCCCTTTCCAGTTCTACCATTCTGTGCTTTAAAGTCCTTGCCAGCTCTGACATTCCGTGTGCTAAGGCCCCCTCCACCTCTGACAGTCTATGCTCACTTTCTAGGGTCCCTTTCTGATTTGAGAGGCTGTGTTCTAACAGTCTTTGGCCGTTGATTTAGTCAACGAGTCTGTAACTAGGGTGTCAGCACTAACTTGACTTTGCCGCAGAGTCTCTCTCCTTTCTGTTCTCCTGAGAGTAGAGATCTAGCTCCTTGGTGGCTCTTCGCTAGTCTAGCCTATGCTTGGACATGCTCAGCTCAGCCTTCTTCTCCAATCAGCCATACCCACATGTCCCTGCATAATTCTCAACAGTGTTTCTGATGTCCCTCTTAGCCCCACTGACCAGGCAGGTGTTATCTGGCTCAGCCAGCTGCCCGAGCAGGAAATGAGGAACAGGAGAGGTCATGGAGGGGAAGACCAGGGCTAGTGTGACAGGAAGTGTGGAAGGTCACTCACGTGAATGCAGGAAAGCCTTCTTTCACAACAAGGCAGCATGTGTGGAAGAGAGGCCAAGGAAAACCCGGCTTCAGGTCCTGCTCTGACACTCACTACATCGTGCAATCTGAAGCAAGTCAGTTTCCTTATCTGAGCCTCAGTTTCTTCATCTGTAAAATGAGGCTGATGATACTTGCATTAGCCACCTTACATAACTATTTTGGGGAACGTGCTATGTGAATCATAGAAATAGTAACGGCTGTCATTATTATAAGTGATCTTAACCAACCTCAAAGCCCTGTGTAGATCTGTCATTATTATTGCTTAGGAAGAGGACAGATTTACTTAGTGTTTCAAGGTTTGTTATGATCTGTTATAACAGAAATAATAATAAAAGTCACTGTGAAATAACACTTGTCTAGGACACAAAGGGATGGGCAAAGAATGGCCCCCTTCCTGTAGGACTGTGCCTGTAACTTGTGGGACAATTCGGTCTTGGCCCAACTCTTAAAGTGATTTCTGGCTGCCCTAGAGGACCTGGGCCTCTGGGAGAAGTTTGCCTGTATAAGGAGCTCCCAGCTACCCAGTTTAAAGGGACATTGTGAAGAAGCATGTATCAGACCAGGACTTGAACTGAAGATCCTCATGTATCTTTGAGCAGACTTCTTTTTGAGCCTCTGTCTCCCTCTTTTGTAGAATGGGGCTAATAATCCCTGTCCTGCCTCCCTCTCTGGCTTTTTGGTAGGATCCAAGCTGTTGGATATGAAAGGACTCCGAAAACACAGTGCCCCATGGGAAGTTTATGTTGTTTCTCAGGGCTCAGGTTGGAGATGTGAAATGGCTCCAGGAGATTGGGCTTCTCATCTCTGGCAAGAGATTGGTATTGGAGAGAGGTCAGACTCCTGGAGGCTCATAAAGACATCAAGCGAGTAGGGCCCTTGGAACATAGAAAGTCAGAGCTGGGAAGGACCTTGGAGCAAAACACAGAATGTTGGAGCTGAAGGGGGCTTAGAACCCAGAATGTCAGACTGGGAGGGATGAAAGAGACCTTACAAAATAGAATGTTATAGTTGAAAGAATGGAATGTCAGACCTGGAAGGGACCTTAGCAATTAGAATGTCAGAACTGTAAGGAATCTTAGAACACAGAACGTTGGAGCAGGAAGAAACTTTGGATCTTAGATAACAAAATATTTGTACTGGTAGGGACTTTAGAACATGGAATGTTGGAGCTGGGGGAGACTTTGGGAAGCAGAATGTTAAAAAAAATTGAGATGGGAGATGATGAATTTGAGGGGAACAGCAAGGAGTCTGGTTTACCAGTGTACATGAAAAGAAATAATCTGGGAAGGTTAAGGTTTAGCCAAACTATGAAAAAAGAGTTTTTTTAACTTTCATCCTATCTAGGAGTTTAGGAAACTCTCTCAACAACCCCAGGCAATGTTGGTAATTCTCTTTGCAAGCACATAGTTCATAAAAGTCAATGAAAAAAAATTGTATTGACAGCTAGATGAAAAAAAATTGAATTCATGGCAAATTAAGACATTCTTCAATCCCTCACTAGTTTAGGAACTCGACAGCACCCCAATTTCCCTCCAATTAGAATTTTTTAATAATTGTATTTTATTTTTATATTAATAAACATTTGTTTCATCTCCCTACCACTTGCCCTCACTCAAAAGAAAGGCAAATTCCTGTAACAAATATATATAGTTGAGCAAAGTAAATTACTGAAATACCATTGAGTCATAGGAAATGACAAAGGGGATGATTGCAGAGAAACCTGGACAGACTTGTATGAACTGACACAAAGTGAAATGAACAGAACCAGGAGAACAGTTGACACTATAATAACAATATCATCTCCAAGGAGAAATATGGCCTTGCCCTTCGGAGCTTGGAATCTGTGTTGTAACTGAAAAGCTGGTTAGGAAAAGGCTTCTTGGACACTCATGGATGGTATTCTCCCTAGGATCACCATGACATGCTCCTTGAGATTGAGAGGGACAAAGCTATCACCGACCGAGTCATCCTCCTTCAGAAAGTCATCCGAGGATTTAAAGACAGGTATTTGGGAGCTGTTCGCATACACATACAAACACATACACATACTCTAGCCTACACATAAATATAGACGTGGAGAGGGACAGGTAGACACATATATAATATGTACACACTAATTCACTTACATGCATATAATCAAGCCCCTACCATATGACAAACACTGCATTAGGCATCGAATCTACACGTGCACACCATGATGGCATGCAAATGCATGAATAATTCACCCACGGACATGAATTTGCACATATATGAACCTACATATAGTAGATTGACAAATCAAGCTCCCACATATGCTTACAAGCATTTTGTACTTGCACATACATGAATTGACATCCACAAGTTATACATTCACATACACATACATTCACAGAATCACACAATACTGGACACATGTGTGTGCCTTCACACATATATGTGCTCATGTCAGAAACACAGACATAGAATAAATATCTTCATGATATTACCCACATATGTAATATGTATATCCCACTTCACTGTCATCTTTGAGAAGAAAAGACAGTGTTTTTCATTCACAAGAATAAGAGGAAGAAGAAATTGTCCATTCATTCTGCCCAGGGCATAGAAAGGGGGAGCCCAGCGTTTCTGCCCAGGCCGGCCAGTGGAGTCAGGAGATTTGGGCCCTAGCCCCAAGCTGTGCTAATATTTAATTGTCCATATGATCTCAGTCAAGGTTCTTCCACTCCTTGGGCCTCAATTTCTACCTTTGTAAAAGGGCTAAAATAACCCCTAGCCTACTTCCCTCCCACGGTTATGTGTAGATCCAATGAGACTAAGCTAGAGGAGCTTTACAGGTATCAAATATTATAGTAGGAAGAGCCTGGGCCTACTCTGTGTCAAGAAAAGTGACTCCAAATCCCAGCGGTGCCCCTGAGCTGCTGTGTGACCCTGGACAAGTCACGTCCTCTATAGAATGAAGATGATGATCCCTAAATTACCTAACTCCCACAGTTTTGTGAGGTGGGCTCTTTCTAAACTGTGAAGTGCCTCATTGGCATCCTCGGAGGATGCTGATGCTGGTGCTGATGGTTTTAAGGTCCAACTACCTGAGGCTGAAGAATGCTGCAACGCTCATTCAGAGGCACTGGCGGGGCCACAACTGCAGGAAGAATTATGGGGCGGTAAGTGCACTTCCCAGAGGGGAGGCCTTGGGACCCCTTGGTCAATCGCCGCCGGGCTGTTTTCCATGATGAATGGACAAAGCCGGCCATTTCCAGAAGAAAGAGAGCTTGGCTAAGTGGTCACAAGAACACTTACTCTAGAGCCAGGGGACTTGGGTTCAAATCCTACCTCTGACACTTATTCCCCATATGGCCTTGGACATGTCACAACATCCCTAGGCCTCATCAGGATCTATGGATCTATTTGTGTACTATGTTTCCTCATCAGAATCCAAGACACTATGATTTCTGTGCAAGAAACCCAGAATGCTCAACTTTTTTTTTAATTGTTTAATTTTTGGGTTATCCTTTTTTCTTAAAAGGATGGTAAAATGTACTGATTCCTCAGCTTGGGAGTCAGGGGAAGCCCCAAAGTTGTTTTCTCTTTGGTTCTCATTTTTGTCATCTGTGAAATGAAGGGGCTGGATTAACTAAAAGATCCTTAAAGAACCTTCTAGCTTAGATGTATTTTCCCTCTAATCATTTAGCAAGTATATATCAAACACTTACTATGGATGGGGGCACAGAAAATAAATTTTCTCTGTAGAGTTTTTTGGGGGGAATTTTATGACATTCCTTTGGAGGTAATTAGATATGCTTTGGAGAAATTGTTACAGAGATTGTTGTCTTGTTAATTAGGCAGAAAGACTTATTAGTTAAGCACTATGAGCTGGGCACTGTGGGGAGCTAAAGGGAGTGGAGATGTGGCTCTTATCTCTTCACTTGCCCTGGTCTGAAGGGGCAGACACAGTCCCTGCCCTCAGGTAGCAGCCATGTTAGAAACATAGTCCTCACCTTCAGGGACCACCTAATCTGAGAAGGCGGTCTCAGTCTTTATTCTTCTGGCCTGAGGAGGCACTGTCCCTGCTGTCAGGGACTCCCTGCCAGTAGGTGAGGCATTGACCTTGCCCTGGGGAGCATGAAATATGAAGAGAGATGTGGGCTCTTGTTTGAGGTGGGAGAAAGTCCCTGCCCTCAGGGAACCCTAAGTGCAAAGAGAGAGATGAAATTGGGATAAAGTATCTCCAGAGAATTGTGTTGGAAGCTCTAAGGTTGCTGGGGACAACCTGGCCTGGAGGAGAGGTTGGTATGGCAAAGCTTCCCGGAGGAGGAGTCCCTGAAAGGTCATATCCCACTTTGGTTGCAGATGAGGATTGGTTTCCTGCGGCTCCAGGCCTTGTACCGGTCCAGGAAGCTCCACAAGCAGTACCGACTGGCCCGAAGGCGGATCATCGACTTCCAGGCCAGGTGTCGGGGCTACCTGGTACGAAGAGCCTTCCGACACCGGCTCTGGGCCGTCCTGACTGTGCAGGCCTATGCGAGGGGCATGATAGCCCGGAGACTCCATAGGCGCCTGAAGGCGGAGGTGAGTTGGGAATGGGAGAACCTGAACCCCAACCCCCTCCCCAGCCCACCACTCCTAAGGTGGGCATTGGCCTGGGGCAGCGTTAGACCTTGGGCAGATTAGAGTTTAGACTCAGGGGTTTCACTTCCAGCTCTTAACATTCTGTGTTCTATCATTCCAAGATCTATGTTCTAAGGCCCCTTCTGCCTCTAATAGTCCATGTTCTGTGGTTCTTTCCAGTTCTGACATTTTGTCCTCTAAGACTCCTTTCAGCCCTGATATTCTGTCATTAAGTGAATTGAATTTTTCACATGTATCATCTGAGCATGCTTGGGAGCATGCAGAGACCTGGCACCAGAGATGCCTTTAAGGGGCTCTAGAAACATGAGCTAGGCTTTTTATCCCAGCTCTAAAGATTCTATGGCTTCTTTGAACTCCCTGTTCTCCCCACCTCCCTCAAGGACCAAGGCAGGGCCAGGTCCACTCTCAATATTGGTGAAGACCCTGCCTTCTTGAGCAAGAAGTACCTGTAAGTCTGGGCAATTACTGGCACCTGAAAGAGAACCCACCTGAGGGGAAATGGGCACTCAGAGTAAACAGGAAGGCATGTCCCATCAAGCCTGCCAGAGTGAAAAGCAGGGGTCACAAAGAAATTTGCCATAGCTCCCCAAAGATTATAGGAAGAAGGAAGGACAGCATGGGGGAGGTCAGGCAGGAAAAGCCCTCCAAAGAGGGTAGCTAGGCTCTGGGAGATGACAATTTGCCTCATGCATCATGTCTTCCCAAGACATCACTCTCTTATGGCTTTGGTAGGCCAGTCCTGCAGCCTCCAGTATTGGCTCTGCAGCATAGTTTCATACCCTTAGTATCTCTTGGTTATGGAATGAGGGGAAGAGGAGCAAAAGAAAGGGGAGGAGATCAGCAAAACTCAGACATGGTCTCCCAAGGTGAATATTTATATGGGATGGCATTATCTGGGCTCATCCACTTACTATGTGACCTCAAAGAGAAGTCACTTAAACAGAAACCTCAGTTTTTCAATCTGTCAAATGGAGATACTCACCATGCTGCTGGGAGGATGGAATGAGAAGACAAGGTTTTTGAAATACCTGAATCAGGAACTCATTTTTTTGAGATTTTTTTATTTTTAGCTTACAACTTTCAGTTCTACCTAATTTTGAGTTCTAGATTTTCTCCCCCCTGCCTCCCTAAGAGGGCATGGAATCCGATATATCTTCTACATATAACTCCGCATTGAACTTATTTACACAATAGTCAAGTTGTAAAGAAGAATTATGACCAATGGAATGAATCATGGGAAAAAACAAACAAACAAAACAAAAAAAAACCCAAAAACAAAAGAGAAAAAAAAACAAAGGGAAAAAAAGGCCAGCATTAAGTGTGCCTCAATCTGCATTCAGTCTCCGTAGTTCTTCCTCTGGATGTAGAAAGCTCTCTCCATCATGAGTCCTTTGGAGTTGTCTTTGTACCTTGTATTGCTGAGAAGAGCCAAGTCTATCAGGGTTAGTCATCACAGAATCCATTTGTCTGTGGTTGTGTAATGTTTTCCTAGTTCTGCTCCGCTCACCCAGCATTATATTGTGTAGGTTTTTCCAGGTTATTATGAAGTCCATATCATCCCCATTTCTTATAGCACAATAGTATTCCATTACCTTCATATACCACAGCTTGTTTAGCCATTCCCCAATTGATGATCATCCCCTTGATTTCCAATTCTTTGCCACCACAAAAAGAGCTGCTATAAATATTTTTGTACATACGGGTCCTTTTCCCACTTGTGTGAGCTCTTTGGGATACAACCCTAGAAGCGGTATTGCTGGGTCAAAGGATATGAACATTTTTATAGCCCTTTGGGCATAGTTCCAAATTGCTCTCCAGAATGGCTGGATCAGTTCACAACTCCACCAGCAATGTAACAATGTTCCAATTTTCCCACATCCTCTCCAGCATTTATTATTTTCCTGTTTTGTCATTTTAGCCAATCTGACAGGAGAGATGTGGTATCTAAGGGTTGTTTTGATTTGCATTTCTCTGATCAGTAGTGATTTAGAGCATTTTTTCATATGCCTGTAGATATCTTTAATTTCTTCCTCTGAAAACTGCCTGTTCATATCCTTTGACCATTTCTTAACTGGGGAATGACTTGTATTCCTATAGATTTGGCTCAGTTCTCTGTACATTTTGGAGATGAGGCTTTTATCAGAGACACTAGTTGTAAAGATTTTCTCCCAATTTTCTGTGAAGCAGGAACTCTTAACCTGTTTTGTATCATGGACCTTTCTAGCAGCCTGGTAAAGCCTATGGATCTCTTCTTACAATAATGTGTTTAAATGCATAAAATAAAACTCATAGGATTACAAAGGAAACAATTTATATATATATATATATACATATATATATTTTATAGTATAAAATATAATTATATATTTACGTATTGCAGGTAAATATACATATTTTAAAATTCACAGACCCCAGGTTAAGAATGTCTGATCTAGCATATTTCAGGCAGCTAAGGCTCAGAATAGCTTGTACACTTGTATAGCTTGTAAATAGCCCAACTGTGGGGCAGCTAGGTGGTATAGTCAGTAGAGCACCAGCCCTGGAGTCAGGAGGACCTGAGTTCAAATCCGGCCTCAGACACTTGACACACTTACTAGCTGTGTGACCTTGGGCAAGTCACTTAACCCCAACTACCTTGCCTTCCCCTCTCCAAAAAAAGGAGATTATAATAAATAGCCAAACTGAGGTTTGAATTCAGTACTTCTGGCTCCAGTGACAATTATATATACAATATGCAATTGAAGGTAATGTGATATAACAGAAAGAGAACTGTATTTGAAGTCAGAGATCCCGGGTTCAAATCTTGAATCAGTTATTTGCTACGTGTGTGACCCCAGGCAGATCACTTTAATCTCTCTGGGTGGGCCTCACTTTCCCCCATTCTCCCCCAAGTGAGAATGTTGGGCCAGACCAACATCTCAGGTCCCTTTCAACTCCGAAGTCCTATGTTCCAAGGGCTTCTGAGGACCATAGTTTCCTTCCATCTGCTCTGTTTTAAAGTCTCTTCCTCTCTTCCCTGCCCCTACCCCCAGTATCTTCGCCGTTTGGAAGCTGAGAAATTGAGGCTGGCAGAGGAGGAGAAACTGAAAAAGGAGATGAGTGCGAAGAAGGCAAAGGAGGAGGCAGAGAAGAAACATCAGGTAAGCGAAGGGGAAAGGCCCAGGATCCAAAGGCCAGGGGCGCCCCAGGCCTTCTCTCTCTTCTCTGCTCTGGGCTTCACTGAGGTTTTCCAGGAATGGTGTTCTCAGGACCAAGGGGGTCCAGCAGAAGGGGAGTGGTGTGGTAGATTGGGGGTGGGGGTGGCACAGTATGGACCAATCCATCAGCAGAAAATAAATCAAAGTAAAATCAGGTGGCAGCCAGGTGGTTCAGTGGATAGAGTCTTGGGCCCGGAACCAGGAAGACTCATTTTCCTGAGTTCTAATCTGGCTTCAGACACTTATTGGCCCTGTGACCCTGGGCAATTCACTTTCCCCTGTTTGCCTCAGATTCCTCAACTGTAAAAAGAGCCAGAGAAGGAAATGGCAAACCACTCCAATATCTTTGCCAAAAACCCCAAATGGGGTCATGAAGAATTGGGCATGACTGAAATGACTCAACAACAAAAAAATCAGGCAGATGGGTTCTGAATCAGGGAGGTCTGGCAGCAAATGGCAGGGACCCAGCCTCAGGGGGTAGGTTTCCAATCCAGGGAAGGGCTCCATACCCTGTGAGGACTGACCAAAACAAGGAAGATTCCTAGAAGGAAAGGCCTCCAGTTCCTTTGGAGTTCAGGGTAGGCAACAAAGGCAGGGACTTTTGGTTGAAAACAAGGACCCAGCTCCTAAGACTGGGACATAAATTGAGGGGTTCATCATTGAGGAATGAGCTTCCCCAGTGCAACCACCCACTCAGAGCAAAAGCTGAACGCTAAGCCACCAAGCTCAGGAGCCAAGTATCCATATATCTCTTCTGCTTGGGGATGGGTTGGTCTTAGGAGATGGGGAGAGAGAGAGTCCCTAGCTAGGGACCCTGGAGACAATTTGGGGGTAAGAAGTTAGGCTGGCCATTACAGCTCTTCTCCCTCTCCAAGGCAACCATACCAGCTCCAGACCATTCTGTATTCTAGGAACACTTCGGCATAAAACAATAGCACATCTATAGCTCAAACTTTGATGCCCCTGGCCCCACCCAAACAGGGATGGCCCCGAGGCAGGGGGCACAGTAGAAAACTGTCAGAAGACCTAGGTTTAAGTGTTGATGCGAAGACTTCCTAGTTTTGTGATGATGGTGGACATATTTCACTTCTTTCTGGCTTCACTTTCCTCATTTGCAAAGTAGGGGATACTAATGCCTGCTGCTGGAGAGGCAAGGTGTTACGATGCATAGAGAGTCAAGGGGGTTACATACTGGGCAAGGCATTTAGTGCCCCTCTAAGATACTACTGGTCTGGATTGGTAAAAAAAAAAAAAGCTTGAAAGCATCATTGCCCTAAAGCTGGAAGGGACCTCAGAGGCATCTAATCCAACCCTGTCATATTACAAGTGAGGAAACTGAGGTCTAGGGAAGTTAAGTGACTTGCCAAGGGTCCCATAGGCAGTGAGTATCGGAGGTAGGATTTGAATGTGGATGCTCTAATTTCAGAGTTAATGATCACTCCACCAAACCAAGCCTTAGCAAGAGTTTCCTCCAGTAAGGAGATCACAGATTTGGTTAAAAAATAATCATTTTCATCATTATTGTCCTAACCCCCGGTGTGAGGAAAGTGATTTTTGTAAACCTTAGCGAATCATGGAAACAGGAGCTAATATTTTCCAACCCAGCCATGATGAGGCTTTTGTGTGCTCTTAGCAAAGTCTGAGAATGGGTCTTCCCCTGTATTCTCTTTAATAATATTTTATTTTTCCTCCAATTACATGTAAAAATTTTTTTAACATTCATCTTAAAAAAATTAAGTTCCAAATTCTATCCCTCTCTTCCTCCCCTCTCCCCTTCCTGAGACAAGAAGCAGTCTGACATAGATTATACATGTGCAATCATGTAAAATATTTCTATATTAGTCATTTTATGCAAGAGGACTCAAAAAGAAAAAAAGAAAAGAAAAGGAAAGGAAGAAAGAAAGAAAGAAAGAAAGAAAGAAAGAAAGAAAGAAAGAAAGAAAGAAAGAAAGAAAGAAAGAAGGAGAAAAAAAGAGGAAAAATAGTATGCTTCGGTCTATATTCAGACAACATCAATTCTTTCTTTGAAGTTGGAAAGCATTTTTCATCATGAGTCCTTCGGGATTGTCTCAGATCACTGTATTGCTGAGAATAGCCAAGACCTTCACAGTTCTTCATCGTATAACATTGTTGTTACTGTGTATGATGTTCTCCTGGTTCTGCTCACTTCACTTTGTATCAGTCCATGTAAGTCTTCCCAGGTTTCTCTGTAATCATCCTGCTTGTCAGTTCTTATAGCAAAATAATATTCCATTACAATCATATACCACAACTGGTTCAGCCATTCCCCAATTAATGGGCATCCTCTCAATGTCTAATTCTTAGCCACCACAAAAAGAGCTGCTATAAATATTTTTACACAAATAGATCCTTTCCCTTTTTTGATCTCTTTGTTTTACCCTATATTATTGACCATGACAACGTGTGAGACTTAGTATCTAATAAAAATAATGGAAATAATAGGGAAGGAAAGGGAAAAAGCACTTATTAAATCCCTACTATGTATAGCCAGCTGCTGTGCTAACCACTTTACAGCCTACAGCCAGCCATGGTGCTAAACACATTACAGATAATCATCTCATTTAATAGCTCACATTTCTGTGCCACTTTGTACATTACAACTCTCTGAGGCAGTTAGTGAGGTAGGTAGTAGAAGTGTTATTTTCATTTTACAAATGAGGAAACTGAGGATCAGAGACATTTAAATGACTTATCGAGGATCACCTAGCTAGTCCAAACCAGGGATTGAACATGGGTGTTCTAAAGACCCCCAGGGAATGGAATTTTCTGTCATTCAAAATATGAGCACTTAACAATCCAAGGGGTCTCTTGTATCTCAAATGTGTAATGCCTGAAGTACCCGCCTCTCTTGCCTGACTTCTCAGTTAAGTTCAGTAAACATTTACTAAGTTCTTGCCATGTGATGGCACTATGTTGGGTGCTAGGGAAGTTACAGATCTTAGATGAGTCAGCAAGCCTTTATTAAGCAACTACTGTGTGCCAGGTTAAAAACTAGGGATTAAAAAAAGAGGCCATAAAGCAAACAGTCCTTGCTTTTAAGAAGCTTCCAGTCCAAAGGGGGAAAAACATGCAAACAACTATGTACCAACAAGAGATACACAGGATATTTTGGAGATAATCACTAGAGAGAAGGCACTGGAATTTAAGGGGAAATGGGAAAGGTTTGTAGAAAGTGCGATTTTAGCTGGGACTTGAAAGAAATCAAGGGAAGTGGGAGTCGGAGATAAGGAGAGAGTGCATTCCAGGCATGGGGGACAGCTGTCACAGAACTTATAGTCCAGAAAGATGTGAGCACACCTTGGAAGCAGGAGGACCTGGGTTCAAATCCAGCCTCAGACACTTGACACTTGTCACTTACTAGTTTTGTGACTCTGGGCAAGTCACTTAACCCTAATTACCTCACCAAGCCCCCCCCCCCCCAAAAGAAAGATGTGAGCATAACTAATTATAGTGAAAATCTATGTGATTAGTGCATTAAAAGAGTCAGTATGGCCTACTGGGCAGAGCTCTTGGCCCAGCAGTCAGGAAGACCTAGGTTCTAATTCCACCTCTGACACTCACCAACTGGTTGGACCCCATGGGCAAGTCATTTAACCTCTCCATGTGTCAGACTATTCTCTGATGCTAGATTATAGACAGATTAGAATCTGGGTCAGTTTCCAAGCATGTGAAATCACAGGTTCTTCAGTATTTGACAATGCATTGTTTGGTCGTTTCAAGTTGTGTCTGATTCTTTGTTTTCTTGGCAAAGATAGTAGAGTAGTTTGCCATTTCCTTCTCCAGTGGCAAACAGAGGTTAAGTAACTTGACCAAGGTCACACAGCTAAGAAGTTTCTGAGACTGGATTTGCACTCAGGGCTTCCTGACTCCAAGCCCAACATTTTGCGCACTATGGCACCACCGCGCTGCTCCCGACAGCAGAATAAAGCAGTGCTCATGAGAAGCAGCATGGAAAGATGCCTGAGTCTGGAGTAATTCTCCTGGTCCTGGTTAAACAGAGATGGCTTTGAGGCAGGGGCGCAGCAGAAAACTATCAGAAAATCTAGATTCAAGTTCTAGTGTGAAGACTTGAAATCTGGCTGTGATTTCTGCTAGCTGTGTGGCCTGAAGTCACTTAACTTAATGTCATCTATAAAATGAGTTGGCTTGATTGTAAGATTCCCCCCCCCCCCAGTTCTGTCTTGGATCCTATGATCCTAAGTGATTGCCCCAAACAGCCTGCATACAAACTGTGCTATGTGAGATCACGGTTTCCCCAACTCTCAGAGCTGGAAGAAGACCATAAACCATGTGGGCCAAGCTGTTCCTGAACAAGAATCCCCTCTGTGACATCACACACCGCCCCTGCTTGAAGACTGTCAAGCAGCCAGCTCTACCTTGGGATGGTGCTTATGGGAAATCATTCATTCTATAAAGTCAAAATTGGCCCTTTTGTCACTTTCGTCCTTTTTTATCTACTGGGACCAAGAAGAACACATGATAATCCTTCAGCTGCTTGAAGCTAGCTGTCACAGCCTCTCCCTCCAAGTCTTCTCCAGACTGAACACCTGCAGTTCCTTTAACCGCTCCTCATGTGGTGTGCTCTTGGCCCTTCACCATCTGGTACCCAGAGCAGTGCCTGGCACAGAATGGATGTTAAATGTTTGTTGATCAGTTGATTGATTTCAATTGCCCTCCTCCAGGTCTGTTCCAGCTTCTCATTATTCCTTCTAAAATGTGCCATCCAGATCATATTTCAGATGGGATCTGACCAGGACTTTAGCCCTGGCTTTGCCCTCTGATCCTTGTGTGACTTGTAATTGTCGTGGACTGACTTTGTTCCATGCCTGGAATGTTCTCTCTCCTCACGTCCACCTTCTGGCTTTCCTAGATTCCATTAAGTTTCTGCTCAACTCCATCCTTCTGCAGGAGACCTTTCCAGGACACTCTTTGCACTCCCTCCACCATCCGGCTGCTGGTGGCTTCTCTGAGATTTCCTCTCATTTACGTTGTATTACATCTTGTAGATACATGTTGTCTCTCTTGTTAGAATGTGAGCTCCTTGAAGGCAGAGCCTGTGTTTTTACCTTTCTTTGTATCTGTTGACCTTATACAGTGCCTGGCACATAGTAAGCACCTAATACATGCTTTTGGGTAAGCAGAGTTGATCAGCCATGATTGCAGAGAACGACGTCCTTCCATCTCCCTTCTGCCCATAGGTGCGCCTGGCTCAGCTGGCCCGGGAAGATGCTGAGAGGGAAGTGAAGGAGAAAGAAGAAGCCCGGAGGAAAAAGGAGCTGCTAGATAAGATGGAGAGAGCCCGCAATGAGCCTGTCAATGATTCTGATATGGTGGACAAAATGTTTGGCTTCCTGGGAACGACATCATCGCTGCCAGGCCAGGAGGGCCAGGCACCCACTGGTTTCGAGGTAATTCTTTGGGGAGGGGACAGCCCCAGAGGGAATCCCCATGACATCTCCCCAGCCCCTCTGTCTGGTAGGTGGGAAGGGTGTGGTAGTGGGCTGGTGAGCTACAGACTAACCAAGTTCCATGCAGGAAAGTGATCAGAGCCAGAGTGCTCTGGCAGCAGGGGAAGGTCTATGTTGGATGAGTAGAAAGAGCTTTGAATCTGGAGAACTAGGACCTGGGTTCAGATCCTTCCTTTGGCTACTCACTTGGCTGTGTAACTTTGGGCAAGTCAGTTCCCATCTCTGGGAATCAATTTCCTAAACAGCATGATGGGCGTAAAATAGATGACTACTCAGGACCCGCCTTTCAGGTCTAATATGCTATGCCCTCTGGCTCTGACAGACATTCTGTGTTCGTGTGTTCTAATATTCTATATTCTAAGGTTCCTTCCAGCTCCTACATTCTAAGGCCCCTTACAGCTCTGACATTCTGCTTTCTAAGGTTCCTTCTAGCTCTGACATTCTATGTTCTTGTGTTCTAACATTCTATATACCAAGGTCCAGCTCCTACATTCTATGCTCTAAGGTCCCTTGCAGTTCTGACATTCTGTGTTTTTAGGTCCCTTCTAGCTCCGAAATTCTGTGTTCTAAGGTTTCTCCCAGCTCTGACAGTCTATGTTCTATGTTCTAGAATTCTTTGTTCTAAGACCCCTTCCAGCTCTGACATTTCATATTCTAAAGCCCATCCCAGCTCCAACAATCTATGGTTCTATGTCGAGGATTGACTTCTGCATGGGTCTGAGGCATGAAGGTTCTTGGATCCCCTCTCCTCCACTATCTCCCTACCCAGCCAGACTCATAGCCTCTGAAAACCAACTTGCTGTTCCTTCCCCAGGACCTAGAGCGATCCAAGAAGTTCATGGTGGAGGATGACCTGGATTCAGCCCTGCCCCTCCCAGATGAGGAAGAGGAGGACCTCTCCCAGTACAAGTTTGCCAAGTTTGCAGCCACCTACTTTCAGGGCACGACCACACATACCTACACCCGGAGGCCCCTCAAGCAGCCTTTGCTCTATCATGATGATGAAGGAGACCAGCTGGTGAGGCCACGAGGGCATCAGAGGGGTCCTAGGACTATGGGCGAGGGGAAGAGAAAGTCTTAAATATAGATGTAGCTAACAGGATGATGTAATGAAAGGAGCACCGGCTGTAGAGGCAAGAGACTTGGGTTTGAATTCTAGCTCTGCTGGGACAATTGACTGACCTCCATTTCCTCTTCCCTAAAATGAGGGGGTTGGACTCAGTGGCCTCTAAAGTCCCTTTCCTTTCATATTCTTAAGTCTGGCGGCTACTGGGGTCCCTACTTTTCTTAAGCTAGACCAGTTACACTTAGTAATTCTGAGGGCCACCTTGCAGATGACCAGAGCTGCCTGAAGACAAACATGTCCCCTAGATCAGTATGGGTACTTTAGAGCAAAGTGATGGGAATGCAGGTGCAGAGGTGAAAGAAGCCAAAAAGTGCATTAAGTGCTTACTATGTGCCTAGCACTGTGCTAAGCTCTGGAATACAAAGAACAGTAATGAAAACAAAACCCCAAACCCAGCGTTTGCCCTCAAGAAGCTCACATTCGAAAAAAGGAGAGAACATGTAAACATACGTATAAGATCTGTATAGAGCGTATGAAGGTCATATGAGGGAACAGGAGCAGCCGGGGGCAGAAGCGGTGGGAAACAGGAGCAGCTGGAGGGAGAGGGAAAGGCCACCTGCAGAAGAGGCTGGAGCTAAGTCTAGGAGGAAGCTGAGAGCTGGAGGAGAGGACCGTGAGTGTTCCCGGCATGAGGAATAGGGAGTGGGTAAGTATATAAAATACTTAGAAAACCCTAACGCACAAAATAAGGGTGATCTCATCGGCATAAGGAGCCCCAGAGCTTGGAGAAGTGAAGGACCTGCCCACTCGACCAGGCTCACCCAGCCTGTAGGTGTCAGAGGCAGGACACGAACCCGGGGCTTCCCAGATTTGCAGACAGTCCTCCACCCAGTGTACTGTACTGCCCCAGGCTTTAGTAATGATAGCAGCAGTGGTAGTCACAGAAGTGGCAGCAGTGGCAGCCCCAGTAGTAGTGGTAGGGGTAATAGTAGCGGGAGTAGCAACATTAGTAGTCGTGGTAGTAGTAGCAGCGGCAGTAGCGGTAGTAGTACTAGTAGTAGTAATTGTGGTAGTATAGGGGTGGTGGGTCCTGGTAATTTCACCCCCCTAGGGATAGTTTCAGGAAAATATAAAAGGCAATACCCCAAATCTAATGGGGCTGGTCTTTATCCTCACCAGTAAGGCAGCGAGGTGGCTCAGTGGAGAGAGCTCTGGGTCTGGAGTCAGGAAGACCCGAGTTCAAATCCAGCCTCAGACTATTAGCTAGGCGATCCTTGGCAAGTCACCTTTACCTCTGTCTGCCTCAGTTTCCTCAACTGTAAAATGGGGAGTTGTTGAGGATCAAATGAGATATTTGTAAAGCACTTAGCACAGCGTGTGGCACCTTTTTGTTATTGTTGAGACGTTTCAGTCGTGTCAGTCTCTTCATGACCCCATTTTGGGGTTTTCTTGGCAATGATACTAGAGCACTTTGCCATTTCCTTCTCCAGCTCATTTTACAGATGAGGAAACTGAGGCAAACTGGGTTAAGTGACTTGCTCATGGCCACACTGCTAGTGTGAATATGAGGTCAGATTTGAACTCAGGTCCTCCTGACTCTAGGCCTGATCCACCGCATCACCTAGCCACTCCGTGTGGCACATAATAGACATTTAGCAAATGCTTGTTTCTGTTCTTCCTTGCCACAACTGGCCCCATTATTCTGTAGAGCTAGATAGAGCATGCTACAGTATCACCGCAAACACCTAAATTCTGATCGTGCCATTACTATCTGTAGGATGTTGCTAAAGTCGGGTATGTACTCTCTGCCTCAGTGGCCCTGTTCCTGAAGATGGGAATAATAACCCCTTTCCTGCTTCCCTCAACAAAGATTCTATAAGGAAAAAATCATAGGCTAAATACTAGAAGAGATCTTAGGAGCCACAAAGTCCAGTCCTCTCTTTTTATAGATTAGTAACCTGAGTCATAAAGAAACGTAGTCACTTTTCTAGAGACAAACATCGCCAATAAGTGTCTGAAGTAAGATTTGAACACAGATTTTCCTGACTTTGGGCACCTAGGGCGGGTAGGTAGCACGGTGGATAGAGCGCCGGGACTAGAGTCAGAAAGACTCATCTTCCTGAGTTCAAATCTGGTTTCAGACACTTACTAGCCGCTTGACCCTAGGCAAGTCACTTAACCATATTTGCCTCAATTTCCTTATCTGCAAATGAGCTAAGGAAGGAAATGGCAAACCACTCCAGGGTCTCTGCCAAGAAAACCTCACATGGGGTCATAAAAAGTCAGACATGACTGAAAAACAACTGACCAACAGAGCTAGTAAGTGTCTGAGGTAGGATTTGAACACAGGTCTTCCTATCTCTAAGTCAAGTGCCCTGTCCATTAGATCCTGTTGCCTCAATCTTGCCATTAACGGCAATTTGTAAAAATAAAGCATTGTATATATCTGAGGCTAGATCACCCTTAGAGCAGTTGTCTTAATATTGGGTTCACTTGTCTAAACAGGCAGCACTGGCGGTATGGATCACCATCCTTCGGTTTATGGGAGACCTTCCTGAGCCCAAGTACCATACAGCAATGAGCGATGGCAGTGAGAAGATCCCTGTGATGACCAAGATCTATGAGACACTAGGGAAGAAGACATACAAGAGGGAGCTGCAGGCCCTTCAGGGCGAGGGCGAGGTGAGGCGGATGCCACCTGCCTGCATAGTACATGGGGTGACCCAGACTGCTGCCTACTTAACAAAGCACTTCCTTTCTTTACTGATCAGTTACCCCATCTATAAAATGGCATAATAATAATACTGCTCCCTTCTGACTCCTGGGGTTGTTGTGAGGACCCAGTGAGATGTCCGAGAAGAACTTTGTAAGGGTAAATCACTAGGAGCCATTATTTATTATTTCTTCAATACTTCGGTGACTCCCAATTTGTACGAGGCTATACACATGTAACAAAGGCCTACGTGTAACAGGGGTGTGTATGGATCGATATGGAGATGCCTCAACCCAACCAAAGAGCCTGGATTTCTACCTTTGTTGGGAGGAGGAGAGGGACCACAGCCGTGGTTTGGAACTCACTTCCTTGCTCTCCTATCTTCTCCTTTTTTAAAACAGTATTTTATTTTTTTCCCCAATTACACATCAAAATCTTTAGCATTCATTTTTACAAGATTTTGAGTTCCAAATTTTTTCCCTCTCTTCTTCTGAAAATGGTATACAATTTGATATATGTTATACATTTGCTATCATTTGCTAATTTTCCAAATTAGTCACAGATGTGAAAAAAGAAACATAAAGAAAAACCATGAGAAAGAATAAAGTAAGTGGAAAAAGTATATTTTGATCTCCATTCAGAGTCCATCAGTTCTTTATCTGATGTGCTTAGCATTTTCCTTTGTACTTGTCTTGGATCATTGTGCTGCTGAGAAGAGTTGAGTCATTCATAGCTGATCATCACACAATATTGCTGATACTGTGTACAGTGTTTTCCTGGTTCTTCTCATTTCACTTTGCATCAGTTTGTACAAGTCTTTCCAGGATTTTCTGAAATCTGCCTTCTCCTATCTTCTTTCAGGGCACCAGACCGGAATTATTCCTACCTACTACACATCAGAAATTTAAAGTAGGGGTATGGTTCTTTTGGGGTTCAGGATAAAAGCCACTTTCTCTGGTCACTCTAAGTTATTTTCCATCTTTCCCACCTCTGCCAGACTGGGTAAGGTAGGGTTAGAGACTGGAACGTGAGAACTAGGTTTATTTTATCCCAGGAGGGTAACTGTTATGTTTAATTTTGTACAGTTTGCTCCCTTCCCACCAGAAACAGCAGTTAGGCCAATTTTGGCTGAAACAGAAAATATACAAGAGAATCACATGCAGTAACCCTGCCAAGTGGCACTAGAGTCAAGATTGTTCAAGCCTTTAAATGCCAAGCTGAGGAGTTTCCATTTTAGTTTAGGGATGTCAGGAAACCGCTGAAAATTCTTGAGCAGTGATTTGCGCAGTCACACAGTGAGTCAGTGAGTGACAGAGTCAGGACCTTCAGCACTCACTCCAGCTTTCTCCTTCCCAAGCCAGGCCTCTTTCTCTTTCACTAACTGCCTTATACCAGTGGCTTGTTTCAGGCCAATCCTTTGAACCAAATCCTTTTCCCCCCTTTAGGGCGGACACTCAGACGGCCTCAAGAAGAGCAGTGTGAGACATAAACTGGTCCACCTGACGCTGAAGAAAAAATCAAAGTTGACAGAAGAGGTGAGGGCAGCTAACGTTCTACTCTGGTGCAAATGAGCATAGTGTAAGGGAGGGTGAGGGATAGGGCCAGGGACAAAACTCAAGTACTCCAGGAAATTTAAGGAAGGGAACAAGCATTTATTAAGCACCTACTATGTGCCAGGCATTGTGCTAAATGCTTTACAAATTTGATCACATTTGATCTTCATAACAGTCCTAGGAGGTACGTGCTTTATAGTTGAGGAAACTGAGGAAGACAGAGATTAAGTGACTTTCCCAGGGTCACACAGCTGTCTGAGGTCATATTTGAACTCAGGTCTTCCTGACTTCAGGCCCAACTATCTATCTACTGCACCACCTGGCTGCCTCTAAGCAAGGGAGAATACCGCCTTTGGAGCTGGGGAGTGATGTGATCAGACTTGTACCTTGGACAGCTGTGGTGAGAGAGCCAGGAGGCAGGGACACCATTAGGAAGTTATTATAGTTTATACATACATCCCTCACTCCCTCCATTCACCGAATTCAACAAGCATTTATTGAGTGCCTACTAAATGCAAAGTGAAAGACAGTTATAGTTTATCCATAAGTCCCTCTCTCCCTCCACTCGTCTATTCCAACAGGCATTTTTAAGTGCTTACTATATCCAAAATGAGAGGCAATTATTACAATTATACATCTCTCCACTCACCTAATTCAACAAGCCTTAAATGAGTGCCCATTACATGCAAAGTGAGAGGCAGAATGACACAGTAGAGATCTTGCCTCTTGAGTCTGAGAGCCCTGGTCTCAGGGGCCTCTCACCTCTGACACGTTCTGGCTTCCTTAACCTGTCCTCGCTCCAGTTCAGTGGAGTCAAACTCAAACTGTATATAAGGATCCCTGCAGGCTGTACATTGACTTAGAACACTACACATGAACGTTTTCTATGTTCTATTGTGTTTTTCTTTATTTTGTTAAATATTTCCCAATTACATTTTAATCTAGTTTCCACACTCAAGAGGGTTTGACACTCTTAACATTGTAAGTTGCAGAGGAGGGGCCACGAGGAGACAGAGGGAGTTTCCTCCTTTGGGAACTTCCCATATTATACTTTTTAAAAGGTGCAATGCACTAGGCTAGCCATGGGGAATGTGAAAAGTCAGAAAACAGTCCTTGCCCCCAGGAACTACAGGGGGAATACAACATGGAAAGAGATAATGGTTGTGGGCAGGAAAAATCAGGGAGGGCTTCAGTGAGGAAGTGAGACAGATCAGGGGAGGCTTCCCTTAGCTGGCTGTGCAGATGCTTAGTCTTCAGAGTAGCTGTGGATCCTAAGAGGCACCAGGCGCAGCCTTTGCAAAGGTTTGGAGGCGGCAGGATGGGAGACGCTAAGTTTGGGGGTCAGAAAATAAACCAGTTTGTTTAGAATGAAGAAAAGGGGGGGGGATGCAATATAAGCCTGGAAGGAAGGTGGCTAGAGCCTGATTCTGAGGGACTTTACAGGACCATCTAAAGAGTCTGTCTCTTATTCTACGGACAATAGGGAGCCATTGAAAATCTTGAGAAGGGGAGTGATATGATGCTTTAAGAAAATTATTGTGGTACGTATGTGGAGGGGATATTGGAGAGGAAAAGAAAAATTCTATCTAATTAATTTTTTTATGTTTAATTCATGCTTTAAAAGCACTACTAGCATTTCCCCAAACCTGACTCAGTAGAATTTTTGGCAAAAAAATCGGAGTATTTTACATAAAAATATAAACATAAACACCCATCAGGCACACAGCAGCTGCTTAATACATGCTACTTGTTTCCTTCTAACGAGCATTTGCTTGTATTGCTTATGTGGGCAGTTTGGTGCAACAGTGTGCATGGGAGATGGGAGGGGCCCTCTATTATAAGTAGGTGCATGGCCCTGCTGCTCTCCAGGCTGTATCCATCAATAAACACAAAGTGAAGCCTGGACCACGGTTTGTTGGTGTTAATCAGGGTGGGCTTCCTGAATGAGGTGAGTCCTGGGTCAAAGCTAGAGACATGAATTTATAGAGAAATATGGTAAGGGAAGGATAGTCGAGCTCAAAGGATGCAGGGAGAATTGAGAATCACAGAGCAAGAGTCAGCAGAAGAGAGAGGTTTAGAGGGAAAGACCAGGAGAGAAATCTAGAAGGACTCAGTGCCCTGCTTCAGTTCTGCCAGTTAGATTTAGAAGAAATAAGGAGACCTGTGGTTCTGGGATTCAGACCTAGCCAAACATAAAGTTGCCAGTTCACTTAATTGCTTCTGGGTCATTTTTCCCCATTCTTATTTCTGACCTTTTAGGTAACCAAGAGACTGCATGATGGGGAGTCTACGGTCCAGGGAAACAGTATGCTGGAGGACCGGCCCACCTCTAACCTGGAGAAGCTTCACTTCATCATTGGGAATGGCATCCTGCGGCCTGCTCTGAGGTACACGGGAACAGGAAGCAGTCTGGAGGAGAGAAGAATGATGGGAGGACTGGTCTAGAGAAAAAGTGAGCTGCCTTGTTCAGCTCTGCCCTAGAGGACAGAATTAGGACTGGTGGGTGGGTGCTGTGGGAATGCCACTTTTGGCTCAATATAAGAAATTAGAGCTTCTCCCAGAAGTGAGGTGGGCAGCCTGGTGAGGTAGGAAGCTCCACGTTTCTGCAGGTGTTCAAGCAGAAGCTAGGTGATCCCTGTCAGGGATGTCATAGTATTTCCTCCTGAAGTCATTCAGACTAGACACTCCTTCCAACTCAGAGCCTAAGATTCTGCCTTTCATGATTCTAAGATACAGATGTTTTTAGTGTAGTAGTGACCACTCTGGCCCCTCCTTCCTGAAGAACAGGTGTTATATCTCCTTTCTTCCCCCAGAGTACTCCAGAACCCTTAACGAGATCAGGGGTATCTAGTCTCTGACACTGGCTGAAGTTCCACCAATTGTGTTCCCACAATTTTAGGCAGCCCTAGTACTCCAGTTCCGTTTAATCATGTAGTAGTCAGATTAGCCTTTATAGAAGACTATTTACTTGTATAGAAAGAGCAAACATACAGATGTTCCCCCCTTCCACATGGTGGGGCAGGTGGGCAGGAGGATATAATTCCCTCTCATACCATCTCAGCCTCTGGGGAGGAGAGGAAGATTAGGTTCACAATTTTATTCAGTTTCTGTATAGCATTAGGCCCACCTTGTTCCAAGCTCAAAGCCCCAGCACCCTGGACTTCTTGGGGCTTCTCTGCTGGGCTAGCAGCAACAATCAGCCCAGAATCCTGGCTCCAGGGTCGCCATGGCCAGAGCTCCCAGATCTGGGGATTCCACTGCCTGAGCCTAGAACTGAAAAGGACAAATGACACGAACCCCAACCCCAGCCTCGGTTCTTGTGGCCACATAGGTGCTGGCTGGAGCAGGGGTGGAGAGAGGTAGCCCTGCCCCCCCTCCCTTGCCTAGGGCATGGTGCTCATGGTTCTGAAGAAACAGAATCTTCTCCCCTGAGGGACAGAGCCAGATTGTCCCAGTCTGGCAGTGTTAAACCCTCAGATGTTTCTGACTGTGCTCAGGATCACACAGCTGGTGAGTTAACAGGTCTTTCTAGCCCTCTGCAATATGCCACCTATATATTCCATGAATGGAATCTAGTTCTCCTGACTCCAAATTCGGGGCTCTTTTTTTTAGAGGGGGGAAGGTAGGGCAATTGGAGTTAAGTGACTTGCCCAAGGTCACACAGCTAGTAAGTGTGTCAAGTGTCTGAGGCCGGATTTGAACTCAGGTCCTCCTGACTCCAGGGCTCTACTCATTGCACCACCTAGCTGCCCCTTGAGGAGTCTTTTCTCTCTGCTATTTAAGTCAGCGATACCCCATGTCCTAAGGGAATGTCATACTCATGTACATTTCTAGAACTGGCCCATTGGGTAGACGTCTAGGTGGAATAGTAGTTAAAGCCAGGACTTAGAGCCAGGCAGACCTGATTTTGAATACCAGCCTAGATGATTACTGGCTATATGACCCTGGACAAGTCCCTTATCCCCTCCAGGCCGCAGTCTCCTCAACTATAAAAATGAATATAATAATAAGATCCAATTAGATAGCAGGCTCACAGCCTAGGTAGGAGTCATCCTGTATTTCTCACTATTTCTTAACCAACCCCTATATCTCTTGCCAAGACCTGTCAATTTCCCATCTGCAACATCTCTCAAATATGCCCCCTTCTCTCCTCTGGCACTGCCACCCCTCTGGCGCAGACCCTTATCACCTAGATTCTTGCCGTAGCCTGTTGGTGGCTCTGCCTGCCTCGAGCCTCCTCCCACTCTAGTCCATCCTCCACTCAGCCACCAAAGTGATTTTCCTAAGATGCAGGTCCAATTGTGCCATCACCATCCCCCACTCAGTATACCCCAGTGGCTTCCTCTTGCCTCCAGGATCACAGTGCTCTGTTTACCATTAAAAGTCCTTCCCAACCCAGCCTCCTCCCATCTTTCCAGTCTTCTTATACCTTACTCCCCAGTATGTACTCTTTGATCCAGGGACACCGGCCTCCTGGCTAGTCCATGAACAAGGCACTCTGTCTCTTGACTATGGGCATTCTCTCTGGCTGTTCCTTTTGTCTGGAATATTCTCCCTCCTCTGCTCAGACTCCTGTCCCCTCTGGCTTCCTTTAAGTCTCAACTAAAATCCCACCTTCTAAACAAAGCCTTTCTCAATCCTTCTTAATTCCAGTGCCTTCCCTATGTTAATTATTTCCTATTTATCCTGAATATAGTTTGTTTGCACATATTTGTTTGCATGTTGTCTCCCCCATTAGACTGTAAGTTCCTTGGGGGCAGGACTGGCTTTTGCTTGTGTCTCTAGCACTTAGCACAGCACCTGGCCCTGGCCCGTGATAGGCACTTAATAAATGTTTATTTATTGATTGATAACATAGGTAAAAGCACTTTGCAAACCTTAAGTACTGTATAAATAGTAGCTAATATGGTTATTGTGATGATGCCGATGAAGATGGTGATGATGCCGATGATGATGGTGATGATGATGGTATCACCCACTCTTTAGGGAATCTATGGCCCTTTAAGGATTTGAACCCAAGCTTCCTCAGGCCCTCATTCATATTGTGTTCTGTCAGGTACTCACTGCACGATTAACTAACCCTACCTGCCTTGCGCTTTCTAGGGATGAAATATATTGTCAGATCTGCAAACAGCTCACCCATAACCCTTCCAAGAGCAGCTATGCTCGAGGCTGGATCCTGGTATCCCTGTGTGTGGGGTGTTTTGCACCTTCTGAAAAGTTTGTTAAGGTAATGGTGGAGTGGGGGAAAGGGAAAGCATCTTCTTTCTTGGGTGTTATAAGTAGGGCAGAGAATAAGGAAGGGGCACCTCAGAACTTCTCTCACAGAGAAGAACTAACAAGTTCTGGATCAGGTTTCATTAGTTGCGGCTAATCCCCATAACTTGATCAACTGAGGCTAGCTTTCCTCATCCCTTCCTTCCATTATTTGCCGACTCACAGACCAACGAGTCTCTCTCTAAGGAAAATCCACTCTTCTAAAAACACCCAGATAAGAGCCAGATCCTTTCATCTAGATTTAAATGGGTAAATTCTGAGGGAGACACAGCTACTCACAGAGCTGGGAGATGGAAGGTGGTTCTGTAACACTGTGAATGAGGAATCCCTGGATTGCAAAATCCTGAGAGCATTGAGACTGGCACCAGAACTCATATTTGATTCTGTATTAACTGGCCTTTATGAAGCAGGGCACGCAGACAGGACAGATCACCAGCATCAAAAATGCGAAATGCCCAAAGTTATCACATATTAATATGGTAGCTCACACTGACTTGCTTCCTTTGAGGTGTGGTTGGGAAAGAGAGAGGGATTGCTATCTCCATTTTACAAAAGAAGGGAGTGAGGTCCAAGAGGAAATCAGAAGCATTAATTGTCTACTGTATGGTAGGCACCATACTAAACACTGGGAAACAAAGAAAAGCAGTCAGTCGATGAATATCTGCTAAGTGCCTAATAATAATGATCATAATAATAGCTAACGATTATACAGCCCTTACTATGTTCCAGGCACTGTGTTAAGTGCTTTATCTCCTTTGAACCTGCTGTGTGCTAGGCATTGTACTAAGCATCGGGTATACAAAGAAAAATGAAAATATGGTCCCTGCTCTCAAGGAGCTCCCAATCTAATAGAAGAGACAACATGCAAATGACTAACGTATTTATCTAGGATAAACAGAGGGAAAGCCTTAGCACCAAAGGGGGCTGGGAAAGTCTTCCTGCTAGCAAGTGCCAGAGTTAGGACCAGAATCCAGGTCTTTTCCCTCTAAGTACAGCAGTGCCCTTTCCACACCGGGGCTCCTATACTGATAATTCATTTTTCACCTATGACTTGCCTCTCCCCAAACTGGCTTAAAACCAGCTGATCTCCGTGACAGATGACCTCAGTGGAAAGTGTTGGCAGACCTCCCCATTCTCCCAAATGGGCAGCAGCTTTGCTAGGGCAGGGAGCAGACTCCAGGAAATGTTTGTGGATTGACCAGTTGGGGCCAGAGCCACTTCAAGGCAGCGAGTGCTTAGTGGGATGTTTACTGTAAGGGGCAATGTGGTGTAGGGAGGGGAAAGGGCACTAGTCTGAGCCACAGAAGAGGTGGGCTTGGATCCCAGATCATGAGGAATCCTTGGAAATTGCAAAGCTCAATAGAAATTTATGTTCCCATCATTAGGAGTTCTAAGTGCTGTGGGGATTCAAAGGAAAGGAGATCCTTTTTTTTGGCCAGGGTGGTTGGGAAAGACCCAAGACCACCCAGCCCTCTGTGGCTGAGATTCCTCCATTTGCTGCTTCTGTCTTCAGGTATGGGAGAGCCATGCCTCGTTAGCTCAATGGCATTGGGCATCTCAGGGATGGACCCCAGAGGTCATCAGGTCCACCTTCCACCCTCCCTCCTTGAAACCCTTGTCTTAGCTTAAAGAATTCTAGGAAAAGATTTGGTTTTATCCTACAGTGTCCTGACCACTTGTATGGAAAGCATCATATGAGCCCTCATATAGGATGCCATAGTGCAATGGAAAGAGATCACTGGCTTTGGGGTCAGAGGCTCTAGGGTCAAATCCTGCTCTGCTGCTTACAACCAGGCATCATGGGCATGTCACTACTTCTGGTCTCAATTTCACCATTTTAAAAATGGGGAGGGGTGTGGTGGACTGGATGACTTCTAAGGCCATTCCAAGCTCCAAATCTATGATTCCCTTCCCTCCAATCCGGAATATAGTGATGTCACCATTCACCGCTCATCTTGATGTCTTTGTGTATCTGACAGCATCTGAGGAACTACATGAATGGGGGTCCACCTGGTTATGCCCCCTACTGTGAAGAGAGGCTGAGGAGGACCTTTGTGAATGGCACCAGGACCCAGCCCCCTAGCTGGCTGGAACTCCAGGTATGAGCTGGGCTGGCTTTACGTAGGTCAGAGCCAGTAACTGCCTACCATTGCCTCTATCAACCTCAAACTGTCAATTGAACAATTAAGCACCTACTATGTGCCAGGCATTGTGCTAAGCACTGGGGATGCCCAGACAGAAGTAAAATGGCTTCTGCCCTCAAGGAGCTTGCATTCTCATGTCGGAGCACTGCCTTACCCTCCTACCTGCCTGAAAATCACAGAGTCTCAGGGCTGGATGGGATCTCAAAGGGAATCCAGTCCAACCTATACCTAAGCAGGAATCCCCTGTACAGAATCTCTAACATATTACCATCCAGTCTCCATTTGAAAACCTCTAGGAAAAGGGAGCCTAGCTTGGTGTGTAGGAAGAGCATTGAACTTGGAGTCAGGTGACCTGGATTCAAATCTTAGCTCTGATATGATCTTAGTCAAGCCCCTTCATCTCTTTTAGCCTTAATTTCCTCATCTGTAAAATGGGACTAATGATACTTGTACTACTCACCTCATGGGGCTATCTTGAGGAAAGAGTTACGTAATCTTTAAAACACTAAAGAAATGTGTTGTTAGTGTCATTAACTCCTGAGGAAGCCCATTGCACCTTTGGACAGTTCTGCTCATCTCATGATTCTTTCTGATGAAAGTCTAAATCTACCTGCTTGTAACTTCCACCCATCACTCTTTTTTTAATGGTAAACATTTATTAAGCTTTAATTTCCACGATATCTTATTTCAGTTCTGAAATCAGTCTACAAACATTTCACGACATTAACATCAATCTCCCCCCATCGCTCCTAGTTCCACCCTCTGGGACCAAGAAAGAAAAGTTTAATCGAGCTTTTGAAAAAAGATTCCCTCTGAATTCTCTTCCAGGTCTGAGATGCTGTGATTCTCTGACAGGGTCATTGGCTTCATTTAAGTTACACAACAAGTGAGTCCCACTTTGGAGTTGTTTTCTTAGGCCAGGCAATAGTCCAGAGTGGATTATCTCCACAAAGCCCCCTGTGAAAATACAGCTATGGAAATGAGAGGAGATGAGGACCTTGAGGGGAGGAGCAGGTATCTCCCCTAGCCTCCTCCCAGCAGTATAGATGGTCAGATGAACTTGTTAGCACCTCCAAAGGCCCAGCTGCTTTCAAAGATGGCAACCCTAGCTACAAAGCAAATTCAACGTGTACCTTGGCTCCTGGGAGTAGGACACCCAGTTTGGTCTCAATCAGTCACTCATCTGAAAGTTAGTGTAGGACAGATAGGATAGTCCAGACAGAAGAGAGCCTGGTTTTATTCAGTCAAAAACCAAAGAGGGGACAGTATAGTCCAATGGATTGAGTCCTGGACTGGAAAGCGGGACACTTGGGATCTATTTGCATCTCTGTACCAACTCTGGTACTGACCATAGACAAGTCCCTAGGTCTTACTTTCCTCATCTATAAAATCAGGTTGAAATAGATGATTTATAAGATCTATTCCTGCTTTGATATTTTATGTTCTAGGGTCCCTTTTAACTTTCACTTCCTAGGTTCTGATATTCTGTGTCCTAAAGTCTCTTAGTTTGTGTTTTAAGGACCCTCTAGGGTCTCCTGTCTTGCCCCTGTTCAGGTGTCATCTTTGGGCAGTGGGAATGACCATGCCATAGATGCCATCTCCCAGTGTGAGCAGTACACCAAAAAGCAGGGAGCCCAGGAGCACAATGCCCCATGGCGGCCTCTTCTTTCACAATGAGATCTCACCAGCCTATGTTCTAAGACCCTTCCAGCTCTGACCTTCTGTGTTCTAAGGTCCTTCTGAGCTCTAACATTTGATCTCCAAGGGCTACCCCTAGACCATTCCAAGGCCTCTTTCAACTCTAACTTTCTGTGGTTTCATTTTACCCCTGAAAAACCATAGGCTACAAAATCCAAGAAGCCCATCATGTTGCCTGTGACATTTATGGATGGGACCACCAAGACCCTCTTGGCTGACTCAGCGACAACAGCCCGAGAGCTCTGCAACTCCCTCGCGGACAAGATAACGCTCAGGGACCGTTTTGGGTTTTCTCTCTACATTGCCCTGTTTGATAAGGTTTGTGCTGCTCAGATTCAGACCAGAAGGCCAGAGGGGAGGGTGTGTTTGATGCACACAGAATGCCTGTGTTCAGGTCCCAGCATTCCACTCAGCAACTCTGTGACCGTGGGCAAATCACTTCTGTCTGAGCCTCAGTTCATTCTTCTATAAATGGGGATAATATACAAAGCTCACAAGTCCATAGTTCTTTGCAGGTTACAAGGTATTCTCACAGCCCCCTTGTGAAGCAGATCGTACCAGTGCAAATCACCCTCTTTTAGAAAAGAGGAGAAAATGGAGGCCTGGGGTGGGGTATAAAGGGAATTCCCCTGTTGTTCAGGCATCTTGGCACACAGCTAATCCATGTGATAAATTAGATTAATTAGAGCTCTGACTTGAATACAGATCTTTTAATTCATCACTTCTTGGGCTGAACCCACTGGGGGTGCTGGCACCACCTGCCTCACAGGGGTTTTGTGAAGTTCCCATGAGATGGTACAGGAAAAACCCATTGCACGTTCTCAAGGGAAAAAGAAATGCTTCCGGAGGTTAGTGTTTTCTTTTTTCTGTTTTTTTTTTGAGGCAGCCAGGGGGTATAGTGGATAGAACACAAAAAGTGCTGAAGTCAGGAAAACCAGTTCAAATCCTACCTAAGACATTTACTAGTTCTGTGACCCTGGGCAAGTCCCTTAACCCAGTTCCACCTCAGTTTCATCAGCTATAAACTGGGAACAATAATAGTGCCTCTTTCATGGGGTTACTGTGAGGATCAATCGGTCAATAAACATTTAGTAAGTACCTACTATGTGCCAGGCACTGTGCTGAGAGCTGAAGATACAAAAGGCTATACTTTCTGATACTCTGGCTCACAGAGAGACAACATAGCATAATAGAATGTGTGCTGGGCTTAGTCACCAAACTGGGTGGTTCTGTTACTTTCTTCCTGGTTATGTGGACTTGAGCAAATCATTTCAAACTCTGAGCCTCAGTATGCTCAGCTTTAAAATTACAGCCATAAATCTTATCCTCCCCACCTCATAGGGTGGGCGCTTTTTTAGAAATGTGATTTATTTATTGTTTTTATTATTACTCACCCTTGCTATGGAAAAAAAAATCACTGACATTCAACTCAACTGGCATTTATTAAGCAACAACTATCAGTAAGAAAGACTATCTGTTAGGAGGCAGCTAGGCGGTGCAGCAGATAGAGCACCGGTCAGGAAGACCGGAGTTCAAATTTGGCCCCTGACACTCACTAGTTGTGTGACCCTGGGCTAGTCACTTAACCCTGTTTGCCTCAGTTTCCTCAAATGTAAAATGAGCTGGAGAAGGAAATGGCAAACCTCTCCAGTATCTTTGCCAAGAATACCCCAAATGGGGTCACGAAGAATCAGGACAGGACTGAACAGCAACAACAAAATGAATGAGAAAGTGTGCTCAGTGCTGGGGATATAGTGATACAATATTCAGTGCCTGACCTCAGAGAGCTTTTATACCGGTTGGCAGGAGTGGGGATGGCAGGGTATGACATATGCCTAGGTAGGAATAATCAGTCAGTCTGTCAACAAGTACTAAATACAAAGAATGAAACAAGTCCCTACTCGTAAGCAGCTTCGTTTTAATGGAGAAGACAAGAAGTACATATAAAAATGCAGCACAAATAAATGAATAAATGTAAACATGTAAAAAGTAATTAAATACAGGATAACATAAGAGGGAGGGCACCAGCAGAAGGGAGGAGGAATAAGGAAAAGCTTCCTGCAGAAGATGGTGCATTTCCTGTGTCTTAAAGGAAGAGAGGGATGAGACTCTGTGAGGTTAAGGGAAGGATGGAATACATTCCAGGCACACAGGATGATGCCCAGATAATGCAGGATGTCCAAAATGTCTTAGTGCAGCTTTTAGTTTGAATAACTTCAGAAATATAAATGTTACACGATTACAAAAACCATCATTTGGAAATTTATTTAAATTTCCCTTACATTTATTTAGTTCTATGAATTTTGAATAATAAATTTTAAATTTTTATTTGAACAAATCAGGGCACTCTGCATTAAGCATTGCATGTGTAAGTTTCTGTATAACAGAGCAGTGGATTGGTAGAGGATGTCTCCTCTATCACCTGATCTCTCTATTCTTGTAGGGTGATGACAAAGCTCTCATGGGTACATCACAGCCTCATTCTTTGGACGATATCGTCTACAATTACAATCAGTATGGTCATTCACCAAGTAGCAGTTGCTGAAAGTTTTTATAAAGTTCAAAAATTGAATAGACAAGTGAATAATACATGACAGTGCTTATGTGAGATTGTAATAAAGAACATGGAAGTATTTTAAAATTTAAATAAGTAGCCTTTCAAATATTGTTTTTGCGTATTTGTACTTCTGAAGTAATTAAAGTGTAAAACTGCACTAAGACTTTTGGGACAACCTATGCGAGTCAAAGAGACAAAGGATAACTCAAAGTCTAGGAAAATCTGAAGATGGAGAGGCCATTGTCAGCTGCAGGTGGGAATCAAAGAGGCTACATTGGAGGTGGCACCTGCATCAATCTGTTATTGTTGCTGTTAGCAATCCATGACACATTGAATGGTTAACCTTGGCTAGCCTTCTGTTCACTCACCAGTGACTTCTTGTCTTGTTCAGGTGTCCTCTTTGGGCAGTGGGAATGACCATGTCATGGACGCCATCTCCCAGTGTGAGCAGTATGCCAAGGAGCAGGGAGCCCAGGAGCGCAATGCCCCGTGGCGGCTCTTCTTCCGCAAGGAGATCTTTACACCCTGGCACAACCCCCGTGACGACAGCGTGGCCACCAACCTCATTTACCAGCAGGTTGTCCGGGGGGTGAAGTTTGGGGAATACCGGTGTGAGAAGGTAAGAGTGCTTACCTCTTCTTCCAGGTTATTACATCTTGGTGGTGAGAAAGAAGAGATGGGAAAGATTTGCTGGGTGGATCAGACCAGAGAGGGTAAATCTTCTCACTTTGGCCCTGTGAAATGGGACCGTCTCCTCTTTGAGATTTTCCCCCATGACATTGGACCTAGAATAGTGTCTAATTAGCCCAGTCTGGGGCCAATTCTCATCAGTGGTTATTACTTCCTGGCAACTTGACCAGCCTAGCCCAGTCCCCTGACTTTCTGCTACAGATAGATAGATACATAGATAATACACATAGATAACAACAACCACCCTTCCACATATTTCCAGGGATCCTTGCCTTCCCAGAAACATAGATACCTAATGTCTTCTTTGCACTCATGTCAAATACTCACTTTATAAAACTTGCCAAGAGCCATCTAAAGAAAGAATCCTAGAAACAATAAGGGTGGAGCCTTGTAGGGTTCAAGTTCCTGCCTGGGCACGCTTCTAGTTACCCAGACTTAAACTTCAGGATCATTCTTTGCTCCTCTACCCCACCTATCTAATCCATTGTGGAATCTTGTCATTTCTATCTTCACAGCATGTCTCCCATCATCCCCTTTTCTCCACTAACAAAGCCACCATACTAGTTCAGACCCTCTTGCTCAGATATTTATAAAAACCTTCTAGTTGGTCTCCTTATCTCAAGTCTCTCCTAACTTGAGTCCATTTTCCACTCAGCTACCAAGATGGTTTTTCTCAAGTCCAGGTCTGACTGTGTTACTGCCCTGCTCATTGAGCTACAGTGGCTCCCTATTACTTCCATTGTCCAATATAAAGCTCTGTGCTTGTCATTTTAAACTCTTCACTCCCTGGCCCCTTTCCAATATGACTTCCTTCCATACATTCTACAATCCAGCTGTTCCTCATACAGGACTCTGCTTCTCTTTTCTCTGTGTCTTTGCACTGGCTCTCTACCATGTCTAGCTTACTCTTCCTCCTCATGTCCATCTCTGGCTTCCTTAAAGATTAAATTCAAATCCCAGCTTCCATTGGAAGCCTTTCTTCCTCCCTCCTCAACTGTGAGTGCCTTCCTCTCTGAGATCACCTTCCATTTACCCTACGTATAACTTGTATATGTTTTGTTACTTACATATCATGATCTCCTTCCTCCATGCTCCTTGAAGGCAAAAACTATTTTTTGCCTTTCTTTGTATCCACGGTGCTTAGCACAGTGCCTGGCACATAGTAGGTGCTTCATAAATGCTTGCTAACTGACAGACCATAGATCATAGAATGTAAGAACTGGGAGGAATCTTTGAACATAGAATGTCAGTGCTGAGAAGGGCATTAGAGCTAGAGGGAGCCTGAGAAACCATCTAGTCCAATTTTTCCATTTTACAGAAGAGAAAATGGAGGTCCAGGTAAGAGTCATGCATGACCTTCCCAAAGTGACATGATAGGTTCATGCACAAACCAGAATTTCATCTCAAATACTTATCCAATGAAATAACCGTTCCCTTCAATTGAATTCAACAAGTCCTCATCAAGCAAGTCTTGTGTGCCTAGTCCTGTGCTGAGGGGAGCCTAAGAAATGGTGTCATCCCTGTGCTCAGGGGACTTACAGTCTAATTCAGGAGATAAGACTCACAAAAAACACTGCGAAATTTTTTTTTCACCAAAATCGAAACATTGGAGAATAACACAAGACAATGAAGGCCGGGGCATGGGGGAAAGGAAAAAGCCATGAGTCCACAGACCTCCATTCTCCCTGATTGTGGGACCCTGGGCAGATCCCCATGCCTGTTGGAGTCTGTCTCTTCAACTCTGAAATGAAAATACCAATCCTGGCATTTCCTACCTCACAGGGCTGTTGTGAGGAAAGCATTTTGTGAGCCTGAGATCACCGAATAGATAGGAATCGTCTCTGTGATACCAGAGAGGCGTTTCAGGCTTGCAGGGGATGACAAAGGCATGTTCTGTGTCTCTCAGGAGATGATACCTCCTCCCCATCCACAGTAGGCAGATCCTAACCACGGTTGCTATGCAGCATTGAGGATGCTTCACAGTAAATTATTCTGTAAAAGAACACAAGGCCAGGAGTCAGAAAACCTGGGTTCTAGTCTTTGTTTTTGACCAGCTACAGTATATGACTCCAGGCATCTCATTTCCCATTTCTGAGCTTCAGTTTTCTTATCTTTAAGATGGGTGCAATAGTTCTTATATTACCTACCTCATACCGAGGATCAGAGGAGATCATGCATGGAAGAGTGCTTTCTCTTAGCACAATATAAATGTAAGTTATTGTGAGCCAGGCCTGAATGAGGTCAATTCACAGCAGGTTCAGAGTTTAAAACACAGTAAGGAGAAAGAAGAAGGGAAGAAAGAGGAGAAGGGTAAGGATGGAAGGGAAAAGAAGGAAGAGCTCTACCACAGATACCACCCTTAAGCCCAGCAGCTCTGTCCCTCCTCCCCAACAAAAGCCCTCTAGCATTGTTTGCTGTACCAAAAAACCAAACAAACCTGGTAAAGATCTTATTACATAAGAATTGGGGGAAAGGGAGAATTGGTATGGGTTGGAGGAGATTGGAGAGTCTTCTCAGAAGAGAAGGTGGCACCTGAGCTGGACCTGGCTTCACTCTCTTTCCTCCCTATCTCTCCCTACCAGGAAGATGATCTGGCAGAACTGGCTTCCCAGCAGTACTTTGTCGACTATGGGTCAGAGATGATCCTGGAACGACTCTTGAATCTAGTCCCCACCTACATTCCAGACAGGGAGATCACGCCTCTAAAGACCCTAGAGAAGTGGGCCCAACTTGCCATTGCTGCTCATAAAAAGGTAGGCGGGTGATTCTCTGGAAGTTGGGGAGATGGAGATTCTTAGAGCCAAAGGGCTTTCCTTGGAAGAACACTGGATTCAGGTGTTGTAAGACCTAGACTCTGGTTCTGGTTCTGCTACTGATTTGCAGAATGGTCCAGGGAGATGGGATTCATTGGGGAGGGCAGAAGCAAAAGTTGAAGAATGTCTGTAACACAGGTAAAGGCCCCAAGACAGTGAGAGGTGGGACAGAGCTAGAAGGAGTCATTGGGGTTTTCAAATGAGAGGATGCCTGGTTGTGGCAGATATGAACGGATCAATAGAAATATCAGCAGTCAGGAAATGTGGGTTCCAGTCTCGGCTTTGTTGTGTTAACTAGAATTACCTTCGGCAAATTACTCAATTTCTCTGATCCTTGGGTTTACTCAACAGAAACACAGAAATGATGATACTTGTATTTTTTCATGGGATTGTTTTGAAGGTCAGTTATGATCATAAGTAGGGAACTGCTTGGTTTAAGTTTTGTTTCATTTTTTAAATTTTATTTTATTTTTAGTTTCAGATTCTTTTCCTCCTCTCGCTCTTTCCCTCACCTAATAAGGAGGCAGGAAATACAAAACTCATTACAAATAGGAAGTCATGCAAAACAAATTTCCACAACAGCTATGTAAAAAAAAAAACAAGAAAAAGAAGGGAAGAGAAAAAAAATACTTCAGTCTGCACTCATAGTCTATTAGTTCTCTTTTTGGAGGTAGAGAGCATTTTTCATCATGAGTCCATTGGAATTGTGGTTGGTCATTGTGTTAATCAGAGTTACTGGGATCTCACAGTTGATTTTCTTAAAATATTACTATTATTATGTAAATCATTCTTTCTGGTTCTATTCACTTCACTTTACATCAGTCCATATAAGTCTTCCCAAGTTTTTCTGAAACCATCCCATTCATCATTTTTTAATAGCACGATAGTATTCCATCATATTCAAATATCATAACTTGATCTGCCATTCCCCAATCTATGCACATCCCCTCAGTTTCTAATTCTTTGCTGGCCTTCATAAAAAGAGTTGTCATAAATACTTTGTACATAGGGGTCTCTTTCATTTTTCTTTGAGCTGTTTTGGGTATAGACCCATCAGTGGTATTGCTGGGTCAAATAGTATGTACAATTTAATAGCTTTTGGGTCATGGTTCCAAATTGTTCTCTAGAGTGGTTGGACTAGTTCACAGCTCCACCAACAGTGCATTCATGTACCTATTTTCCCACATCCCCTTTAACATTTGTCATTTTCCTTTTCTGTAATGTTAGCCAATCTGGTAGGTGTGAAGTGGTATCTCAGTTGTTTTAATCTACCTTTCTCTAATTATTAGTGATTTAGTGCATTTTTTCATATGATAGCTTTGATGTCTTGATAGCTTTGATTTCTTTCCCTGAAAACTACCTGTTCATATCCTTTGACCATTTATCAACTAGAGAATGACTCTAATTTTTACAAATTTGACTCAGTTCCATATACATCTGAGAAATAAGGCTTTTATCAGAGAAACTTGCTGCACAGATTTTTTTCCCTGTTCCACACTTTTGCCCTAATTTTAGCTGCATAGGTTTTGCTTGTATAAAAACTTTTCAATTGTACGTAATCAAAATTATCCATTTTACCTCCTGTGAACCTTGTTTGGTCATAAACTCTTCCTCATCCGTAGATCTAACAGGTAGTTTCTCCCATGCTCCACCAATTTGCTTATGATAGCACCCTATGTGTCTAAATTATATACCCATTTTGATCTTATCTTAATATACAGTATGAGATCTTGGGCTGTGGTCAGTTTCTGCCAGACTGCTTTCCAGTTTTCCCAACAGTTTTTGTCAAATCACGAGTTCTTGTCCCAAAAGCTTGGGTCTTTGGCTTTATCAAACACTAGATCATTGTGCTCTTTTGCTTCTGTTTATTGTGTACCTAATCTATTCCACTAATCACTCACTATTTTTTATTCTGTACCAAATTATTTTGATGATCACAGTTTTGTAATATAGTTTGAGATCTGGTTCTATGAGGCCTCCTTCCTTCTCATTTTTTTTCATTTATCCCATTGATATTCTTAACCTTTTGTTCCTCTCCAGATAAATTTTGTTATTATTTTTCTAGTTTTTTAAAGTAATTCTTGGTAGTTTGGTATGGCACTGAACAAGTAAAATTAATTTAGATAGTATTGTCATTTTTATTCTATTGTCTTGGCATACACACAAGCAGTTAACATTCTTCCAATTATTTAGATCTGTCCTTATTTGTGTGAAAGATGTTTTGTAATTGTGTTCACATAGTTTCTGTGTGTTTCTTGGCAGGTAGATTCACAAGTATTTTTTACTGTCTATAGTTATTTTAAATGGAGTTTCTCTTTTTATCTCCTCCTGCTGGGTTTTGTTGGTAATGTATAGGAATGCTTATGATTTGCGTGAACTTATTTTATATCCTGGAACTTTGCTAAAGCTGTTAATTGTTTAGACTGGTTCTTTAGTTGACTCTTCAGGGTTCTCTAAGTATCATCTACAAAAAGTTATAGTTTTGTTTCCTCATTGCTTATGCTAATTCCTTAGATTTCTTTTCCTTATCTTATTATAATAGCTAGCATTTTTAAAAGTATATTTTTATTTATTTCATCAAATATTGCACAATGACATGTAAAAATTGGTAATGTTCATTTAAAAAAAATTTTGGTTCCAAATTCTCCCCCTTTTGCCCAATCCCTCTCCTACCACTTGAGAAGTCAAGCGATATAGTGATTATACATATGAAGTCATACAAAACACATTTCTGTATTAGCCATTTTGCAAAAAACATAGCAGAAAGCAAAAGAAAAAAATAAAAATATGAAAAATGTATGCTTCAATCTGTACTTATAGTTCATCAGTTCTCTCTCTCTGGAGGCGTATAGTATTTTTCATCATGGGTTCTGTGAAATTGTCTTGGATCATTTTCCTGATCAGAATAAGAGCTAGCATTTTCTATATAATGTTAAAGAATAATGGTGATAATGGACATCCTTGCTGTACCACTGATCTTATTGGGAAGGTTGAAGATAGACATTACTTATCATTTTAAAGCCCTATTTATTCCTGTGCTTTCTAATATTTTTAATAAGAGTGGGTGCTGAATTTTATCAAAAGCTTTTTCTGCATCTTTTGAAATAATCATATGCTTTTTGTTTTTGGTTATTGATATGGTCAATTATACTTATACTTTTCCTAATATTTCATCAGCCCTGCATTCTTGGCATAAATCCACCTCGGTCATCATGTGTAATCTTTATGCTATGTTGTTGTAATCTCCTTGCTAGTTTTCTATAGTTTTATTTCTTTGTTTTGGCTCTCCTTGGTTTAGGTATCAAAACCGTATTTGTGTCATAGAAGGAATCTGGTAGGACACCTACTTTACCTATTTCCTCAAATAGCTTATGTAATTTTGGAATTAATTGTTCTTTAACTATTTGGTAGAATTCACTTGTAAATCCATCTGGTCCTGAGGTTTTTTAACTTAGGGAGCTCATCCATCTGATCCTGAGGTTTTTTTTACTTAGGGAGCTCATTTATTGCTTGCTCAATTTCTTTTTCTAAGATAAGGTTATTTAGGTATTCTATTTCCTGTTAGTCTGGATAATTTATATTTTTGTATATATTCATCCATTTCACTTAGTCAGTTTTGTTGACATATAGTTGGGCAAAATAACTCCTAATAATTACTTTTCTTTCCTTTTTAGTGGTTGTGAATTTACCCTTTTCATTTTTGATAGTGGTAATTTTATTTTCTTCTTTTAAAATCAGATTAGCAATAATTTATTTATTTTTTAAAAATAGCTCCTAGTTTTATTTGTTAGTTTAATGTTTTTTTCTTTCAATTTTATGGATCTCTCCTTTGACCTTAAGGTTTTTTTACTTGGTATTTCATTGGGAGTTTTAAATTTGTTATTTCTCTTTGTTATTTCTTTTTTTAATTGCAGGGTTAATTTATTGATTTACCTTTCTTTTAAAGGTGTGTTTAGACATAAAATTTTCTTCTTTTTTAATATTAATTAATTTAATTTTAGTTTTCAACATTCACTTCCATAAGATTTTGAGTTCCAAATTTTCTCCTCCTCCCTCTTCTCTTTCTGCCCCAAGATGGCATGCAACCTGACATAGGCTCTACATATACATTCATATTAAGCATATTTTCACATTAGTAGACATAAAATTTTCCATAAGTACTGGTTTGACTGCATTTTGCAGTACATTAGTACATTGTCTTCAATGAAATTACTGACTGTGTCTGTGATTTGTTCTTTGACCCAATACTTAGGTTGTTTAGTTTCTAATTAATTTTTTATCTGTACTTTGAAGGCTTTTTATTGAAAATAATTTTAATTGCTTTATGGTCAGGAAAACATGCATTTAAATATTTCTGCTATTCTGAATTTGTTTGTGAGGTTTTTATGACCTAATCCATGATTAATTTTTGTGAAGGTGCCCTGCACAGGTATCTTCTTTTCTAATGCCATTTGATAGTCTCCAGAGGTCTATCATATTCAACTTTTCTAAAAGTCTATTTATCTCTTTAACGTCTTTCTTTTTTTATTATATGGTTAGATTTATTTAGGTCTGATAGGTGTAAATTGAGGTTGCCCCCACCCCCCTACTAATATAGTTTTACTATCTCCTTCTATAGCTCATTTATTTTTTTTCTTCAAGACCTTGTGTACTATGCCATTTGGTACATATATGTTTAGTATTGATATTACTTCATTGTCTATGGTACCTTTTACCATAATGTAGTTTTTCTGATTATCACTTTTAATTAGGTCTAATTTTGCTTTTGCTTTGTCTGAGATCATGATTACTTCCTCTGCCTTCCCTTACTTTACCTGAAATATAATAGATTCTGCTCCAACCCTTTATTTTAATTCTGTATGTATCTTTCTGTTTCAAGTGTGTTTTTTTATAAAACACATATTGTTGGAGTCTGTTTTCTAATCTAATTCTACTGTCCTCTTATGTTTTATGGATGAGTTTGACCCATTCACATTTGTAGTTATCATTGATAATTGTGTATTTCCCTCCACCCTATTTTCTTATCCTTCTTTCTTTTACCCTGTCCCCTCCTCAAGAGTTTTGTTTTTTCTTCTGACCACTACTTTCCTTAATCCGCCTTTCCTCTTATCCCTCCTCCTCTTCCTCTTAACACTCCTATCCCTCTTAATCTCTCCTCCTTCCCTGTCAGGTAAGATAAATTTCTGTACTCAACTGTATGTGTGTATATTCCTTCCTCCTTGAATCAGTTCAGATGATAATGAAATATTTAAACATTCTCCCCTCCATTGTATAAATTCTTCCTTGTATGCTGCATTTATGTGAAATAATTTCCCTCATTCTTCCTCTTCCTTCTCCCTTCTCCTAGTGCTTTCCTCTTTCTCACCCTTTTATTCTTCTTTCAAAATTATCCTAATATAATAGAATCATACTCATAAACAATTTAACCTTGTTTAGTTCCTTATGATTTCCGATTTGTGTTTGCCTTCTTAGGCTTCTCTTGTATCTTGTGTTTGAATGTCAAATTTCCTATTCAGTTCTGTTCTTTTCATTAGAAATGCTTGAAAGTCCTCTATTTCATTAAATATCCATTTCCCCCTGTAGGATTATATTCAGTTTTGCTGGGTAGGTTATTCTTGTTTGTAATCCTAGCTCCTTTGCCTTCCAGAATATCCTATTCCGAGTCATTCCTTCATGTGGTACCTGCTAAATGTCATGCGATCCTAACTGTAGCTCCATGGTATTTTAATCATTTCTTTCTGACTGCTTGCAATACTTTCTCTTTGACCTGGGAGTTCAGGATTTGGGCTAAAATATTCATGGGAGTTTTCATTTTTAGATTTCTCTTAGGAGGTGACTGGAAAATGTTTTTAGTTTCTACTTTGCCCTCCGATTCTAAGATATTTGGGCAGTTTTCCTTTATAATTTCTGGAAATGTGATGTCTAAGCTTTTTTATTCATAACTCTCAAATAGTACAGTGATTATTAAATTATCTCTCCTTGATCTATTTTCCAGGACAGTTGTTTTTCCTGTGAGATATTTCACATTTTCTTCTATTTTTTCTATTCTTTTGACTTAATTTAATTGTTCCTTGATATCTTATGGAGTCATTAGCTTCCACTTGACCAATTCTAGTGTTCAAGAGGTTATTTTCTTCAGTGAGCTTTTGTATTTATTTTAACTTGGTCAGTTCTGATTTTTAAGGAGTTATTTTCTTTAGCATTTTTGTATCTTTTTTACCAAGTGGTTAATTCTCGTTTCAAAATTCTCTTGCATAGTTCTCATTACTTTCCCCAATTTATCCTTTACTATTCTTATTTGATTTTAAAGGTTTTTTTTTTCTCTTTTGAAAATCTTTTTTTAAATTCATCTAAGGACTTTTGGGGTCCTTGTGTCTGATCTGTATTTTTCCTTAAGGCTTTGCTTTCAGATATTTCCAAGTTATTGTATTCTTCTGTGTTTGTGTCCTGATCTTCCCTGTCATCAAAGTAGCAGTTTATGGTCAGGTCTTTTGTTTTTATTTTGTTCATTTTTTCCAGCCTACTTCTTGACTTTGGATTCTATGTTATGTTGAGCTCTGCTCATCTCTGGGAGGAATGACTGGTTTGAGCCTCTGTTATTTATGTCCTACTGCTTTCACAGCTCATAAGAGGGGCCTTTAAGTTTTCAATGCTTTTAAAGTGGTAGGATCTGGGGAGAAGTCTGCTCATTACTCTCCTGGTTTGCACTCTGCAAATTCCTGACCTGGTTTAGATCATCTGTGGTTCAGTTTCAATAGATTGCTGCTGGACTCAGTCACAGTTAGACTGCTGGGAGATTCTGCAGGTTTAGAATGCCTGGCTCTCCCTTGGTTTTGGTCTTCTGTCCCAGTTTATTTCATTGTAGACCTACATATGGGACTAAGGATGAGAACTGAGTCCACATTCTGTTCCTGGGCTCAGAGTCACACACCCAAGTTTTTGGACCTTGTTCCCTGCTCCTTGCACAAGTATTCCTGCTCCCTTGTGACTCCTCTCTGCCCTGGACCTGGGTAATGGGTGACAGAGATGCCAGATGGCACCTGATCCTGTGCCCACCACTAGTACAGAGGTCCCCTTGGATCTCTTTCTGCTCAGGTATTCAGTCTCTTTACCGTCACTAGGTGCTGGGCTACTCCCCATCACTAGTGTGGCTTGCACATCCCACTGCCTGTTGTGACGTCACTGCTGTTCCTCTGCTTTCCTGGCCAACCCCTATGCCAGTGCTGAGACACCTATCTGTCTTCCTAAGGTGCCCTGGGCTAGAAAAATTACTCACTGTGACTTTTTCTTGGCTTTCTTGATCAGAATTCGGTTTGATGCATATTCTAGGTGGTTGTTGCGGGGACGTATTGGGAGAGCTAGACAAAGATACTGGATCTCATTCCACTACCTTGACTGTGCCCCAGAAACCATTTGGAAATGTAAAACAAAGACAGCATCGATTTAAGGTTGAGTTAAATTCAGAGAATGAAAATGGGACACATTTCTGAGAAGGTTTTGGAAGCCCTTTCAGCCCTAAGGAAACATAAAGTGGTGAATATCAGTGATGATGATGATAGTGTTAGTGATAGTTATGGTGATTGTTCTGAATGGTGCTTACGGTGATCATGGTTGGATGGTGATACTAAGGATGTCGAAGATGCTGCTACTGCTTTTGATTATAATGAGAATAAATATTAATTCAGTCATTTTTCAGCCATGTCTGACTCTTCATGACCCTATTTAGGGTTTTTGGGAAAGATACTAGAGTGTTTGCCATTTCCTTCTCCAGCTCATTTTACAGATGAGGAAACTGAGGCAAACAGGATTAAGTGACTTGCCATGGGTTATACAGCTAGGAAGTATCTGAGGCCAGATTTGAACTCAGGGAGATGAATCTTCCTGATTCCAGGCTCAGTGCTCTATCCATTGAGCCCCCTAGCTGCCCTGAGCATAAATATGTTGGTAGTCAAGGATGATAATAATGTTAATGGTGGTGAAGATGAGGAAGAGAAGAATGGTGGTGGGGGGTGATGGGAACGACAATAATGCTGGTGATGGTGGGGATGATGTTGTTGAAGATGCTGCTGCTGATGTTGGTTATGACAAGGATAAGTACGGTGGTAGTTATGGTGATAATAGTGATGGTAGTGGCACTGAAGATTGTGATGAGGAAAATGGTAGCGGTAATGGTGATAGCAAAGACAATGATGCTGGTGATGGTGAGCATGGTGGAGATGGCGTTGTTAAAGATGATGTTGCTGGTGATGGTGACCATGATAGGGATAATAATGATGATGGTGGGGATGGTGGTGGTGATGAAAGTGATGATGGTGGTGGTGGTGAAGATGATGAATCTGACAAAGATGAGAAAGAGAATGAACATTACTTCATTATCAGTCTGGGTTTTTTCTGCAAATATTAGTGAATTTTGAGCTTTTTCATCAAATAACAACAAATAAATGTCAGATGAGGTCCCCGGTATAGAGTATATGTATGTGTCTTATGGTCTTTCCTTTCTACCACAGGGGATTTATGCCCATAGGAGAACAGATCCTCAGAAAGTCAAAGAAGACGTAGTGAACTTTGCACGTTTCAAGTGGCCTTTGCTCTTCTCTAGATTCTATGAAGCCTTTAAGTTCTCAGGTAAAATTTCTAGGCTCTTCTCTCCCCATCCCTGGGTATAGAGACAGAATTTTAGGGATGAAAGGATCTCTATTTTTCTGAGTCAATCAATCAACAAACATTTATTAAGTGCTTATTATATACCAGGCATTGTGGCAAGTGCTGGGGCTACAAAGACTGGGGTGATAGCTCATTTAAGTACAAAAAAGTATACACAAATACATACAGAACTGATAAAAGGTAGTTATAAGAAGGCAATAGCAGCTGGAGAGATCAAGAAAGTATTTATCTACAATCACTTATACAAGCATCCTGGCACTTGAGGTGGGTCTAGAAGAAAACCAGGAATTTCTAGAGGCAGAAGTGAGGAGGCAATGCATTCCATGCATGAGGTACAGCAAACACAAAAGCATAGAGGTAGGAGATGAATTTGGAATGTTATGTGTATGGAATACGGTATAGTCCAGAATGGCTGGATCTCAGAGTGTGAGGCAGAGAATAATGTGTAAGAAGACTGGAAAGGTAGGAAGGGACCAAATTTTGAAGAGCTTTAAATTATTCCTATAGGCAATAGAGAACCATTTGAGTTTATTGAGCAACAGATGTTTCACGATCAAGCTTGTGCTTTTGGAAAACCACTTTGGTGGCTATTTGAAGGACGAATTGGAGACCCGTCTGCTCGAGGTGGGGATGCAAATTAGAAGAGGTAATAAGGGTCTGAGCTAGAATAGCATCTATGTGAGTGGAGAGAAAGGGACTTACATGAGAGGTATTGTGGAGATAGAAAGGACAATGTTTGACAACTGATGTGTGGGATGTGTGGGTTAGGTGAGAGTGAAGATGACACTGAGGTTGCAAACCCAGGTAACTGGGAGGATGGCAGTGCTCTCAACAACAATGACAAAGTTTAAAAGGGAGGGTTTGGGGGTAAGATAAAGACATGCTGAGTCTGAGATGTCATTGTGGCACCAATGGAAGCATCTGGTAGGTAATTCATGATGCAGGATTCATGATGGTCAAAAGAGACACTTGGGCTGGAGATAGAGATCCATGAGCCATCTGCACAGAGATAATGATTGAACCAATCATAGAGGAAGACAATGTAGAGAGAAGATAGAAAAGGAGTCAGGCTATATGACCCAGATGATGGATCATCTCAATTTCAAAGGGAGATTGAGGAGAATTGGTCAGAAAGGTAGGAGAAGCAAGAGAGAGCAGTGTCCTAACAGCCCAAAGAAGAAATAGCTTCCTGGGGGAGAAAGTGGCCATAGTGTCAAAGGTAGCAGAGGAATCAAAGAAGATAAGAGATTAGAGCTGGAAGGGAACTTAGAAGAACTTCAGTTTCTCATATTTTTGATAAGGAACTGTGACCCAGAGAGGGCAGATGACTTGCCCAAGGTTGCACAATAAATATCAGAGGTAAGATCTGAACCCAGGTCTACCTTCAAGTCTAGCACTCTGTCCAGTGGAGGTGACCCTGAGCTCTTAAATTGATGCCTGTAGAACAGAAGCTGAGTCAGGCCCTACCAAGCTAGGAAGAGTTTGAGTATGGGTCTATATGCCTGTCATTCATTCAGGGACTAGCCTTGAATCAAGTTGGCCACAGGTTGATAAATGTTTTTGGATTTTTCAGCCATAGTGACTCTTAAGGACCACCTATTAACTCCCAGAGGGACTATGATCTGTGTTGTTAAAGTGAGGGTCCACACTGAAGAATCCATAGGTCCTTAAAATCTTAAAATATTAATGATGACCAGAGGGTATTGAACATAATTTACCCAGATCATCATTGTGAACCTCCATTACTATCCATGGCTTGATCCAGTGAAGTCCTCAGGGTCCTATTGAGTTGTTTGTGCCTACACTGAATGTCCCTAGGCCATTACTTCTAAGTCCTCCTTGTGTCTACTCTGTAGGGTCTTTCAGAACCTCTCCTAAATGCTTGGATCCTTAGCTACTATATGCCAGGGCCAAGCAGATGACCAGATTCCCTACCGCAGGTACATAAGGGAGGCAGGTTTGGGTCCTGGGGGTGGGAGGGAACAACAAACCTAGATTCAGTGTCAATAATAATCCCAATTCTAGGCACTCTGTGTCCCTGGAGAATACCCTTAACTTCTCTGCCCCCGTTTTGTCAGATAATCGGGTATAAAAGCACTTTGTAAACTGAAACATGCTACATACAAATGTAGGAAGAGTTATTATTGGAATTGTAAGATTTCGAAGTTGGGAATTATCTCAGATATCATCTAGTTCAATATGCTGGAATACCTCCAGGGACAGGGAACTCATTACATTATGAGGCAGGCCGCTCCATATTTGGGCAGCAGTAATGGTTGGGACATTTTTCCATCTATCAAACTGAGATTGGCCTTGTAGGCTCTACTTGAAAGGGACTTTGGAGGTCATCTAGTCCAAACCATACCTGAACAGGAATTCCTTTCACAATATGCCTGACAAACGGCCATCTGCTTAAATACTTCCAGTGATGGGGAACTCAGTAATTCCCAAAGTGGCCCATCTCATTGCTGAACAGCTCTGAATCTTAGGAATGCACTTGCTCTTCACCTTTGCCTCTTGGAATTCCAGGCTTTCCTTGATACTCAAATACCACCTTCTTCAAGAGAGTCTTTCCAACCCCCCTTCCCCCCACCCAGACATTACTGCCTTCCCCTCTAAGGTTACCTGCCCCCCCTTTACTCTGTATGCATCTTATAGGCACCAGTTATAAAAACGTAGTCTCCTCATTAGAGCGTAAGCTCCTTGAGGGCAGGAATTGCTTTTGCTTTATATCCCAGTGTCTTAGCCCAGTAAATGCCTGGCATATAGCAGGCACTTAATAAATATTTGTTGATGGATGGGGTGAGTGATTAGGCATTTCTTCCCATATTGAGCTGAAATCTGCCGCCTTATGATCTCTCCCCGTTGTTCCTAGCTCTGCTGTCCAGGCCCAGGCAGAGTAAGACTAATCCTTCTCCCACCTGGCAGGCCTTCCAATATTTGAAGACAATATTCCCATTTACCCAAAGCCTTCTCTTCTCCAGGCTAAACATTCCCAGTTCCTTCAGTTGGTTTTCATCATCATTGTTACTTATAGTATATACCATCTCCAACCCAGGGCCCAGCCTGCCCAAGAATGATGTCATCGTTGCTGTCAACTGGACGGGCGTCTACTTTGTGGATGAGCAGGAGCAAGTCCTGCTGGAGCTGTCCTACCCTGAAATCATGGCTGTGTCCAGCAGTAGGTGAGGACATAGGGATGCGGGCAGGGACACACAAGTAGAGGTGGCCCAATTGGCAGGGCAGCCAGGAGCCGGACCAGGGAGTGGGGGAGAGAAAGAGAAAGAGGGAGGGGGAGAGAGGCAGAGGGGAGGAGGAGAGGGAGATTGGGGAGGAGGAGACAGAGAGGGAGAGAGATATGGACACAAAGAGACAGAGATAGAGAGATAGAGAGAGAAACACACAGACAAAGAGAAAGAAACAGAAAGACAGAGATAGAGACAAAGACATGGAGAGACAGAGAAGAGATAGAGAAACACAGAGAGAGAGAGAGAGAGAGAGAGAGAGAGAGAGAGAGAGAGAGAGAGAGAGAGCAGATAGCAATGGAAACAGAGAAGAGTGAGACAGAGAGGGGGAGGAGAGGGAGAGAGACATAGAGACAGAAGGGAGAGAGAGAGAGAGAGAGAGAGAGAGAGAGAGAGAGAGAGAGAGAGAGAGAGAGAGAGAGAGAGAGAGAGAGAATTAATTTCTGTAACCCTACAGACAGACTCTCAGAGCTGGGAGGCCCTCAGGTAGCTCCTTAGTGCTCACTTCTGGTGACTGGGAGCTCACCACTTTATAAGGCAACTGATTTTACTTGAATTGTCAGTGAGTTTTTCCTTATATTGAGCCAAATACTCCTTCTCTCTAATTTCTCTTATTTGGGTCTAGTTCTGAATCGTGGGTGTGTCTCACTTTATGAAAATCTGATTTAGGAAAAATTAATCTGAGGAAGATGGTTTACCTTATAAAAGGATAAAAGGTTCCTTCTGATCACAACAGTTGGCCCAGGCCTGGGAGTCAGGGACTGGGGTTCTAGTCCCGGAGAATCATGAGCCAGAGGGGACCACAGAGGACATCTGATCTAATCTGCAGCTGAAGGGGCTCCTCCTCTACAGCATCCCTGATTAGGGGCCACCCAGCCCTCATTTGAAGGTGTTCGGTGACAGTCAGTTTGCTTCCTCCTGAGCCTCTACTTCCTATAAAAGCAGGCGACTGTACCCGGTGGCCCCGATGTCCTTTCTGATTCTGAATGTATGACTTGTATGTGATTCTCCTCAGCCCACACCTAAAATGAGGACACAGAGGCCTTAAAGTGTGGTGACCCCACTTTAGCAAGGACAGACTTTCGGGCCTAGAGGTTCATTGTGAGGCTCACAGGAGCCGTCCCTGCTCTCTCTTACAGTGGGGGGAAGCTGCAGGCTCAGAGCTTCACACTGGCCACCATCAAGGGGGATGAATATACATTTACCTCCAGTAACGCTGAGGACATCCGGGACCTGGTGGTCACCTTCCTGGAGGGGCTGCGGAAGAGGTCCAAATTCGTGGTCGCCCTCCAGGATAACCCCAACCCTGGTGAGTGAGCCCCATTCCCCTTCCCCCTGCACAAAAAGGCCAGGACCAAGAGGGGATTTCCAAGGGAGTTTGGGTGCCATGATGTACCCTTCCTTCGTGGACCAATGCCTCCCAGCTCCCACAAAACGCTCCCTACCCCTCATAATAAGAATAAAGGGAACAATGACAACCTACATTTTGTAGAACCTGACTCCACAATGTGTGTGTGTGTGTGTGTGTGTGTGTGTGTGTGTTTAAATAACCATCCTGTGTGTACAAGGCTTATTAACCCATTCTGCGGATGAAGAAATGGAGGCTCAGAGAAATCACTTGCCCAGCTAGCATCAGAGCCCGGATAGGACTGATTTCTACTACTGTGCTCTTTCTACTCTACTCCCCTTGTTTTCCCTAGGTCCTCTTAACCTACCAGCCCTGTCTCCCACCTCCTACCCCAACCACACACGCGTACGCATGCACACACATGTATGTATAGGTATTTGCATGTGCACATACACGTACACACATACACACATATTGAGTTCATTCTCACCTCCCTGCCTTTGCTTAAGCTGTGCCCCCGGCCCTAAATTCTCTTCCCATGCCTCGCTACCTAACTATATTCCACTCAATCAGGGGAAGAAAAATGGAAATAAGAACACCATCTAACCCTGCTCTTTGATTTATACAAAAGAAGAGCCTGAGGCCCAGAGGGTTTGAGTCCACAGGTGGTGAGTAGGTTGGCTCACATTTGAACGCAAGGCTTCTGACTCCCACACCAGTATGCTCTGCCCTGAGCCATGAACCAAAGAATCGGTTAACTCTCAGGAGCAGCCACCAGAGGTCTTCCTTCCCTGGATGCACACACAGCCTGCCAGCAGCATCCACATCAGAACTCACCCACGTCATCTCCTTTCCTGATATGAGCAGCCCAGGCTGTTTCCCCAGCTCCTCCCTGCTTCCCAGGAAGGTGACATAAGGCTTCCCCAGACCAGGTTCATCTTCCAGGGATTCACAGAGTCACCCCCCCCTCCCCACCGCCCACCGTGGGGCTCAGTTCCCATGGAAACACACACACTCACCAAGGAGGAAAGAAGCTCCAGACCACCGTGAGGGCTGGAATCCGTGAGCTTCCCCTGCCTCGTGGCCGGTCGGTCACCTGTGAGCTGGGCTGGGGAGAAGCGGAAGAAAGTCAGCTTTCCCTGGTTCCCACCAGAATGAATGGTCAGCTTCCGTATCACTGGCATCACAACATTCTCTGCCGCCGCTGACTCTTGACCCTCCTCTTAATCAGCGCCACAGAGGAAGCCCAGCCATTTTGCCAGAGCTATTCCTGACCATAGGGACCCCTGTCTGCATTAATAGCCTCCTTGCACTGTCTTGCTGTTGCATGAGATGTGACCTGGGACGCTGGTACAAACCAGCCAAAGGATTTGATGAGAAGTAGAGAAGGAAGTGGAATAAAGGCTTAGGGTCCCATAGACTCCGAGGGTGCTATGATATAGCTTCGGCAGCACAGAAGATGGTGCACTAGACTTGGAGTCAAGAAGACCTGAGTTCAAATCCTGTCTCAGATACTTACTAGCTGTGTGATGCTGGCCAAGCTGCTTAACCTCTGCCTCAGTTTTCCTCATCTGTAAAATGGAGATAGTAATAGCACCTACCACTCAGGGTTGTTGAGAAGATGAAATTAGATAGTGTTTATAAAGTGCTTTGTCAATCCCCTTTAAAGGCTAGCTATGATGATGATGATGATGATGAAGATGATGATGATGATGATGATGATGGGGCAGCTAGGTAGCACAGTGGATAGAGTACTGGCTCTAGAGTCAGGAAGACTTATCTTGCTGAGTTCAAATCTGGCCTCAGACACTCACTAGCTGTGTGACCCTGGGCAAGTCACTTAACCCTGTTTGCCTCAGTTTCCTCACCTGTAAAATGGGCTGGAGAAGGAAATAGCAAACCTCTCCAGTATCATTGCCAAGAAAACCCCAAATGGGGTCATGAAGAGTCAGACATGACTGAAATGACTGCACAACAAAGTGTTTATTATTATTATTATTACCTAGCTCACCTGTAAGAATTGCTTTGAAAACCTGTGCATGCTGTAGAAAGGTAGGATTGTTCTCATCAGGATCCTTGGACTTCAGGCATTGACCCCCAGGGAAGGGGTAGGAATGTTTTTGCATGTGCGGGAAGTAGTTTATAAACTCCAAAGCTGTAAGTGTGGGTTATGGCTATTGATAACAATATGGAATTATTGCTTACTTTGCAAAACAGGTGGGGGGAAAGCCCACCAGATGTGTTAGTTCTTCAGTTATGTGAATGCCCAAGATGACAACTTAATAATAGCAATAATCAGCGTTTATGGAGCACTTTAAGGGTTCTACTTAGAGTTATTGTCTCGTTTAATCCTCACAATGATCTCAGGACGTAGGTGCTATTATCATCCCCGTTTTACAGATGAGGAAAACGAAGCAGGCAGAGGTCAGATGAGTTGGCCAGGGTCACACAGTAAGCGTCTGAAGCAGGATTTGGACTCACATCTGTCTCACTGCAAGTCTAGCACTCCGCTGCATCACCTACCTGCCTTTTTAATAATAAAAACAAAAGATGCAGATTTGCAAATACATTTAAGAGTTCTGACAAGATGGTTCATCGTCATTATCACCACTCCCCTCGGAAAATCACATTATCTCTGCCTAAGACTTTGGGCAACTCACAGTCCAATGCCCAAGATTTCTTTAGGAACAAACAGAACACAAAAGAACATAATAAGAATGACAGATGGAGGGATGGGGAGCAGCCACTTCCTCACCTAGATCACTCTCTCCCTCCTTCATTCTCAGTTTCACTTGTACACACATGCACATTCACACATTCTCATCTCCAGTGGCAAATAGTTCTAGCAGGACGGTATGATGGGCCTGCTTTTAAAATTAAATACATTTTGATAACTCTTGTTTTCACTTTACCTACATTTCCCAAAGAGCTATCTCATTTAGCAAAGAATCAAAAAAAGGAGGGCAAACAATTTAGCCAAAGTGATCAGCAGATCAAAAATGTCTGGCATCATAAGCAATGTTCTACACCCATAGTCCTCCTCCTCTGCATAGAAGGGAGGGAGCTACCTTATCCTATCTCTTCTTTAGAGCCAAGATGGGTCACATAATTTCCAAATCTTCAGTTTCATTTGTTTTGTGGTTGTCATTCTTCTCATTTACATTGTTGCAGTCATTATGTATATTGTTTCCTTGGTTCTACTTACTTCACTTTCCAAAAGTTCTTGTATGTCTTTCCATGCTTTTCTATATTCACATTGTAGTCATTGTTTCTTATACCACATGAATAGTGCATTAGTGGCTTCCCAATTGCTGGGCATCCATTTTGTTTCTCTTTCTTTGCTGCTACCAAAAGTGCTGCTATAAATGTTTTGGTGTCTACGGGACCTTTCTGTCTTTGACCTCCTTGGGATATATATCTAGCAGTGAGATCTCTGGGTCAAAGGGTATTGACATTTTAGCCATTTTCTTTTTTTTCTATTTTTTTCTTGTTTTTTTTTTACATAGAAGTGCCATCGATTTTTGAGGATTTAATTTATAGCTTACAACTTTGCTGAAACTATCAATTTTCTCTAATTAAATTATATCAATTGTCTTTGTTGATTCCATGAGGTTTTCCAAGTATATCATCATCACATGGATATATATATACATATATATGTATATTCTCTTCTTTTTTTTACTTTTTTATTTTTTTTAATTAAGATTTTTTATTTTTAGTTTATAGTATTCAGTTCTGCCTGTTTTTGAGTTCCAGATTTTCTTCCCCTCTCCTCTCCCCTCCAAGGCAGCATGGAATTTGATATGTCTTCTACATATACCTTCGCATTAAACTTATTTACACAATAGTCAAGCTGTAAAGAAGAATTATGACCAATGAAATGAATCATGAGAAAGAAGAAACAAAACCAAAAAAAAGGGGAAAAAAGAGAGCAAATAATTTGCCTCAATCTGTATTCAGACTCCACAGTAGCCATTTTCTTAGCATAATTCCAGATTGCTTTCCAAAGTTTTCTTTTTCCCTTTCACAAGCTCACTACACTAACAGCACATTCTCTCCATAACCCCTCCAGCATTGACTACCTCCATCTATTGTTAAGTCAGCTTTTAAGGCACCAACAAAGATGCCTTGTTTCTCCTTGTCTTTATCTATTAGCTATAGACAGCTCCAGGTTGGTAGAGTTTGATCTTGTCCTTAGGGCTGTCACTGGAACACAGCTACTAGCTTTCCATTTCCACAGCTCAGGTGACCTGCTCTCACTGCCCTGCCTTCTTTACCTTGGAAACAACATTTGCTCCTTTCGAAGGACAACAAGATAACTAGGCTTTGTAGAACAACTGTGGGATAGTTCTTCTTTTCCCTTTAATAGTCTGAGAAGCACAGAATCTCAAAATTAGAGACTCTTTAGTCTAACCCATACCTAACAAGAATCTACTGTACCAACATACTTTATAAGGAGTGTTCTGTCTTCACTTGGAGATCTCAAGTGAGGGGGATTCTACTATGTCCTAAGGCAGCCCACTACACTCTGGATTTTTCTAACAGTATTTTATTTTCTCCAATTACATGTGAAGACAATTTTTAACATTCATTTAAAAATTTTTTGAGTTCCAAGTTTTTTCTCTCCCTCAACTCTCCACTTCCTAAGATGGTAAGCAATTTGATATAGGTTATGTATGTGCAATCATGAAAAAAATATTTCCACATTAGTCATAGTGTCAAAGAAGAAACAGACTAAAAGAAAAAACCCACAAAAAGGTGATCTGTATTCAGACTCTATCAATTCTTTCTCTGAATGTGGATAGCCATTTTTCTTCATGAATCTTTTGAAATTGTCTTGGATCATCGTATTGCTAAGAATAGCTAAGTCATCATAGCTGATCATTCTAATGTTGCTGTTACTCTGTACAATGTTCTTCTCACTTCACTTTTCATCAGTTAATGTAAATCTTTCCATGTTTTTCTGAAAGCTGCCTGCTTGTCATTTCTTATAGCACAATAGTATACCGTTACATTCATATACTGCAGCTTCTTCAGCCATTTCCCAATTGATGAACATCCCTCAATTTCCAATTTTTTGCCACCACAAAAAGAGTTATTATAAATATTTTGGTACAAATAGATCCTTTTTTCCTTTTCTTGGATATCTTTGGGACTTCAGATAGTTTTCAAATAAACTACTATCTAATCTTCCCTCTTGCCAACTTGTACTTGTGAAGTTGACTTTTTGAACGCAAGTTGGAAAATTTACATTTGTCTCTGTTCAATTTGACCTTAATAAATTTGTGCTAATGTTCTAGCCTGTTGAAATCTTTTCAGAAGGGGTTGCTGATTGTCTCTTTTGGCTTTGTGTCATCTGCAAACTTGACAATCCTTTATCCAAATAATTCAGTAAGATATTAAACAATACAGTGGCTAGCAAAAATCTCTGCGGTGATCTGTTGGAGACTTCCTGCCAAGTTGACATCAAGCCATTAATAACTACTTTTTGGGTCTGACCGTTCAATTAGTTCCAGGTATGGCTGACTGTATCATTATCCGGCCCACAAATTGCCAATGTTTTTTTTCCTACAAGAATGCCATGGAGGATACTATTTCAAATGTTTTGCTGAAATCTAGGTAAGCCATACCATATAAGCATCCCCCTGATCAATCAACAAACATTTCATAAGTGCCTGCTATGTGCCAGGCACTATGTATGCTAGGCTCCAGGGATACAAGGACAAAGAATGAAACAATCTCTACTCACAATGAGTTAACAGTCTAATGAGGGAGATAACAAGTACATGTTAAAATATATACAGCAAAATAAAAGGTAAATAAATACAAGGAGATACCAAGTGGTTGAATACAAAGTAGCTTGTAAAAAAAAAAGGAAATAAGATTAATTTGGGATGACCTGTTAGTTATTTAATTGGTGGTGGTGGTAGTGGTGAAATCTAATAAAATTACTTTTAATACCTCTCCTGGCTAAAAAAAATACCTGAAAGTCAACATACTGTTCTTAATGAAGCCATGTTGAATCTGTGGCCATAGCTTTCTTTTCTTGATGCTCTCTTATTAATATATTATAGAATTTTGTCAGGAGGTGAAGGCAAGCTCATTGGCCTATAGTTTGTCAATTTCTTTCCTTTCTTTGGAAATTTTGTGATTTGGTGGTAGTTCCCCACAGTCTTTCAATGATCATTGACAGTGAGCAATCATATCTGCTAGATCTTTCAATACCCAAATATGTACTTTGTATGGATTCAGTGGCTTGAAATCACTCATCAACAAACGCCAGGTGCTCTCTTACTATCTACTTACTTGTCTTGAGTCTTAAAGTAAAGTAAGGGTCCAGAGAACCCTCAGGCCTCCAGCTACTATTTTCTGTTCCTGTTCTACTTCCAGTGGGTGAAGAGTCTGGCTTCCTCAGCTTCTTGAAAGGAGACCTCATCATCCTGGACCATGACACGGGTGAGCACGTCATGAATTCTGGCTGGGCCAATGGAGTGAATGAGAGAACAAAGATACGAGGAGACTTCCCTACGGACTGTGTGTATGTAATGCCCACGGCCACGGCACCTTCTCGAGAAATTGTGGTAGGTATTGAGACAGGTTGGCAAAGTATGGGGCCCTGGGGAAAGTGGTCTATCTTGGGGTCAGAGGAAGTTTGGGCACCTTGCTTTTGTTCACACAGTTTTCTAGGGCTGTAATGCCTCCCCCCACCCCCTAATCTCATAAAATCATGAGATTTCACACTAGAAGAGACTTTACAAATCTCCTTGTCTTCCCCCTTCACTTCAGAGAAGAGGAAATCGAAGCCCTAAAGAGGTTCGGAGACTGCCTTAAAGTCAGGATTCCAATCCGTGTCTTGGGGTTCCAAATACAATGCTCTTTATGCTGAAAGGGTATAGTATAGTATAGTTTAACTACGTGGCTCCTTGAAGCCTCCCCAGATACCTCCTCTCCCCCAGCTGATCTCAGAGCTCTTTGTTTGTACCTCTCTCAGGCAGTTATTGGTTTGTTACTTTGTTTCAAATATGGGCTATCCTTTCCTCCCAAACTCTGGCTTGTACAAAATTCAAGGGCACTGATTTAGTAAGAAAATGGCAGTAAAAGTGATGCTATAATGAAATTTATTGAGATTGAGAGATACTTTTTTAAAGATGCACACTTTCACTAAAAATCCTGACTTCATTATTTCTAGGAGCCGTGATTTTTTATCCACGTGTGTACTCCTACCCCCAAAGAATATCTGCAGATCCCTCAATCACGCACCCAGCCCATCAACATGCATTTACTTAGCACCTACTCTGTACCAGGGACTGTACTACATGTACAACAAATGAAAAGGTCCCTACTCATAGTGAGCTTACGTCCTAATTTGGGAAGTAGCATGTATGTATATGAGTTTGTACAGAACAAATAAATATATACTGTACGTATATAGCATAAATATAAACATATAAAACACACCTACTGTAAATGATGAGAGTCAGCTGTGATAGATAGCTAGCTAGAGACATATCTCTATGGATAGAGACAGAGATATATCTATTGTTGAATCATTAACACTAAACTCATGGCCAACAGCGAAATAACTAATATCTGAATGATGCTTATCTAACACACGCCTTTCCTCTGTAAGGCACGTCCCAGCCTTCTTGGGCTTAGGAACACTAGACGGCACTTTAACACTATGCCTGGGGGCCCCTTAAACAGAGAACTCACTAACAAAAAGCACAAAATTGTGGAAAATGTGGTTCTAAATAGACCACGAAAAGGACATGTTAACAACATGAGAGCTGAAACAAGAAGGAGAGAATAGCTTTGTTCAACAGCAGATGGGAATGTGCGGAGGCAACTCAAATTTTTCACCACTCTGTGCATGTCCACAAACGAGCACAAAGGTGCTGTGAGTGCTGATTTTAAGGTTATCAATAAATTTTAGTGAGTAAGCAACATCACAAATGCAGAATTCATGAATAATGAGGATTGACTGTATAAATGCACACACATATGTAATACACGTATATATGCTGAGAGTGAGAAAGAATAAATACAAAACAAATACAATGTAGTTAGGAAGGGAAAGACCTAATAATTGGGGGGATCATGTAGTCCAGGGGTTCTTAGCCTTTTTGTGTGTGTGTTGGATCCCTTTAGTAGTCAGTCAGTCTGGTGAAGCCTATACATCCTTCTCAGAATCATGTTTTTAAATGCATAAAATAAAATCTATCAGGTTACAAAGAAAATTATATTGAAATAATTCCAAGTTCAGGGACCTCCTGAAATCTATCCTTGGACCCTTTTGGTAGATCTGTGGGCCCTGGGGGTTAAGAACCACTAATATAGATGGGGCTTCCTTGAAAGAAGAAAGGGAATAAACTACAAGCATGGAGGATGGCCAGTACAAAGTCCTGGAGATGGGAAATGGAGTGTCATATGTGAGGGACATAGGGACCAATTTGTCCGGATTATAGAGTGGGAAGGGGAATAACGGCAAATGAGTTTGGGGACCAAGTTGTGAAAGATTAACTTCCATCAATCTCAATTTTCTTATCTGTGAAAGGAGTAGAATTGGACTAGATGGCCTCTGAGGTCTCTTCAGCTCCAGATCTATGATCCAATGATTAATCTCCTGGGGTACTCAAAAGTCTCTTCACACTTAAGCAGACTGGTTCTATAATTTCTCTTTCTCTCCTTCTCTCTTCCTTTCTATCTTTATTGTCTTTCTTTCTCTCCTAATTCTCCCTCTCTTTCTTCTTTCTTCTCTTCTTCTGTCTCTCCCTTCCTCCCTTCCTTTCTCCCTCTCTCTCTCTCTCTCTCTCTCTCTCTCTCTCTCTCCCTCTCTCCCTCTCTCCTCTCTCTCTCTCTCTCTCTCTCTCTCTCTTCCTCCCTCTCCTTCTCCTCTCCCTCTCCCTCTCCCTTTCTCCCTCTCCCTCTCCCTTTCTCCCTCTCCCTTTCTCCCTCTCCCTCTCTCTCTGCACCTCCCTCACCCAGGCTCATTTCCACATCATGGGGAGTCATTAAAGAAAGATTTTAGAGCAGCTCACAGAAGATGGATACTCAATAGTCTATATATAGGCATTTGATATAATTCATTTTCTTGCCCAGTATAGTGGAAATAGTCCTGCATTGGAGGGTCATAGGTCAGATTAGAACTGGAAGAGACTTTGGAGGTCCAATCCCCTCATTTTACAGATGGAGAGCTTGGGCCCTGAGAAGTTAAGCAACTTGGCTAAGGTCACACGGGTCCTAAGTAGCAGCAGAGTGCAGATTAAACCATGTCCTCTGCTTCCAATGCCTTCAGGCTCTCCACTAGACCACAGTTCCTCCTAAGTCAGAGAATTTGGCTTTGTGACCATTAAGCACCATATCTCAGCCTCAGTTTCCTTCTCTGTGAAATGGAAAGAATACCCCTCATGCTGCCTCCCTCAATGTTGTTGAGAGGAAAGTATTGGTCAATCTTGAAGCCCTCGAGTGTCACAAGCCACCCCATGAAGCATACTCAGGGTTGTCATTCCTATTGCTGGATAGCTGTGTGAAAGCCTTGGAAGGCTTGCTTCCTGCCGAGTGTGGCTCATCTCTACACTTTGAGATGATGAAGAGTCTTCATCTTTCATCTGTGGAGCTAGAAGAGCTGATGACTAAGTGCACCAAAGGGGACAAACAGCCCCTCCACCTCCCTTTCCCATTCTGCCTGAGTCATGTCAGGACTGAGTTGGGGAGAGGGAGGGGCAACTTGCCTTTCCAACTTTCACGTGCCCATGAGCACGTGACATCCAAAGCACATACCCTGCCTAGTCAGACCTGTGCTTTGGGCTGCTTGTTTTGTGTTTGTTCTTTCCTGATCTCACACACATACCTAACCGGGGATGGACGTGTCCAGGTCTGGGCCACAACTCTGGTCGGTGGCAGTCCTCTTCAAGAGTGGTGGAGTAGTTACCAAGGACTCTTTCTTTGATGCAAGCCTTTGATGCCCACCCAGGACCTCTGGACCTATTGAAATCATGAGGTCTCCTCCAAACCTAGATGTGTCCATCCTGAACTCAGTCACCTAAGATCAGGATTATACAAGCACCTGAGACACACCCAAATATGGACTCAGGCTTTCCTTGTCAGGACATGTCTTTTAGATGCCATGTGCCCATGGTGATAGGAAGGCTCAGGAGCAAAAAAGGAGGATCAGGGCAAGCTGCCTCTCCCTCTATTTGAATCTCAAGAAGCAGCTCCCAGCAGCCTAGGTGTGGTTTATATCTGAAAAGGAAGAGAGAGGCAGAGGGGCAGGTTGCTCTCTTTTGTTGATTGAATGAACCATGAGATCTTCTGCATCCAGAAGGGAGAGCCTTTGTCATCTCAAAGTGCAAACCCCTGAAAGATGGGATACATGGACAGGAGAACCCCACCACCACCACCAATCTTCCGTGGGGTTACTCAGAACCAAGAATGGCCATCCTGATCTGGCTCCATGGAATGGCCCTCACCATAGAAGACATAGAAGCTTTGTCATTTTTTTTCTTTTTTGAAGAAATCTCATCTTAAAGGTGTAGCCTAGATTTGGACTGTTACTATATTTTATATTAAATTGACTTGTGTGCTCTTTGCCAGTCAGTCCATGTACAGGCATTTACTATGCACTTGTAGTATACCTGGCACTGTGCTAGGCTCTGATGATACAGTTACAAAAATGAGACAGTTTCTTCTCTCAAGGAGCTTACATTCCACTTCTAGACCCGCCCCCAGGCTAGGAGTTCCATTGGAGGTAGAAATGGTTCTTCTTCCCTTTGCTTTCTCTTCCCTCCCTCTGCAGTGCCTGGCCCAGGGCCTTATACCCTTGCCTAGGACTTGGTAGCCGGCTGATTTCCTCCAAGATGGTGCTCCCTCTGCCAAGGCAGATCACAATCCCTCCCAGCCTTTGTGCCGTGGACAGAATTAACACGAGGCTCTCGGTTCTTTAGGCCTTAATCACGATGACCCCAGACCAGAGACAAGACATCATCCGCCTTTCCCAGCTGCATATGGCAGAGCCTGAAGTCCGAGTGAAGCCCTACACTTTGGAGGAATTCTCTTATGATTACTTCAGGTACTGGTCCATAACCCCAAACCTAGCAGCCATAGGTCTTTCCTCTCACTGGGAATATGATCCCAGACCCTAGTTTTCCAACACCTTCTGGGCCAGCAATATGGGTACCTTTTAAAGACGCTAGGCATGTATACAGGGGTGGTGAGATGGGTTCGATGGACAATTTGGGGGCAGAAGACCCAGATTCACAAAACACTAGGTTTGAATTCTGTCTCATCTGTAAAATGGGGGTAGATAATAATAGCACCTGTTTCATGGGGTAGATCAAAGGAAATAGTGTCTGTAGAGTGCTTTGAAAACCTCAGAACTCCACATAAATGTCGGTTCTTCTTCTTATTACCAGAATGATCTGTGCAGTGCTCATTGTAGGTAGCTCCCAGCGTGGGAACTCCCTTTGTTTTCAGAGATCAGAAGCCCTGGGACCTGGCGGAGAAGTCCTAGTGCAAATGTCTTGGGCATTCGGAAGTTAAATGATTTAGCCGTTGTCCAGCATGGAGAATATCTGATATGGTGGCTTCCAGAGATGCCAGATGGGGAGAGATGAGAAAGCTCCTAAGAAGCCTTTGTGGATTTCCCCATGCTCCCTTCTCTTCCCGCCCCCTGCCCCAGTTCTGCTTATGCTCCGAGAGATAAAGACCAGAGCTTTGGGTTGGCTCTCTGTGGCCTTGGTTATAACTGCCCCTTGTCTCCTGTGTTTGGCACTCCCCTAGGCCCCCACCTAAGCACACTCTAAGCCGGGTCATGATCTCCAAGGCCCGGGGCAAGGACAAGCTATGGAGCCACACGAGAGAACCCCTGAAGCAGGCCCTGCTGAAGAAGATTCTGGGCAATGAGGAGCTGTCCCAGGAGGCCTGCATGGCCTTCATTGATATCCTGCCCCAAGGGGAACTTGGAAGTGCATGGGGATGGCTGTCACTGAGTCCTGGCAGGGAAGGAATCCAAGGAGGGACTGAGGTATCACCAAGACTTTCTGAGATGGGGGAAGAGGGAGGAACATGAACTGTCTAGGCTCAGAACGGGATAGAAGGGAAAGTTCCCTGTCTCATGACTAAGCTCTGCATAGTCCAATAACTACTGCCTGATCTATATGGCAAATCAGTGTTAAGTATGTGATAGATTGAGTTCACTCAGCGGTGTGGGATAGTGAAGAGAACTCTGGACTGGGAGTCGGGACACCAAGGCTCAAGTCTTAAGGCTGCCACTAACATGGTAGTTGTCCTAGGCAAATATTTTCCTGCTGTGGTCCTCGGTTTCCCTCATCTGTAAAATGAAAGGTGGAGCTAAGTGACTGATTGCTAAGGTCTCTTCCAGCTCTGATGTTCTATGAATTACCAAGAGAGAAATGAGGTCACATTTCCTCCTCTTCCAGGGGAAAATCTTCTTCATTCTGGCCAAGAATCATATGAAGGGCTTCCCTCTATGCTGCAGATCCACCCAGCCCTGATTCCCAACACTCAGTTCAGAGATTCAAGTTCATCACACATGGGTTGTAGAGAGGACAGTAGAAAAGAGGAAGAAGAAGAAGAAGAGAGGGAAAAAAGAAAAGTTAAAGAAAAGACCCAAGAAGATAGACACCCAAGACAAACAAGAGATTGAAAAATAGAAATGCACAGGAAGAGGGTAAGAGTTGGAGTTTGGGCACCTCCGCAGGAGATTAACTTAATAGATTTAACAAACGTTCAGAACTCTATGAAGTCCCTGATGGCATGCTAGGCCTTGAGAGAGATCAGCCTTGCTCTCATGGAGCTTACAAGCAAGTAATATTTATTGATTCCCTGAGCTGGGGGAAGGAGAGTGGGTACAAGGAAGCATGAGAGATGATCCTTGCTTTAAAGGGAGCTTACAGTCTTAGGATGACCTTCATTTTTAGAGTTAATCTAAGGGCATCTTTCTTGAAGAAAAAAATGGACACACATGAAACTACCTGTCTACCCAAATGAAAATACTAAGGCCATGTAGAATCAAGAGTGAGATGGTATAGGGGAGACAGAAAGAGGAGAGAATAACAAGTGCCATTATAATAGTGAAACAGGACTTTGCATTCCTTACCCCCATTTGATCAGGAAGGCAATGTGGTAGAGTAGAAAGAGTGCTGGACTTGGAAGTCAGGAAATACTGAGGTTCAAATCCTGCCTCAGAAAATCCTGGGTTCGAATCCTACCTCTCATGATTACTAGCTATGTGATCATAGGAAATTCACTTTAAAACTCTTTGAACTCTTTCATAATCTTCAAAACTGAAATAACACTACCTATGGTACCCATCTCATGGGGTTTTGTGGGAATCTAGTGAGAGAATATATGCAAACCACTTTTGCACACCTCACAGTCACGTCAGATGCAGCTCCCATTTTTAATATCACTACCCTCATGATAACTCTGTAAATTTGGCGGGGCAGGTGTGTAAAGATCTCCATTCTAAGAATGAGACTGAGGGTCAGAGAAAGACCATGACATACCCAAGGTCAAATGTTAGGTTACCGACCAAGCCAGGATTCAAACACAGTTCATAGGATCATAGGCTTTAGGACCGGAAGGACCTGTAGTCAGATCTCTTCATTCTATAGATGAGGAAACTGAGGCCCAGAAAACTTCAGTGGCTTCTGACTTCAAGTCTAGACTCTTCCCAGCTCCACACACCCTCCTGAGTTTTCTTTCTAACTCGGGGGCCTGTAGTTGAACATCCCATCTCTAAGCATCAGTTGGAAATCCCCTCCCCATGGTCCTGGGTAGTGCTTAGTTGGCTCTTGGTTAGCATTTCCTTGACAGGTGTTGTACCCATGCTCAAGTACATGGGTGACTACCCCTCCAAGAGGACCCGCTCGGTCAATGAGCTTACCGACCAGATCTTTGAAGGAGCGCTGAAGGCCGAACCCTTGAAGGACGAGATCTACGTACAGATACTTAAGCAGCTCACTGACAACCACATCAGGTGTGTAGTTGGTCTCGGAAGGCCCCAGTTGTTAGGCGGGGAAGCTAGCAGATGATGGGAGCCATGCCTGTTATCTGGCTCCACGTGCCAAATTCCTACCCATCTCTCAAGGCTCAGATCAAATACTATCTCTTCCATTTTTTTTAAGTCAATTCGCTGAACATTTATTCAGTGACTACTATGGACAGGGACTAGAAGAGTGTACGTGTCTTGAAGGCAGGCACCATCACAATCACACCCCAAGAGAGCCTGCCTGCCAAGCCTGTTTGTGAAGTTGGCCCTGACCCTATCTACGGATTACCCAATTTTTCAAGAATTGAAATGTAACAGGTATTTAAACATTTACAGACCTGGAAGGAATCTTATAAAGCAGATTGCCTAAGGTCACACAGTAGATGAGTGGCAGTGGCAGAGCCAGAGTTAGAATACAAGTATCCTGATAGCCAGACCAATGCTCTTTCCCTGTTCAGGCGTGTGTTGAAATCATCTCTACCTGGTGACCTTTGGACAGATGATTGTTAAATTTTCAGTGCACTTTAGGAAATCAGCAAACACTACAAACCAGGGCTATAACAAAACTACAACAAAACCAGGTTTTGTTGATTGTTCTAGACTTAAGAAAGTGATGGAGAAAATGTTAATGATGCAGATTAAATTTTAAATAGTGTGTCAGGCCTACTTTGTTTTTTTTTTTCCTAGAGAGCCATTTGTTAAATGACTCACTTCTTAAAGAGGCCTATTCACTGAATGGGCATTGCCTCACTCAAAATGAGAATCTGAAAAGACCTTAGCCTGAAAGGGCCAGGGTCTCCCATTGCATCCTGGGCCTTCTCCAGACCTCCTGATGAATATCTGGTCACTGGATCCAGATGGCTCTCGAGGAGAAAGTGAGGCTGGTGACCTTGCATAGTCCTCCCTCACTCAAATCAAAGTCACCTGCAAGTCATCTCCCTGACGTGGTCCTCTTCAAAAACAAAGGACCAACACAAGAACAACTAGCATACTCCTGCTCCTGTTTCACAGCTGCCTCAACTAGGAGAATATAACTAACCAAGGTGACAGTTTCCTCCTTCCCCAAGCACGTTGTCACCTTATCAGGCTGGGGTATACAGGAAATCTCCCTGATCCCACCCTCCTTTCCCCACCGTGATGGGGGCATAGCATGAGCTGCTGTGACATATGTCTTGGCTGGTGTCTCTCTGGTGCCCAGGTACAGTGAGGAGCGAGGCTGGGAGCTGCTCTGGCTGTGCACAGGTCTCTTCCCACCGAGCAACATCCTGCTCCCCCATGTGCAAAGGTTCCTCCAATCCCGGAAGCACTGCCAGCTGTCCACAGACTGCATGCAGAGGCTCCAGAAGGCTCTCAGGTATGGGCCAGCTGGGAAAAAGTACAGGGGGAATAGTGGGGACAAACATAGGAGCATTAAATCATGGAAACTCAGAGGTGTGAGGGAACTTCAGAAAGATCATAGGATGATAGAATGTAGAACTGGAAGCATCCTTAGATAACAAATCCACCCCATTTCATTGATTTTACTTAAGTAGTAAAAACATCTTTTCCCTCCTTCACACCTTCTATTCCACAAGTCCACCCCTGTGACTTGGAGCTCTGACAGGTGAGCTTTTGCATTACCTTGCCAGGAGCCAAGCCTCCCTGACGCTTCTTGGCCACCTCCAGACCACACCACCGCTCACCCTCTCCTCCTAGCTCCCCTTTACGCACTGTCCTTCCTCTATTAGAAGGTAAGCTCTTTGAGGGCAGGAACTCTCTTGCAGTTTAGTATCCCCAGCACTTAGTACAGTTGCTGGCCTATGATAAGTGCGTAACAAATGGTTATGTGTATGTGTGTGTGTGTGTGTGTGTGTGTGTGCATACATGCATATGTATGTATATATATATATATATTTATGCACAAATATACATACATATACAAATACACACACATTAGTTGTTATTCAGTCATTTTGGTGGGGTCCCCAACTCTTCATGATCCCAGTTGGGGTTGTCTTGGCAGAGATACTGGAGTGCTTAGCCATTTCTTTCTCCGGCTCATTTTCCAGACAAGGAAACTGAGGCAAACAGGTCACACAGCTAGTAAGTGTGTGAGGTCAAATTTGAGCTTAGGAAGAGGAGTCTTCCTGACTCCAGGTCCAGCACCCTATCCACTGTGCCACCTATAATACCTAGATACTTCCATATTGTCTTCCCCATTGGAAAGGGAGCTTCCTGAAGGCAGGCAATGTGGTGTTTTTCTTTCTTTCATTTTTTACCGAATGTTTAGCACAGTGCCTGATATACAGCTGGTGCTTAGTAAATGCTTCTTCTTTTTGATATGTTTCGTATCTCCTCTACCAGACTGTAACCTTCCTGAGGGCAGGGGTTGTGTTTGAGTTACTGTAATGGTTGTGAGGAATGAAGGAAAAGGAAGGAACCCAGGGACTTTGTGAGCATCTTGGGCATCTCTCTGTAGGTGTGGTGGACTGTGGTATTGAATGCATGCCCCTGCATCTTCATTAGTCGCCCTGTACCCATGCTCCTGAGTAAGTCCTTGGACCCTCACCTGAGTCCCCAGTTTCCCTGGTCTCTGACGACGAGTGGGGTGCTTTGCCTTTCAGGAACGGCTCTCGGAAGTATCCTCCCCATTTGGTGGAGGTGGAGGCCATTCAGCACAAAACCACCCAGATTTTCCACAAAGTTTACTTTCCTGATGACACCGATGAGGTAAGCTAGAAGCCGATGGGGCTTATTCATGCTCTGCCTTGGGTTAGGCCAGGGCCTAAACCATGTTAGACCATGGGAGGCCGCAGGACAAAGGAGCTCCAGGATGGCTGTCCTGGGACTTAGTGCTGGAAGGGATCACCCAGTCCAGCTTTTTCATTTTACAAAGGAGGGAAAAGAGGGAAAATGACTTGCTTAAGGTTATGTGGGTAGTACTTGGCCTTCAAGATTCAAATCCAGTTCTTTTGACTCCAGATCCATTCTTCTTGACATTACTTGATTAGATTCTACAACCAGCTTCCAATTGACCATACTCCTACGTTCTCCAGCTTTGTGGGAACCGTACTAGGAATTCTGCTAAGTCTATTTTTTTCAGAGACTACATGAATAACCTTTGTCCTTTAACCTGCTCACCTATGGCAGGATCTCCCTGCCTTTTCCTTATCACTCTTTCTCCAGTGACCACGGCCTTCAAGACCAGATGGACTTCCTTGTCAGTCTCTCTCTCAATGCTACTTCATTGAGGTTATCCTCCTTACTCTGTCACTTCTAAGTTCCATGGCTGGTGTCCCTGACAACACACACTCCCCTTCTTACTATTAGTGTGTTGGCTAAGTCAACCACAAGTTAACTGCTTAGAAGTCAGCTCCTCCAAGAATACAGGGCCATGGGAGAGTTGGAAGGGACCTCAGAAAGCATCTAGGTGAGCCCCTACCTAAGCACAAAGCTCTTCTTTAGCATCACTGACAAGTGGCCAACCCGCCTCTACTTAAATACCTCCAGTGGCAAGCAACTCACTACTCCTCAAGGCAGCCCATCCTATACTAGAAAAACTCTAATTATCCTTAGGGTCTTTTGCTCATTCCAATACCCTGTGGAGCTTGTCAGGTAACTCCTGCATCATGAACTCATGCTGCGGTCTCATGGGGCAAGACTGAATCTTAATGACTGACAGGCACTGTGAAAAACAAGTATTTATTAAAAGTTTACTGCAGTCAAGGCCTTGTGCTCAGCACTAGAGAAACAAAGAAGATAAATGGCATGACCCTGACCCTCAAGGAGCTTCTGTTCTAATAGAGGGAATTGGATATGTGCACAAATGAGCATTCTACAGGGTAGATAATAATGAAATGCCTAGGAAAGTCCAACCATGGAGGCTCAAAAGATTTGGGGAGGATTTAGATTTTTAGAGCTTGGAGGAAACTTAGAGCTTGTCCAGCCCAGAATTATACAGTGGAAAGAGTCAGGACTCAGAGGACCTGGACAGAAGTCCTGCCTCTTACTGCCTTTGTGACTTTGGGTGAGTCCCTTAACCTTCTAGGCCTCAATTTCCTCATTGGCAAAATGAGGGAGATGGACTCATTGGCCTGTGAAGTACCTTCCAGCTCTAGAGCTATGATCCTCATATTACAGATGAGGAAACTGAGGCAAGAGAGGCAAAGTCTGAGGTCACGCAGATGGTAGCAGAGCTAGGATTTGAATCCCAGGTTTCTAATTTCTGATTTCCAGCCTAGTTCTCTTTCCGCTATACTTCCCTACCTGCACTTCAGCTTTGGGAAATCAGGGAGGGCTCCATGGAAGAGAAGGTACCTGATTTGGGTTTTGAAGACGATGAAGAGGTAGAGATGGCATGGGGGTGGGGTGGAGGGTGGGCCTTTGGCCAAAGGCATGGAGGTAGAGAGGACAGAAAGAGGACAACGGTGGTTGTGAGGAGAATAATTAGACCACAATGAGGAGAAACATGCTGGGCCAAAGCAAACAGGGTAGAACTGTCTGAAGTTTAAAGGAAGAAAAACATTCCCAACTTTCTTGCTGCAAATGTGGGAAAGTAAGAGAGGGCTCCAAGGGGGCCCATGGCGAAGCAGTCATGTAGGTACAGGTTTCCAGGAGGAAAAGCCTGGGGATTGAGGGGACCCTGTTGGGAGAGAGTTCTGAGGACATCTGCTCTCTTCCCTCCACACAGGCCTTCGAGGTAGAATCCAGCACCAAGGCCAAGGACTTCTGTCAGAGCATCTCCACCAGGCTGCTTCTGAAGGCGTCAGATGGATTCAGCCTCTTCGTTAAAATTTCTGACAAGGTGAGTTACGCAGTGAGTCAGTCAGTCAGTAAGGACAGCTTGGAGCTGTGGAATATATTAGATTAAAGTGGGGTGGGGAGGACGAGATGGGTGAAAATCAATAAAATAAAAATCAGTATGAGAAACCCCTTAAAAGAAGTGATCGCTTCTAGTTAGGCATGATCAGGGAAGGCTTCATGGAAGAGGAGCTACCTAAGCTGGGCCTTGAAGGAAGGAAGGAATTCCAGTTCAGTTGAACATTTAAGTGCCTACTATGTGCCAGGTATTGTGCTGGGGATACAGAATCAAATATGAAGCCATCCCTGCCCTTAGGGGCCTACTTTCTACCATTCTAACTGGGGGAGAAGGCTGGGGAAAAGGGAACGATTCATTCCAGGCCTGAGGCAGGAAAGGGCAGAGTGAGACCAGGAGGTGGTGAGTAGCCTTCCCTGAGCTCCTACCCCATCACCACCAACTTCTGCCCCAGCCCAAAGTAATCTTTCCATTCTGGGACTTTGCTTATAGCTCTAAGTATAAGCTTGGACTCACATAGTCTATGTACATTGGATATTATATATATATATATATAAGGACATATTTGTACATATTGCATAGAATAATATATTAGGGCAAAAAGACCTAGTGCTTGAAGGTAAAGGTTCAAGTCAGCAAAACACTTTATTGACATTACAAACCATGGCAAGGAGAGGCGACATTTGGCTCATGGAGACAATCCCTGGGAATCAAATGGTTTCTCCTTCTAAACAGCTTCCATCATATATGGATATACACGTACAGTCCTTGTGTGTATTTATTTGTGTGTGTACGTATATGTACATACACACAGAGACCTATCTGGGCAATGAGCATACATGTACATGTGGCATGCATACATATGTATATATGAACATGTATATAGTTCTCTGAGAACCGTGTACTCTGTTTCTCTCTCCTTCTACGGAACATTGTTACTTTGTACTTAGCAATAGTTTGTAAGCTAACATAACTACTCTCCATTTAATGAATGCATTTACATACATATAAGCATATATATAGTAGGAGGAATAATAGAAATCTTAATCTAGGAAGCTACGACTTTTAGGACAGGTAGGAATTAAATGAATAGACCTTGGAAGGGAAGGGATTCCTGGCAATGGCGTTAGCAAAGGCATAGAGGCAAGAGAGACAGGGATAGGTTTGAAGATGGTAAGGAGGCCGTTTTGTTGCAAGCACAGGGTGTACCAAGGGTATTAGTTAATGGGACATAAAACTGGAAAGGGTGATTGGTGCCACACTATAGAAGACCTTGGATCCCAGGCTAAAGAGTTTGGACTTCCTCCTTTAGGCACTGGAGAGCTGCTGGGGGAGGGGGTCTCTTGGGAAGAGAAGTGATATGATCAGAGCTGGGAGCTAGAGCATTATTATGGTGGCCTCTGTGGTATGGGCTGGGGAGGAGGAGAGAGAGTTAGAAGATAGTTGCAACATCCCGGGTAAAAGGCTTGCTGCACTGTTCTCTTTCTTATTTTTCAATTGTGATTTGTTTAGTAACTTTAAACTTAAAATGTAGTTTTAAACAAAGTTTGGACTTGTCTTTTAAAAAAAGAGGTAGTTTGGGTTTGAACTTGGGTAGTAACAAGAAGTCAAAAATAGGGGTCCCCTGTCAGTCCCCTGGCCCTAACAGAGATGCTTCTCTCTAGGTCATCAGCGTTCCTGAGGGCGATTTCTTCTTTGACTTCGTCCGACACTTGACAGACTGGATAAAAAAAGCAAGACCCATGAAAGATGGTAACAATCTGAGAATTTGTTTAGAACTGGAAGGGATGTTAAAGGCCATCTGGCCCAGCTTTCTCATCACCAGAGAAGGTACCTGAGGTCCAGAGAAGAGACTTTGGCTTGCCCAAGGTCACACATTCTAAGAGCTTAACTCTCAGGGGATAAAAACCTACGATGGTCAGCCTAGAGAATCTGGGAGCTTTATGCCTTATAAGATCTCCCTAAAGGTAACCCACAACTACTTGTCCTAGGGGCTTAAACAATCACCTTCCTGAAACTGGGGTCGGAGAGACTAGGTGAGCTGATCTCCCCTGCGCCCTTCCTGATTCTTTAATTTACTATCCTCCGATGGGAGCTAAGACCTTGTCTTACTTAATCTTGGTATCTCCTAGTGGATTCTACACTTAGTGAGCTTTTTTTTAAAAAAAAAAAACATGTTTTGAATTGAACTAAGAACCTTCAATGATTTCCTGTGATATACCTATACTGTGATCTCATTATTGTGGGTATCCTTCCTTGGGTCGAGATCACCGTCTATCCATTCCTTCTCATTCCATCCATGCCAGTCTTCCCCTAACTGCCCCACAGGCAGAAAATGTGTTGATGTCTTTTTCTAGGGTACTGGGCACCAGGGTGGCCCTCAGGCTAGGCTTTGCATCTATCGTCCCTTTGTTCTCTCTACATGACTGGCCCACTTCCGCTTCTGATCTTACACTTCCTGGTTCGTAGATTTTTACATCATTTCTTGCACATAAGACGAAAGTAGCAACTTTCTACTTAGAACCACCATGTTTCTTTTGGGTCATTGGCAATTTAGATTCTTCATGAAATGACGCATACAGTGATGTGCAAACTTTAAAGTGCTATACGAATGCCAGTTGTTGTTGTTGTCAGTGGAAGACTCTCGGTGGTGAAACATCAGGTTTTGTGTAAGAGAGAAACTTGGAATCATTGAAATTAATATATACTATATTATATATCGCAACTCATATGTATTGCCAAGGAGACAATTATATTGTATATTCAATATAGACTATATAATTATTATATTAACTAAACTATATATAATTATAATATATGTGTAACATATAATTGTACATGTATTATCTAGGTGACAACTATATTCTGTATGTAATATATAACATAATTACTATATTACTTCATTATATATAATTATCATGTATGTATAATATATAATATTCTATATGTATTTCCTGGGAAACAACTCCCAGCTAAAGAAACTCTCTCTATTAATATGGGTGGGCCTCTTCTCTGCAATTTATAGTCTTAGGGAGTTATGCATATGTGTGTGTATGTATGCATGTAGATAGGGATACACTTATAGATAGGGATAGCTTAAGATGTGATTTTATTGGTATAGGCAATTCCCAGGTAAGGAAATTCCCTCTATTAATTAAGCTTCTCTGTAACTTATAGTCTTAGGGAGTTGTCTAGGGCACTGAGAGGTTGTGACTTATTTGTCCAGTCATACAGGCAATGCTTGAACTCTGATCTTCTCATCAAATCAAAGAGTGCGAGAATTGAAAGAGACCATAAAAAAATTCCTTATGCCTCAGATTCCTTCTCTATAAAGTGAGGGATCATATTAGCTCTAAATCTTATGATTTTATGATCTATCATTCATCTATTTCTGTTTTTACAGGTGTTTAGACTGAGCCTTAGAGCAAGGAAGTCACTTATGGTCACATATAAAATCAGGAAAGATCTGGGTTAGAGTTCAGGTCTTCTGGGCTCCTAGGCTTTCTACCAGGCCACTTCTATCTCTTAACACATGCACGTTCTGCTTAGAGTCCTGGCTTCGAGTCTTCTCTAAGGTCTCTGGCAAAAGGAGCAGAACCATTTTAATAATTCTCTTTAAATGTTAAGCCTGCAGAGCACTGGGTTAGATGCTGGTGGAGATACAGGGTTTATACAAAACTTAGCTAAGACACAGTCCCTGACCTCATGTAGCTCACAGTCTAGCAAGGGATAAAACACAAACAGACAAGTGTAACATTCCAATATCACCTGGTATATGTATTAGAGAGATGAAGAAAAAGTGCCACATGAGGTTCTAAAGGCAAGGATTCTAAGCAGTTGGGGAAGTCAGGGAAGGCTTCCTGGAAGAGGTGACTTTTGAGTAGGATTTAAAAGATATATGTGGAGGAATTCACCAGGTAGTGGGGGGCAGAGAGAAGGCAAGAGAAGGTATTCCAGGCCCTCATCACCTCCCCTCAGGTTATCATAATAGCCTTCTAATTGGTCTCTTTGCCTCAAGTCTTGCCCCACTCCAGTCGATTCATCCCTTATATCTAGAATATACTCCATTCTTACCTCTGCCTCATAGAGTCTCTCTCTTCCTTTAAGATGCATCTCAATCACCATCTTCTGCATCAAGCCTTTCCTGGTCCTCCCAAAAGCTGGTTCCCTTCCTCCCAATCTACTGCATATTTAATTATTTTCTATACATTTATCCACTTTATATGTATGCTGTATAGATTTATATAAGTACTTGTTGTCTCTCCCATTAGAACACAAGCCTCTTGAAGGTAGAGATTGTTTCATTCTCTGTATTTGCATCTCTAGTGCCTCAACCCTACCTGGAACATAGGGGATGCCTAATAAAGGCTTACTGACTGATTGACTGACTCATGAACTGATAGATGGTTAACAACAGTAGAAGCCAAGGCTGACAAGGCCCAACGGCCCTCAAAACCCATAGGTTTCATTTCCAGGTTTGCCCAAGCTGACAACATGCCTGTCTTTGCAGGGATTGTGCCTTCTCTTACCTACCAAGTGTTCTTCATGAAGAAGCTGTGGACCAATACGATTCCTGGGAAGGACCCAATGGCAGACTCTATTTTCCACTATTACCAGGTAAGCATGGCATTCTCCTTGGATTGATCGGTGCTGCTGGAAAGACAGGAGCAGCTTCTCTTTCTTCCTAAACTTAGAGAAATTCTGAGACTTAAGGGCTGCTCAGGGATGGCACCTCTAGGGAGGCTTTTGCTCTTAGGAAAGGGATCCAGCACTTAGCTGGCATTTAATAAATGTTTATTAATTGATCGATAGGAAGATTGGTCTGAATGAAGGTCACCCATCTCTTCCCCTCCACCCAACTCCCTCACTCCCACCTCCTCCAGGTAGCCTTCCCTTCCAGATGCTGAACTCTGTCACTGGAGAGGGATTGTCACACTCATTTTACAGATGAAGAACCTGAGGTTCCAAGAGGGAGAATGAGGGACAACTGGAGCATTATCCAAAGAGTGTCTACCAAAACAAACACAAAATTTATTAAATAAAACTGTAAAATTTTCTTTACAGAAATAATAAGAGACAAATAATTTGAGAGAAATTCATTGCTCATGGTTGGGTTATGCTAATATAGTAAAAATGACAACAATAGCAAAATTAATTTACAAATTTGGTGAATGCTAATCGAATTAAGTTACTAATTAAAACCAAGGGATTAACATGTAGATCTAGACAAAATAATGACTAAATTCATTCAGAAGAACAGAAAGTCTAGAATGTCAAGAGGAATAATGAGAAAAAGTACAAGGGAAGGGAGAAGACTTTAGATGATATAATAAAGCATCAGGCATCAAAACTACTTAGTACTGGTTAAAAAACAGAAAAATAAGTCAGTAGATCAGATTAAAGAAGCAAGAAGCAATTGAAATTTAAAAGTGTCTAATTGTTTGATAAACCCAGTAACATAAATGACTGGAAACTCACTTTTTTATAAGAACTGCCGGAAAAAAGAATGGAAAGCAACTTGACAGAAATTAGTTTTAGCTCCAAATATTTTTCATAATAATCTCAGAATGGAAATATAACCTGAAGATAAAATGTCCCACCACAAAAACAATTTTAGGAGTTATAATCTTATTTTATTCTTTAATTCAAATTTATTTTATTTTTGGTTTTGAATCCTTTCCCTCCCATCTTTTCCTGAATGTCCCATTGAGAATTCAAGAAAAGCAAAACTCATTATATATACATATACATATATAGTCAAGCAAAACAAATTCCCATATTAGCCATATCATAAAACATTAGAAAAGTCCAAGATGAAGTATGTTTCACAATTATGGCTTGAACGAGAGTCTTAACTAAACTAGAAGAGTGATAAAAGATAAAATAGACAATTTTGACTACACGGAATTTAAAAGCTTCTGCACAAATAAAATCAATGAAAATTGAAGAGAAGCAGTATGTTAAGAAAAAAGTTTACATCAAATACCATTTATAAAAATCTTCTATCTAAGATATATAGGAAATTGACATAAATAAAATAGCATCCAATGGATAAATGCTGAAATGATTTTTTTTCCTTTTTTTTGGAGGGGGGAAGGCAAGGCAATTGGGGTTAAGTGACTTGCCCAAGATGACACAGCTAGTAAGTGTCAAGTGTCTAAGACTGGATTTGAACTCATGTCCTCCTGACTACAGAGCCAGTGCTCTACTCACTGCACCCCCTACCTGCCCCTGAAATGATTTTTAAAAAAAGACTCAGTTTGCCTATTTCACTCAGGTTGGATGTATAGAGACTTCTCACTATCCTTGTCCCACCCTGATTAACATGGAAGCTGATTGCTCCATTTCCAACATGGACTAGGTTGCCCCTCCTATTTTGGAAGGAATCCTTGGGGAGAGCTGGGACCTATAGAATCACACAGGCCCAGAAGAAAACCTCTTCCCTTTCCTTATGAATGACCCTTTCCTCCAACCCCTACCGCAACCCTGCCTTCTCAAACCAGGAGCTCACCAAGTTAGGGAGGGCAGGGGGAAAAGTATATGTGAGTACTACGAAGACATGATTATGGAGGGAGGTGATATCATCAGGGTGAAAGCCCCACTCCCGGGGACTCGTTGTGCTAATGATGAGCTGAGAGTAGACACCTGGTCAGTTTAGCCCACTATAGCCTAGGACTCCCAAACACAAGAGATCCACCAGCTGCACCTTCTCCAGTAGCTGGGATTGTGTGTGCCACCACACTTGGCTAGTCAAAGGATATTCACAGTTTGAACAGGTATACCTTTAAGACTGAACCTATGATTCCATTTTGTTGGGAGCACCCCATAAAGAATTCCTCTACCAGTACAGATCGGCAAATTTTCTGCAACATATGGTTTTAGCAAGCTATCTAGGGCAGTGACAGGTTACATTACTTTCCCAGAGCCACAAATAGCCAGTACATATCAGAGTTAGTAGGACTTGAACCCAGATCTTCCTGACTCCAGATTCGGCTTACTCTCACATCATGTTACCTCAGCAAATTCAAAAGAAGAATTGAAAACTATATAAATGACCTGGCAAAAACATGCTCCGAATAACTAATAGTAAGAGAAGTACAAATGAAAACAGCATTCTACAAATTGTCGAAAATCCACAAAAATGAGAACATTGTTGATGGGTTGTGGGAAGACAGGCACACTAATTCCCTGTTGATAGAATTGTGAGCTGGTCCAATCATTCTAGAGGCTAGTTTGGAATTATGTGAGCAGAGTAACTCCATTGTCCGAGTTCCTACTGTTAACTTTCTACCCTACAGGAGACCAAAATCATGAAGGACCCCACATACACCAAATATTCATAGCAGCATTTTTTGTGATTGCAAAGAACTGGAAACAAAGTCACTTCCCATCACTTGGCAAATGACTAAAAAACCCCACAAAATTCTCTAGTACATGCAGGTATTGGAATATTATTGTGCAGTAACAAATGATGATGGGGAGGAGTTTAAAGAAGCATGGGAAGATTTATATCAGCTGATGTTGAAGGAAGTAAGCAGAACCAAGAGAACAATAAATGCATGACTACAACATGGTAAATGAAGTCATCTCTAGAAGGAAGTCAGGCTCTGAGTAATTAAAAAACCAACAAGGGTCCTGGAAACCATAATTTCCCCTTTGTGCCAGGTGGGAAATGAGAGGGGAGAGTTACTAGGATAGAATATTGTACATATTGTCAGACACAGTTACTATATTGGACTTCTTTGATTTTTATTATTAGTCACATGGCAGGGTTTAAACAGGGCAGGAAGGGTTGAGATAACTGATATAAAGACAAAATCAATAAATGATCATTTTAAGAAAAAAAGAAATTTAGCTTTGAACGACATCATGGAGGGACTTGAATGCCTAGTATTGGGGAGCCATTTTCTTGAAGGAAGGAGCCAGCTTTTTCCTTGTCCTCATCCTGCTGTCTCTTGCAGGAATTGCCCAAATACCTTCGTGGATACCATAAGTCTACCCGGGAAGAAGTCCTTCAGCTGGGAGCCCTGATCTATAGGGTCAAGTTTGAAGATGACAAATCCTATTTCCCAAGCATACCCAAGATGTTGCGTGAGCTGGTGCCACAGGACCTTATTCGGCAGATCTCACCAGATGACTGGAAAAGGGTAAGCATCCCTAGGAATGATGGGCTCCCCACTGTCTTCTGGCATCCCACAGTATCTTACACATACTAGGTAATCCATGTTTGTTGATTGGCTGAGGTTGGGATTAGAGGTGGTTGGATGGGGTTAAAGGTTGTTGGCATAAAGGAAAGAGCAAATAAAGTCATTCTAATTTTCAAATAGGAGAAGGAGGCAGATTCTTCATACTATAGGCTTGTGAGCTTGATCCCAATTCCAGGCAAAATTCTAGCATGTATTATTAAAAAGGATGGCTTATGAACAATTGGGGAAATTGTAATCAGTAGGAGCCAGTGTTCATCAAGGTGGTTCAACGAGAACAGCTACCCTCCACTACCCTCATGTTTTAAACAAGGTCACTATAGTGGTCTTATCAATTCAATTTGGTTCAATATACATTTATTAAGAGCCCACTGTGTGCAAGATATCATGATGGGTTCTGGGCCAGAATTTTCGCCATAAGGTGATACATTATTTTTAGGTATAGCAACTCATGAAGATTGTCTATTAAGACATGGAAAGATTATAATACCTATATCAATGAAAAAAATACCCATACCATGAAATCATAGGTCCAAAGTATTGCTGTGTACTATGCTTGGAAGATTGAGGGAATGCCATAGACATACTCTATTTGGATTTCAACAAGGCATCTAATGAGATTTATCATTATCTCTTTATGGAGATTCTATCTCTGAGATTTTGTGATTTTTAAGATGCAGAAATGTGGGTTAGATGATAGCGCAGTTGAGTGGATTTAGAACTCATTGGTTTTTAGATCCAAAAAGTATGTTCACTCTTTGGTCAACCTAGAGGGAAGTCTCCAATGGAATGTCCCAGAGATCTATTTTTGGCTTTGTGCTGGGCAATATTTTTATCAATGACTTGGATCATGTCATAATTAAAAAAGTGTATCCTGTCTGCAGATTACACAAAGCAGAAGGATAGCTAATCTTTTGGATGGCAGAAGTTTAAGTGCCTTCCCACTCTGAGATGTGACATTATAAATGCTAGCACCATTGCTGCTCTCCCCACTGATATAATCTGTGATTACTCCCATAGTCCATTGTGGCCTATTTCAACAAGCATGCAGGGAAGAGCAAAGAGGAAGCAAAGCTGGCCTTTCTGAAGCTAATATTTAAGTGGCCAACGTTTGGGTCAGCTTTCTTCGAAGTGAAGGTATGAACTTCATCCCTTAACTGATCTTCCAAGGGCTTGGGGGGAGCTGGGAGCCGGTCTTGTTTAGAAGGGGCCCAGAGGCGATGGGGATTGGGAGGCCCAAGAGAAGAGGTTAAAGAGAATAATATACTTGACAACAATAATGTAAACAAAAATAATGCCAAAAGATAGATGAACTGTAATGAAACATAATGAGCAGTTTGCATCCCAGAGGATGCCTTGTGGTAGAGGGAGATAAGAACCTATGGGTATGGAATGTCATACAATGTCAGGCATGGTTTCTGTGTTAGTTTTGTATGATGTAAAAATTGCAGGCCATCAATACAACTTTTTTTAAAAGTGAAGAAATTAATGCTAGGAAAAAAATGAAATAAGCATTTATTAAGTGCCTATTATGTGTCAGGCACTGTACTAAGCTCTTTACAAACATTACTTCATTTGATCCTCACAACAACCCTGAGAGGTAAGTACTATTATTATCCCCATTTTACAATTAGAGAAACTGAGGCAGACAAAGGTTAAGTGACTTGCCCAAGGTCACAGAGCTAGGAAGCATCTGACTTCAGATTTGAACTCAGCTCTTCTTGACTCCACACCCAGAATCATATACACCAGCACTTCTTAAACCGGGGTCTCAATCCTATATGGGGCCACAAAAAATCTGGCAATGGTAAAAGGTTTCTTAATATGTAATGACCAAAAATTAATTCAAAATCAAACTCAAATGAATCCAAGGTGTTTCTGACAGCACTTATCTGTGTTGTATTGTGCAACTTCACTGAAGCCTTGGTTCTGAACACAAAGCATGTGTGTGTGCCCTCAGGCCACACAATGCCAACCAATGCTTCTAAAAACAGGAAAAGGGGTCATGAGTGGAAAAAGTTTAAGAAGCCCTGCACAATGCTTCCTGGACACCTCATCCTCTGAGATGGGAGCAAAGGAGTAGAGGAGGAGAAAAAACAGAGATTTTGAGGGATGAAGGACAGATAAAGGAGTTCAGGATGTGTGACGACTTGAATCTTCTCAGTAAAGTAGGAAGCAAGATTATCTGATGAGACCCAAAGGAGTGCAAGTGAGGTGAGGTTTAAAGAGAAGAGAGGAATGCAATGTGATAGAGCTCATGACTCAGAGGACAGGGTTTCAAATCCTGTCTAAGATGTTCATTGTATGTGAACTCAGGCAAGTCATCCAGCTTCCCTGAATTCTTAATCGTTTCACCTATGAGATGAGGGGGTTGTACCAGATGGCCTCCGAGGTCCTGTTAATTCTAGAATCATGATGTTATGACCCCATAGTACTAAGATTTAGACCACTCTGGGTTAGGAATGTGATGGGGAATCAAACAGAAATAAGAAGATGTCCATGCAGAGCGAAGAATCAGGCAACAGAAAGTCTGAGGGAGAGCCAAGGAGCCAGGTTTTGTGACTCTCTCCCTGCTGCCATCTCCAAGCATGCTGGGAGGCTCCAAGTTGTGAAGCCAATCTAGTCCAACCCAAGAAATATTTATTGTGGCTATTATGAGCAAAGTAAAGAAAGAGCATACAACAGGCCCTGCCCTCAAGGTACTTACATTCTACCAAAGAAATACAACATGTAAACAGATAAATATGTACTGTATGTGATAAATTGCAGAGGGAGAGAACCGTAACAACTAGGAGGAAATCAAACGAGATAAGACGTACAAAGAGTTTTGCAAACCTTGGAGCTCTATAAAAAATACTAGCTACTACTGTTATAATCATTATCATTATTCTTCTTCTTCAGAAAGACTTCCCTTAGGAGGTCGCACATGAGATGAGCTTTGGGTGAAACTAGGGTATCTAAGAGGTAGGAATGAGAAGGGATTATAAGAGATGGAATGTGGAGTTGAAGGAAAAGCAAGGTCTATGGCTGGAATATAGAGTCTGGGCATTGAGATGCAATCAGTCTGGAAAGGTAGCGTAGAGCCCCATACCAAATAGAGAAATTTATATTTTTTGCTAGAGGCAATAGGGAGCCACCAAAGGTTCTTGGCCAGGGAAGTAACATGGAAAGACATATTTTAGAAAGATTTTTTTGGCATCTATTTGGAGAAGGATTCAAGAAATGAGAAACCCAAATCTAAGAGTCAAGTTGGAAGACTCTAGAATACTAGTAAATATTTAACATCTAGCTCTCTGAAATACACACTTTTAAAGTTTAATCCACATCATGAACGTTTTCTCCATCTTTCTTTAGGTTAGTCAAACAACAAACAGTAAATCAAGCCCTGATTTGTAGCATTTGCTGATTTCTGAGTATAAATACTCACACTCGGCAGTTAACACAGAGTGGGTTGGAGCAGGCTCCAGCCACTAATACATTGTTGGTGAAGCTATGAATTGTTTAAATATAAAATATTCTGAAAAAATTAGGAATTATTCAAAGAAAGTGACAAAAATGCCCATACTCACTGACCCAGTGATTCCAATCTTGGGCACATATTCTAAGGTGGTTAATGACAAAAAGAAAGGCCCCAGATACACCAAAATATTTATAACAGCACTTTTAATGGTAGCAAAGAACTAGGTACAAAGTAGAGGCCTGGTGATGGGGGAAGCGGCTAACCAAATTGTGGCACTTGAATGTTATAATGGAATATTTCTGTGCTGTACGGACAGGACGAATACAGAGAAACATGGGAAGATGTGTATGAACGGATGCAAATGAAATAAGGACAGCCAAGAAAACAGTGTACTCAATAAGTACAGAAATATAAATAGAAAAAAATAACAACAAAACAATTCAGTAGGAATGTTTTGAAATCATAATGACCAAACTTGGTTCCAAAGAAGAGATGTAAGATACCTTCTTGGCAGAAGTGGGGGCCATGGATGTCAAATATTGCATATAACATAAGGCTTTTTCAATATGTTGATTAGTTTCAAGGAACTTTTTTTCTCTTCCTCTTTATTCTTTATTATAAGGGATGGTTTTCTGGGAAAGCATGGGAAAGAAATATAGTGGGAAATATAGGTGAAGTAAGAACAAAAGATACCACTCAAATTTATTTTTTTAAAAAGAAATAGTCCTGCTGAGAAGTGAAGCTAACCTAAGGTTGTGGCCACGTGAGCAAAGAGAAGGGAAGTGATTTGAGACAGGTTGTGGATAAATGAATAAGATTTCACAGCCAATTAGATATAGGGTTGGGGAGGGGTTGAAGCGGACACAAGAGTCAGAGATATCTCTGAGTTTGGGAACCTGGTTGCTTAGATGAGTGGAGGTGCCTTCAAAAATAGAAAAATTCAAAGGAGTCTTGAGTTGAAGAGATAAAATGAGTTCTATTTTAAACATGCTGAGTTTGAGATTCCTGTGACACATTGAGGAAGCAGGCAGTTGAGACCGGATATAGAGGTCTGGGAGTCATCTGCATAAAAGATGAAAACTTAACTCTTGGAATTGATGAGGGTGTAGAGAGAGATAGAAAGATGGCCCAGGGCAGAGCACTGGGAGGCACAGGCCATTACTCGGTAAGACGTGGATGAAAAGCCAGTAAAAGAAGCTGAAGTGTTCCGTTCAGAGGGGGAAGAGAACCAGGATAGAGGATTGTATCATAAAATCCTAAGGAGAATAGTGTATCCAGGAGGAATAGATAGTTGATCAAAACAAATAAAATCAACTAGGATTCATTAAGTCCTTACTTTGTGCCAGGCACTGTACTTAGCTCTGGGGATACAAAACACAAGCAGAAAGAAATACAGTCCCTGTAATTCTAAAGAAGAAAGCTGAAAAGTAGGGGGTGGGAGAGAGAGAGAAGGTACCTGCCAAGGGACATGGTAGAGGAAGTCCAGAGAGTCAGAAGTGGAGCCTGGCAAAGAATGAGGACATGGCTGGCCTGAGCACTTTCCTTAAAATGAAGGTTTTGGTGGGAACGAGCCAAGCAGGGGAAGGAGCCCTGGGGCAGAGTATATGTCCGATGTGAGATGTCCAGCCGGGGAGTGGATTTCCAGAGTGAGGAGGCTTCCGTGGCATAGTAGGAAACCTGAAGCCTCAAGGCCATGTGTGGCCCTCTCAGTCCTCAAGGGCAGCCCTTTGAATCCAAACTTCACAGAACAAATCCCTTAATAAAAGGAAAGGCCGCACCCAAGGACCTAGAAGGCCTCAAGTTCCCCACCCCTGGTCTAGGGAGTAGTGGAGGCTAGAGAGGAATGAAGGTCAGCCATGTCAGATGCTACAGAGAGGTCAAGAAGGAAGAAGCCTGAGAAAAGATCATTGGATTTAGCAATTAAGAACTTGATAGTAACCCTACAGAGAGTGGTGTCAGTTAAGTAGTGAGGTCAGAATTCCAAGCCTAAGGTGTTAAGAAATGACTGGGGGTGGGGGGTGGGAGAGAAGTAGAGGCCAGGTGTGTAGGAGTTTGATCTAGGAAGGGGGCAGGGAAAGGGGGAAGGGAATAAGAATTCATATAGTACCTACTATGCACCAGGTAATATGCTAGGCTCTTCACAAATATTACCTCATTTGACCCTCACAACAACCCTGGGAGGTAAGTGCTGTTATTATCTCTATTTTACAGATGAGGAAATCGAGGCAGATGGCAGTTAAGTGACTTGCCCGAGGTCACACAGCCAGTATGTATCTGAGGCCAGATTTGAACTCTATATAGCCTTTTAGGAATGCTAGGGTCAAGGGAAGGTATTTTGATGGGGGAGATGCAGGCCTGTCTATCGGCAGCTGGGAAGAGTTGGTACAAATTCCAACCTAAGAGATGATGATGTGAGCTTCTGCTGTCTGAGCCTTCTCCTCTGAGGTGTCAACTGCTGCTGGCTGGAGCTTATTTAAATAAGGTCATGTTTTAATTGCGTGCCATATGCTCTCATTTCTATTCTCCCAATTGCATTGTAACTTTAATCTTTGCTCTAACAAATCAGTGCTCTGACTATGTGCAGATGGAAGATTTGAAAGTGACTACTAGGTGGTGCAGCATAGAGTACCAATCTTAGAATTAGGAAGGTCCAAGTTCAAATCTGACCTCAGACACTTACTAGCTGTGTGACCCTGGGCAAATCACTTAACCCTATTTGACTCAGTTTCCTCATCTGTAAAATGAGCTGGAGAAGGAAATGGCAAAACACTGTAGTATCTTTGCCCAGAAAACCCCAAATCGGCTCACAAAGAGAAGGATGTGACTGAAGAGCAACTTCTGATCTGTTTACAGTTAATTTTAATTTGGGGGGGGGAGCAGCCCAGTGCCTCCTGTTTCTCCATGTGAATAAAGGATTTATTATATACAGGAGTAAGCTTTGCGGGCAGCCCACCTGCTTTTAGTTTTGATGATTTTTTTTCTCTATTTTTTATTTTGTTTTTTTTTTTATTAAATTAAGATTTTTTTATTTTTAGTTTACAACGCTCAGTTCCACATGATTTTGAGTTCCAGATTTTAGTTCTGATGATTTCTTAATCCTGCAGCATATTTTAAAATATTTTTCAGGCTTTTTTAAACTGTGTCTTTTATTTCATTGGCAAAGTGAACTCCAGGCAAGAAAACAACCTCTTCCAATGCAGGTCATCACCTACTCTGTAACTTATGGTCTTACAGAGTTACCTAGGGCATAGTTAAGTGACTTGCTCAGTGTTACACAGGCAGTCTCTTTTTGTGTATAAATAGTATTTTATTTTTTTCCAATTACATGTAAAAATAGTTTTCAACATTCATTTTGTAAAATTTTGAGTTGCAAATTTTACTCCTTCCCTGCCTTCCCTTCCCCCTCCTCAAGACAATAAGCAATCAGATGTAGGTTATACATGTACAATCATATTAAACATATTTCTACACTAGTCATATTGTGAAAGAAGAATCAGAATAAAAGAGAAAAACCATCAAAAAAGTGGAAAATAGTATACTTTGATCTGCATTCAGACCAGTTCTTTCTCTGGATATGGATGGCATTTTCCATCATGAGTCTTTTGTCTTGGATCGTTATATTACTGAGAAGAGCTAACTCGTGGTTGATCATTGTACACTGTGGCTGTTCCTGTGTACAATGTTCTCCTGGTTCTGCTCACTTCACTCAGCATCAGTTCATAGACGTCCTTCCAGGTTTTTCTGAAATCCGCCTGCTCATCATTTCTTATAGCACAATTGTATTCCGTTACATTCATATACCACAACTTGTTCAGCCATTCTCCAACTGATGGACATCCCCTCAATTTCCAGTTCTTTGCCACCACAAAAAGAACTGCTCATGCAGATCCTTTCTCTTTTTTATGATCTCTTTAGGATACAACCCTAGAAGTGGTATTGCTGGGTCAAAGGGTATGCACATTTTTATAGCCCTTTGGGCATAGTTCCAAATTGCTCTCCAGAATAGCTGGATCAGTTCATAACTCCGCCAACAATGCATTAGTGTTCCAATTTTCCCACATCACATTAGGGAAGTTGCAGAAAGATTTTTTTTCCTTTTATACCTCTCTCTCTGCATATATATATATATGTATATATATATATACACACATATATATACATATATATATATATATACATATATATATATATATATTTCCTTTCAAAGAGATTTCATTGCATATGTGGGTGGGGAGTGTGTCTGTATTTGGATGAATATGGTGACCAAGCAATCAGATTGTATGGTTCAAACAATTAAGTAGCTGAGGTCAGAGGGAAGAAAGATGAGACTAGGCTGCTCCTGGCTAGTCTGGTTTCCTGGAGGCAGCATGAACTAAGCTGGGCCTTGAATGATTTTCTAATTGTGGATAAGTGGAGAAAAGGAAGAAATGTGTCTTGGATTGATGCAAAGCCCCGGATCTGGAAGAGAGTGGCTCTGCTCATCTTCCAGAGATAGTGAATGGGCTATATTCTTGCCTCCCAGAAATTTCCTTTTCGTTGGCTTCCCTGGTGTTGGCTCCCTTCACAAGAAGACTTGGGAATCTGACTGCCTTGTGTCTTCTCTTTGCCAGCAAACAACGGAGCCAAACTTCCCAGAGATTCTCCTAATCGCTATCAACAAATACGGAGTCAGCCTCATTGATCCCCGGACCAAGGTAAGAGGATCACCGAGGAAGCAGACGTGAAGGCTGAAGGGAGGTTGGGTACAAGGGATAATGCGCACTACCATTTTGTCACAAAAGAATGCCCCGGGGGGCATCAGGCTGAGGTAGAGACCATGCTGACTGCCCTAGGAGGCAGAAGACCTGGGTGCTAGTCCTGGCCTCCTCACTTGTTGGCTATATGTCCCTGGCCAAGTCACTTCCCTCCTCTGGTCCTCCTTTCCCCCCTCCAGTTGGGTGGGATTAGATGCTTTTGAAGGTCCTTTCCAATTCTCATATTCTATAGGTCTAAGATTATGTTCGTTCCCAGTCTCCCTGGGAAAGCTCTGCTTGCAGATGGTGACTGGGGCAGGAAACATGCCTGGAGACTGGCCTCATTCAATTCAACTCAACAAATATTCATTGCCATCCATTATGTACAAAGCTATATGACAGGCAGTGGGGATATCAAGATGAATTACCACATTATAGTCCCTGACCTCATGGAGTTTGTAATCCACTTAGGGGATACAACATGAGATCATAAGATTATTGGAGTTGCACATAGAATCCTTGATCTAGAGCTGGAGGGACCACGGAGACCACCCAATCCAAGCCCTCACTCTAAAGATGAGGACACTGAGGTCCAGAGAGGTTGTGCCCTTACCCACCGTTACACAGGTAGATAGTAAGTGCCAAAGGAAGGTCATCCTCAGCCGCATCAGTGCCCCAGCCCCTAGACTATAAGCTACAGAGGAATGCTGATCTGCATTTCTGGAGTGAACTTTCATACCAGGAGTCCATCACACTGATGAAATCACAGGTCCATCTGGACCTCACACATACGAAAGGTCCAAGCTGCGGCAAGTGTTTCTTAGAGGCGAGGGTCTTACTGGGCTCAGGGGTTCAGAAAGACTTCTCAGAGGACACGGCAGGAATAGAGATTAGAATCCATTCCCAGCTGAGGGAACAGCGGAACACAGAGGTTTCCTTGGTGGCCATTAAGAGCCACCGAAGACTTTTTAGCATCAAAGTGACACGGCCACTAATTTATGACTAAGGGATGAATTGGAGAGGGGCCAAGGAAAGAAGGGAGGAAGACCTGGTACGAGGAGATTGCAATAGTCCAGGGCCTGTACAAGGCTGATGGCAGTGAGAATAAAGGAGATGGACGAGTAAGACATAGTTAGGCAAAAAATGCTCTCTGTGACGTCAGAGAATCTGGGTTCAAGTGGCTCATCTTGTCTGCTGTAGATCAAACGATAGCTTTCATTAAGCATTTACTATGTGCCAAGCTCTGGGGATATGCTGGGTATACAGTGACAAAAGTGAAAAGTATTTATTAAACATATTATTAATGTGTGTGTGTGTGTGTGTGTGTGTGTGTGTGTGTGTAGAGAGAGAGAAAGAGAGAGAGAGAGAGAGAGAGAGAGAGAGAGAAAGAAAGAAAGAAAGAGAAGAGAGAGGGAGGAAGCTTAGGTACCACAGTATATAAAATAATGGACTTGGAGTCAGGAAGACCTGAGTTCAAATTTAGCCTTAGACACTGGCTGCATGACCTTGGGCTAGTCATTTCGTCTTTGTTGGCCTCAGTGTTCTCATCTGTAAAATGGGGATAAAAATAGCACCTTCCTCCCAGAGTTGTTAAGAGGATTAAACAGTATATTTGTAAAATGATTGCAACCTTAAAGCACTCTGTAAATGCTAGATTTTTGTCGTTGTTATTAATATTAGTGACTTGGACTTCGTGGGTCATCTGACCCTTCCCTCTAGCTTTGGGAAAGAGACCAAACCCTTCTCAGAGGGACTTTTTGGGGGAAGGCATAAAAGTATCCCTCCCTCGAGAATCATCCCAGGGTTTGTTTAACCTTATTGCCAGAAATTCTCCCTTGAGAGTCCACCTGAGTCCTTTCGGCCCCATGGGTCATTGCCAGCCTGGGCCAAGGAGAGGCCACCCCACAGAAGCTATTTCTCTCTGGTCCTCAATCTCCTAAGGCCAGAGATTTAGATGTGAAGGGGCTGTCCCAAGCCATGGAGTCAGATTCTCTCGTGTTACAACTGAGGGGATGGAGGCCCAGGGGCCGAGGTGGGCTCCCAGGCCAGGACCTGTGACTCTGAGTGCAATGCCAACCTCCCTGCACCATGCCGCTGCTGCTTCTCCTTTGTCAAATGGGGCCATTTAGCTGGATCGTCTCTGAGGTTCTTTCCTGCTTCACATTTCTTGAGCTCTTAGGAGTTGGTGCAGCGGCAGGACCAGCAGGACTCAGCCAGAAAGATAAGGGGGAGGGGAGAGGGGGGCTGCCGGTGCCCCTCCAAAAACTGCTCCTCTTTTCCAGGACATTCTCACCACTCACCCCTTCACCAAGATCTCCAACTGGAGCAGCGGGAACACTTACTTCCACATCACTATCGGGAACCTGGTGCGAGGGAGCAAGCTACTCTGTGAAACTTCCCTGGTAAGAGCACCGCTCACTACCATATGGGTCAGAAGCAGGGCTGCTCAGCCCTTGAGGCACAGGGTTCAGATCCCAGCTGTAACCTTGGGCAAGGCAGTTCGTCCCTCGGGGCCTCGGTTTCTTAATCTGTAACATGAGGGCCCTTCAAGATACGGCTCTCATAGTAGGGAAGGCTTGGCACTGAGTCATCCATGCTCTCCAGCTCCAGGGGCCCCTGAGTGACCAACAGCCCATTCGAACAGCCAGTCAACATTGATTGAGCCCATGCCACGTGCCAGGCACTGTGCTAAGCTCTGCAGCTACAGGAAAAGGCAACAGACAGGCTCGTGTTTGTGAGATGAATAGCCTAGGGTTGGGGGTTCATTCTGTGGCTGGGGTGGCCCGATGTAGTGGAAAGAGAAGATTTGGTTGAAGTTTAAATGTGAAACATTCGGTTCTGACGTTTCCTAGCTATAAGGCAATTCATATCACCTCTCTTTGGAACTGTTTACTTATCTTTAAAATGGGGATAATGGACCACTGCTACAGGGGATGGTTGTAAGAAAAGGGTGAAACACAATATAAATATGAACTGTTAATTTAATATTAGGCATCAGGGGGCCAAGGCCAGGGCTTACACTGGGGTTGATGCCCAGGCTAAGGGCCAGGACCAGTCTGGGGCCAGGGTCTGGGGGTAAAGTGCCGGGCTCAGACCAGATCAAGGGGTAGAGATTTGAACGGGGTCAGGGACAGGACTCAGTGTGGAGTTAGGGTCAGGGCTCAGATGGAGTTTATGTCTAGTCTGTCTTAGGGCTGGGCTCAGTCTGGGGCCAGGGTCTGGGGGTAAAGGGCCGGGCTCAGACTGGATCAAGGGGTAGAGATTTGACTGGGGTCAGGGACAGGACTCAGTGTGGAGTTAGGGTCAGGGCTCAGTTGTTGATGTCTAGTCTGTCTTAGGGCTGGGCCCAGTCTGGGCCCAGGGTCTGGGGATAAAGGGCCGGGCTCAGACCAGATCAAGGGGTAGAGATTTGACTGGGGTCAGGGACAGAACCCTGTGTGGAGTTAGGGTCAGGGCTCATATGGAGTTGATGTCTAGGCTGTCTTAGGGCTGGGCTCAGTCTGTGGCCAGGGTAAGGGATCAGTCCTGGGGCTGGGGCAGGGTCATTCAGTCAAATGAAAGGGTTGGGCTAGACCTCTCAGGTCCCTAGCACCCTAAGTGAATTAAGCATTAGAGCAGGAACTGGAAACTCCAAGGGTGAATGGCCATTGCTGTGAGGATTAAACAATACATAGCACTCTAAATGCTCAAGGCCTGATCTAACCTCTCTCTGCCGCCAGTTAACATCTGGCTGCCACAAAAGAAGAGTGTGAGTGTTGGTGATTCAGACTCACATTGGGAGGAGGTTGGTGAGACTTGCCCAGAATAACGCCCTTTGTTGAAGTGAAGACTAATATCACTGTCCTTGGTTCTCTGCCCCCCCTTTCTTGTCTAGGGCTACAAAATGGATGACCTCCTGACCTCCTACATCAGCCAGATGCTCACCACCATGAGCAAACAGAGGGGCACCAGGGTTGGCAGATGAATGGAGAGATACCACGGGCACCTGGCCCTGGCCCTGGTCAGCCGCCAGCTGAGGCCCGTGGGCTACCCCTGTAGCTGGGGAACAACCTTTGCCTTCCAGGCAGAGACAATGGGGGAGGGTCCAATGGACCAGGTCCCAGTCTCTGATGGGGACAACTTGGACTCGGACTTGGCTTCTGCCTCCAGTGAAGAGGATTATCTGTGACTAGCCTCAGAGCCATTCTCTGCCTTATAGGGGACACCCTCCACCCTTGCCTAGGATGGCTTAATGTCTAAGACATTGGAAGAGCACTGGGTTCTAGTGTTAGCTTGACCTCTGACTTACTGTGTGACTCTGGGAAAATCATATTCCTTCTCTGGGCCACAGTCTCCTCCTCTGTAAAATGAGGTAATCAGACCCAGGGGTCTCTAACGCACCTTCCAGCTCTGAGATTTTCTGATTTTCCAGTTTCGGCCCTGTTCTGGAGCCACTCGGTAATGCTCAGAGCCACCAAGAAAGCTCCTGCATGACATCTCCTAGTGTTTCTTATGGCTCAGTAAAGACATAGGCAGACACACGCTGGCCTCTTAACCACAAACTCCGTGTAAATGTTCCCACAACAGAATCTCAGGAGCAGAAGGAACTTAGAGGTCCTCCAATCTCACCCACACCTGCAGCAGCCGTCTCCTCCCCCAAATCCTCAGCAAATAGCCATCCACTTGAAGGCTTAAAGACCCGGGGTCTCACTAGCCCCTCAAAATACCCACTAGTGGGTGGCTCTAATTGGAACTTTTTTCCCTTTTGCTGATCCAAGTTGTGCTTCTCTGAAACTTCCACTCTTTATGAATAAATGAATAAAGCATTCATTCAGTGCTTACTATGTGCAAAGCAGTGTGCTAAGCCCCTGGGGTACAAAGAGAAACCCGAGGCAGGCTTTGCCCTCAAGGAGATTCTGTATTTATGGGGGAGATGGCACACAAAGGTTTCAGCTTCAAGTCAGAAAAGTCCCATGATCCTTAGGGTGCAGCAGCAAAACAGATGGTAACGCTTCTTATGATTCCTGGCTGGTATAAAAATAGGGCAAGCTCCATCCTTTTTCCAACGAGACAGTCAGCCAGCCAGTCCTTCTAACTCTTGACGACAAACCACATCCCGCACTCCCAACCCCAGCCTTCTTTCCTGGCTAAAGAGATCCAGTCCCTTCAGATCGATCTTGTGATCACACAGTGTCCAGGGGCCTTCTCACCCTGGACACAAGCCCTCGGACATGCTTCAATTTTGTTACTGCTTTTCTAAACCACAGGGACCCTCGCACTAAAAGTAACCTAGCCTGGCCATGCCTGGCCCGCATTAAGGGTAGCCAGACTACCACCTCCCTTCTCCTGGACACTAGGCTTGTCTTCACACAGCCTGAGATCCCTCGGGATTGAAGATTTTATTTTTTCAAACTGCCACTGATTAAGCTGTCAATTGGGGACTGGGAATCTGTAGGGATCTTTTCATTCATGTAAATGTAAAAGCAGGCCGGCCTTACCTCTCTGAGACTCGAGAATGGGGTTGGTGGAGTTGGGATGGCCTCGCTGGCCTTGATGAGAATGGCTTTCTCAGAGCCACCCCCTGAAGGCCTTGGGAGGGTGGAACAGAGAGTACCCGACCTATCAGGGGTGCCTGGGCCCGGACAGGAGGGTGGCTCCATCCTCACCTACTGAGGTCAGGGAGGAGCACTAGCTCTGGGCACAATTACTGGAAAGTAGGAGAGTGACCAGGAAATCTGTCCTCAGACTCTTTCTATAAACTGAATGCAGTTTAAAAGGTTTTTTTTGTTTTTTTTTTTTAAGAGGGGGGACACAGCAATAGTAGGAACAGCTCCTGGCCTGGGCCCCTGTGCATACGGACTGATTAGGATTTGATTGACATCTTCCCATTAGTCCTTCACAGTGCCTGATACGTCCACCATTAGTGTTCTTTTTTCTTGTTTTCATGACAATGGCTTTATCTCTAGGAAGGAAGGGTTCTTCCAGAAGAAAAACTGTGAGTTTGGTTCATGCCGATAACAGCACGTGGTTCAGACTAGGGTCAGGGTTGGAATGATGCTCTGTGAATGCCCTTAGAATTCATCTAGCCCAACCTCATTTTACAGATGGGGAAACCAAGGCCCAGGAGGTTAAATAACGAGTCCAAGTTCACACAGATAAGAAGAGACAGTCAGGACTCGGTCTTGGGGCTTCTTCCGCTTACTGGCAACGTGATTTTGGGTGAAGTTAGAACTTCCCCGAGTCTCGGTTCCCTTGTCTGCAAAAGGAGAGGACTGGGGGGCCAGGTTTGGAAGAGAGGAGGGACTGGGGATGGGGGGTGCTTTCTGGATGTCTCTCAAAGCAGGATTACCTTCAGGGATGCAGGGTAAGAGGCAGAGAAACCTCCTCCTGCCCACCTACTTTCTCCTGGACCCTTGAGGGCCCACCAGCCTACATGATCTGTCCCCATCTAGTTATCTTCATGTCTAAAATCCTGCCCTTGGCAAGTCACACTCCTCCCTGGCCTCTTTTTTCTTTTGGAGGCAAACAGGGTTAAGTGACTTGTCCAGGGTCACACAGCTAGTAAGTGTCTGAGGCCACACTTGAACTCGGCTCCTCCTGCTTCCAGGGCCGGTGTGCTGTCCGCTGCATCACCTAGCTGCCCCCTCTGGGCTCGTTAAACATGCCAATCTCTGCCCAGAAGGGGAAGAGTCAAGTCTCAATCCCGGTCCCTTGAACAGTCCAAGGCAAGATCCTGTCTCACGGCAGCTGAGGTCCTCATCTTGCTGCTCTCCTGCCTGGAGTCCTCACTTTGTGATAAGTTAATGTCACTCTCATAGGGTAGGGAGAAGAAATGATTTAGAGAGACCCGGTGATGGTACAACAGAAATAGCTGCCTGCCCATCTGGGGACACGTGACCACAGACACCGGGCAGCGGCCATCACTCGTTGGAAACTGACCTTCAGCCTACATGACTCACCACATGATCACCAGCTAGTGTCAAAGGCAGGATTTGAATCCAGGGCCTCCTGGCTGCCTATGTTGGGTTCTTGTCCACTACATGGCCTTCAGCATGACCCCTTCTCCCTCTCTGCACCTGTCACTTCCCCAGTACAATGATATGACTGGCCTAGCCTTCCAGCTCTATGCCCGTGACGGAGTCCCAAGCCCTGGGCTCCAGCATTTCTCCCCTACCCCTCCAGAACAACTTTCCTTCCCTACGGTGAGGGTGAGGGATATGGGGGAAGAGTTCTAGGGAAGGGGGAAAGAGGGAGGGTTGTAGTTACAAAGCTTCCAGCAGTCAGAAAAATCTGAGTTCAAATCTGGTCTCAAACACCATGTGACCCTGGCAAAGTCCTGTCACTTCCATCTGCTTCAGTGTCCTCAACCGTAAAAGGGCACCTATCTTGCAGGGTTGTTGTGAGAATCAAACGAGATATTTGTAAAGCGTCTTGCACACAGCAGGTGCTATATAAATGTGCACTCACATCTCTCCCTTTCTCCTGGTATGAAATCATGCAACCCACCTTGCTGCATCAGTCTTTGCTACCCAGGAAATAGAAATGACTTTCAACATGTATTTTTAAAAAATCATCCTGAGGTTCCTGTTTATAAAATGAAAATGGGTAGAAAATGCTTTAAAAAAAAGGCAATCCAAGTGTGACCGACCCCCACAAAAGCAACAGGTGTCCTAGGGTTCACTGCCTCCTCCAGTGGGAGCGTGGTAGAGTTGGGAGTTCAGAGGCCATCTGCTAGAATGGCCTCTTTCTACAGAGAGGCTGTGACTCGCCCAAGGTCACCCTGTATTAGCAGCAGGAGCCCTTCTACAGGTCGGGTCTCTTGGCTCCCATCGCCAAAGCGCTCTGGCTCTTCCAGCGGGTAAAGACTAGAAATTCCTGCCTCTTTTCTTCTATCTCCACAAGATAAAGCAACATCTAAGTGTCCCTTTGTTCTGATGGATTCCTCTGAATAGGCAGCTGGACTGTGGTCCTCAAACAAGGGGACAAAGACCCTGCCTGCATCACTGGTACAGGACCTAGTTCTTTCCCCTATTTAACAGAAGTTTGGCAGCAGGGTACAGTGGACAAAGTACTGGTCTGGAGTCCACTTCTGGCCGCAACAGTAACTAGCTGTGTGACCTTGAGGAAATCCGTTTCCTCTTCTGTCCTCTGAAGAAGCTGCCAGGCATGGTGGTGTACATCTCTAGTCCTATCTACCAGGAGGGCTGGGGCTGGTAGAGTTCTGAGCTGCCATGATATACAGCCAAGCTGGTGTTCACATGAGATCCATTACTGACAGGGTGAGCCCTCAGAAAGAGAGGAGGACTGGGTGCACCAAATGGCCCAGCGAGGGCTGAACCATCCCAGCTTGCCAGTGGTGCCCTGCTCACTCACTGATCGTTGTTAAGATACGGAGCCCTAGCCTTTAAATAATGGGGTTAGACCTACTACATATACTGTGACGCAGCATTAGATGGTGAATGGTGGGCCAGACTTTGGAGACATAAGAGACCACGGTTCAAATCCTGCCTCTGATAACTAGCTATGTGACCATAGGCAACTGGCTTAAAACTCTGAGCTTCAGGCTTTTCAGCTGCTAAATGGGGAAAATAATCCTTTAATCATAAATGTCACAGGGCCATTTGAAGGAATATATTAAACATATATATGGACACATATAAATATCTACTATTCATATAATTATTAAGCTATGTACGTATATAAACTATGAATAAAGAGAACCTTTTGCATTCCTCATAAATATTTACATTTATAAATAACAGTGATTAGTTTTTAAGGCTCTTTCCAATTCTAGAAGAAATGAACTTGTCAGTCAGCCAACAATCAGTCAGCACCTACTGTGTGCCGGGCACTGTGCTAAGTGCTGGGGATACAAAAAAATTCCAAAGATGGCTGCCCTCAGGAAGCTCAGAGTCCAAGGCTGAGGCTCGATCACGTCCTTTAGGGGCGCTGGATCCGAGTGCTGCTGGAGTTGAATACACTTCCTTGTACATACATGCCTGTCCTGCCACTCTCTTGCTCTAACAATTCACTACTTCTTTCTTGTATGATTTCACTGGTGTAGACGGCTCTAAGGGACCTCTCCATTTACCAATGAAAGCAGGCACCTTCTCTGCCACTGTTTGAACAGTTGCCCAGAACACCAAGGGACTAAATCCCTTGCCCAGTGGGGTCACACAGACAGTAGGCATCAGGGGTGGGACTTGAACCCAGGTCTTCCCAATACCAAAGCTACCATTACAGGCCCCAGAGCCTTTCAAAAATCTTGGGACAGTCATGTTAGGTAGGGAATACAAAAATTGTGTATGATGATGTACGTGTGAATGGGTTGGGGAAACCGAGTCTCAGAGAAGCAATGACAAAGCCTTCTTTCAGCCCCCTGCAATGCCTGTGCTTTGTCCTCCCTTAAGCCCCCATACTAGCATCAGAGAATCCTCCATGGAAGTGGGGGGTCAGAAAGCACACTACGGACTCCAAGGCTTCACAAGAGGTTTGTTGTCTCCTTTATTGAAGAGTTGGTGTTTACTGAAGCCTGACTTCCCGAAGTGATTAGAGACATGAGGAGGGGCAGGAGATGGGCTGTGTTATCCCTACAGTAAGAATACAAATGACTACATCAAGAGTCCCCACTGATGGTGTCCCTAGAGGGGCCTCATCAGTGATCTTGGCATAGGGGTCTCCAGTGGCCGATGTAAAACTATCACGAGCCTAAGTGGGACATGGTGAAGAAGTGGTGCCTAGCCTCTTCTGCAAAGGTCTTGACGTGTCTCAGTGTTCCTGGATATCTCTCACCCCAGAAAGGACCCAGGGGGCTCCTAAGCTATCCATGCCTCATCCCCAAATCCAGCTATGCCACCTTGGAATATCAGGAGGCAGGAACCAGGGTCTAGGGGAATCAGTGGCAGGATCAAACCTAGCTCCTTGCCGGGCCTTGGTTTGGCTCAGACCAGGTCCCCAGCAGCCTGCCGCTCCACTAAGGTGATGGTGGAGGGGAGGCCCTTGCCCTTGCCTCTTTCAAGCTCCCTCCCCTCTATGCCATGGTAGGCTTTCTGGGGGGAGGGCAGGGGAATGGGACTCTGGGGTTCAGCCTGGTCTAGACCTTCTTGCTCAAGGCCAGAGCAGATGACAAGCTGTACTCTCAGGAAACCATCTTTGATAGGCCTTCAGTTTCCTCCCTCCCTCCTCCTACAACCACTACCTGATGCAGAGAGAGGGAGAGAGATGGGAAAAGAGGTAGAGAGAGGGCTGACTAGTGTCCACATGCAGAAGGGGAGATGGAGTCTAGGCAATCTTCTTGGGCCATGGTCCAGGACTCAGCAGATGCAGCAGAACTTTGACAGGGCAGAAGGCTTGGGAAGCTTTTCATTGGATATGGCATTGCGGGAGTCTTCCAATGTAATGATGGACACATCTGTAGGGAAAATAAAAATGAAAAATGAGAAAACTTTCAGGTTTACAACGTGTTTTCCCCATCCCAAACATAGTCAAACAGAGCTTGCGCCGCAGGACACTTACTTCCCACTGGTTTGTAGGCCTTTCACTCTCCCTATCCTGCCTATTCTCTAAGGGCCCATTCATTAATGGCACTGAGAGCCCTTTGGTACCCCAGGAAGTCCAACGAGCCGGCACCGAGCCCTCATTCTGCATCCCCCTCGCCAAAGTCTTCAGATGTCAAAATACTATGTGATATCTACAGCACTCCATGAAGCATAAATGCATTTTAAGAGAACTTGAATGGACAGGCATTATAGGAAACTCCATCTTAATTAGATGGTGAAACACTTTTCTAAACTTAATCAACATGGTGCACCTTATGGCATCAAATCTCATGCTCTAGCTGGTTCTACCAAGCTGGAAAGGGTATGAGTATGGTCCTGGTGATGGACTGTGTATCTGGCTTTTTGAGGGCCACCCCAAGTTCTAGAAAGATTTGTCATAACAAGCAACGCTGATCATCGGCTGAGCCACGGAAAAGTCGGGCTCTGCCTCAATGGAAGGAGCCCTGGGGAGGAAGAAATCACAGGGGATCTTTTGAAATACTGTAGCAATACTCTGTGTAGCCATTAAGGAGAATCCTATAAATGAATGGTGACCTATGGGATAGTGTGGCAGAAAAGGATAGGACCAAAAGATTTGAATTTGAGTCCCATATCTGCCAATGACTAGCTGTGTGACCATGGGAGAGTCACTTAACTTCTCTAGCCTCAGTTTCCTCATCTGTAAAATGGAGACTGTAGTATTTGTACCACCTACTTAAAGGGTTGTAGTAAGAAAAGCAAAGGAAAAGAGGAAGGGGAAAAGAAGGATTGTGTAGGGTCAAAGATTTGCCAGAGGGGAGAGGATAACAAAGTGATGCCTGAAAGCCCAGCAGGGCCCAGTCCTTTCCCCCTGGAAACACACTCAGGGCAAGGTCCTGGCATATCCCCAAACATGAGGAAGGTGAGGCTGGCCAACAGCTTAGCCTTGGGACGGGGAGGGGCCAGGAGGGGAGGAATGTACAGCTGTGGAAGGAGAGGAGGATAAAGAGGGAGGAAGATTCTCAAAGGCAAGAGACTGACTGGAATTGGAAAAAGAAGATGAAAAACCTAAAACATCAAGACAGAAAGACTGAGACAGGGGGGATGTGACCTGCCAAAGTTCACTCACATAGTAAGCACTAGTAAGTACGAGATGTGAGATTTGAACCCAGGTCCTCATGCCATCACTCTTTCTAAGGAAAATCAGCCAAAATGATCAGATGAGAGGGAACCTTTTGGCCCATTCAGAAACATGTGGTGAGACTGGGAAACTACAGAATGGTTCAAAGAAGAGATGAAACTGATAAAAGAAATTAGGAATGAATTTAGGGTGAAACCAGACCTCTCTATATAGAATTTTTAAAAAAAAGCAGAGTAGAAAAAAATTGAATTCATGATTGAACAACCTCCCAAAGGGGTAGAAAGGTGCTCTGAGAGAATAACATATTTGGAACACAAAAATACTAAGTGAAAGAAAATTCAGGACAAGGCAAACAGCAACATTGTTGGTATACATGAATTCAACAAGAGCCAAAACTACTGACCTCAAAGGCAGGAGGGCAGAGATAACTTAAGGATCATAGGTCTCCAAGAAAAATATGGTAACTCTAAAGACTCAAATAACATAATAATGCAGGAAATAATGGAAGATAATGGTCCAGAACTTCTAAATACAAACAATAAGGCACTGATTGAGACAATCATAATTTCTGCCAAGGAGAAAAAAAAAGGCCTGTTCCAAATTCTAAGTAACTCAAAATATGAAGTGATTAAATGGAACAATTTCAATGAAAAATATCAACAAATTTTATAATCAGTAAAAAGATAAACCTTCAAATGTGAAAGAAAGGCGATCTGAATAATATATGATTAATACCCATTCATGAGAAAGCAACAGAAAAAAATTGAATAGTAGATTCCAAAAAGCAAGGGAGTTCAAACTATTACATTAATACAGAATGATAAGAGGTAGAACAGAATTTACTATTCATAGATGGATTCCCAAAAACCTGAGGTACAATCATATCATCAACAAAGCAAAAATTTAAATTAAAATTATTAATTTAATTACAAACAAATTCACAAATCAAGATAGATAAACAGGTAAATTACATTATGCTTAAAGGAACTGTAGGTAATGAACCAATATCAGTATTAAACATATAGGCATCAAATGGGATAGCAACAAAATTAATAAATTTTAACTGAGTTGCAAAAAGATAAAAATAGTAACAGTAATTGTAGGAGACTTTAATTTTCCTCTCTTGGAGGTAGACAAATCTAACACAAAGATAAACAAAAAGGAAAATGAAGACCTGAATAAGGTATTGGAGAATTGAAATCTGAAAGAAATGGCATCTTATGAATGAAATGGTTAAAAGTATATACCAAAAGAAGATCATTGATAAGATATTTAGAGCAGCACTTCTTGTAGTAGCAACGAATTGAAAACAAAGTACATGCCCATTGACTAGGATATGGCTAACTAAAGTGTGATATGAGTGTAATGGAATATCACTGTGCTTTAAGAAGTATTGAATGTGATGAATATGGAGAAGCATGAAATGATTTGAACAATCTGACACAGAGTGAAGTAAGCAGAGCCAAGAAAACAACATACACAATAACTATAGTGTTAATGGGTGGGTAGGGGGAACTACAAAAAAATAAAAAGTAAATGTTTAAAAATGATAAACAACAAGTATGGCTCCAAAGAAGAGATATGAAAAGATAGCCCCTACCCTATTCCTTTGAAGAAGTAGGTCAATAAATGTGATATACTGCATATATTTTCAGAATTTTTTTGATATATCAATTTTGCTGATTTTATTTCTCTTTTTTTTCCTTTGCTGTTGTTCAGTCATTTTGGCTATGTGCAACAGTTTGTCACCCCATTTAGGGTTCTCTTGGCAAAGATACTATGCCATGTCTTTCTCCAGCTCATTTTACAGATGAGGAAACAGGGTTAAGTGACTTGCCCAGGGTCACACAGCTAGTTAAGTGTCTGAGGCCAGATTTGAACTTAGGGATATGAGTCTTCCTGACTCCAGGCCCAGCATTCTATCCATTGCATCACCTATTTGGTTTTTTTTGGATGCCTCTCTGGGAGGAGGAAGGGGGAGGAGTACTGGGTGAAATTTTAGTGACTTAAAAATCAAAAGATATCAATAAAAAGTTCAAAAACAAACAAACATACTTCTCAGTCCTACCTGGTCCTGTTAAGGAAAATAGACCATGTGATAGAAATGATTTAAGAATTATAAAAAAAAAAAGCAGGGCAGCTAAGTGGCTCAGTGGATAAAGAATGCTGGGCTTGGAGTCAGGAATACTAATATTCCTGAATTCAAATCTGGCCTCAGATACTTAGTAGCTGATACAGGGAACACAAGCAAAAAATACTAATTTAAATGAAGACTTAATAATGATATCTTGAATAATAAATAAAAGAACAAATCTTAAAAATACTTAATAACTGTGTGAAAGAGAATGATAATGATAAAACTACATACCAAAATTTCTGAGATGCAGCTAAAGCAATCCTCAAAGGAAAAATTACATCTCTGAAGACATACATTAACAAAATAGAAAAAGAGAAGATTAATAAAATGAATATACAATTAAAATATAAAAAATAAAAATGAACAAATATGCACAAAAAGAAAATCCTAAAAATTAGATGAGATAAAATGGAAAATTAAAAGAGTATAGAATGGATAACCAAAATTTAAAGATGGTTCTTTGAAAGAACAAAAGGCTTCGAAAAAATTAATAAACCTTACACTAACCTCATCAAAAATAAGAGACAGAAAAATCAAATTACCAAAATTAAAAAAAAACCAAGGCAAAAATCACAACAAATAGAGAATAAAAATAACTGTACACAAGTATATGCTAATAAAGTTAAGAATTTAAAACAAATAGGACTTTTAAAAAAAAGCCCAAATTAGCACTCACGGAATAGCCATCTTAAACAATCCAATTACCAAAGAGGGGGGAAAAGTCCTGGTTCAGATGGATTTACAGACAAACTCTATCAAAATTTAAACAACACTTCCATTGTTATTAGTATAGTTAGCCTCAAAAACTGAAAAAAAAAGAAAATCCTCCATTCCAAATTTCTTTTATAGGATAAATATAATTTTAGTGCCTAAACTAAGGAAGAATAAAACAAAGGAGAACTCTAGATTAGTGTCACTAATGAATATTGGTTAAAAATGTAAATAAAATCCTATCAAAAGACCATAGGAATATATATTTTTAATAAGTATTCGCTATGATCAAGTTGGATGTATACCAGGAATGCAAGGATGGTTCAATGTTAGGATAAAATTAACATAATTCATCATATTAAAATCATTATTCAGAAAACTCCAAACCATGATTAGATCAATAGATGTAGAAAAAGCCCTTGACAAAAAATGCAACACTCTATGCTAAAAACCCTCCAAAGCATAGGCACAAGGACCATTTTTAATATTATATAATGTATGTAGCAAAAACCAAAAGCTAGTGCTTTATTTTACTTTTTTTGCTTTACAGTTGGAGAAACCAAGAAGCTCCTATTCTCTACTGTTTTTTGACATAGTTGTGGAAATGCCAATAAAAGTAAGAGAAAAAAATTTTAACCATAAATACAAAGAGGATTCAAAATTATCCATTTGCTGATGATACGGTGACTTAGAAAACTTCAGAGAATCAGCAAACAAGCTAACTGAAACAATTAATAGCTTCAGTAAAATAGCAAGTCACAAAATAAATCCACAAAACTCAATAGTATTTCTACATAGCTATAACAAAATCCATGAAGAAATAATAGAAAGCAAAGTCCCATTCAAAATAACTACAAAATGCATAAAACATCTGAGAGTCAATCTACCAAGGTACACTTAAAACTTATGGAAATACAGTTATAAAACACTTTAAGAAAATTTTATTGATATCTTTTTTTTAAATCACCTTCATTTCCAAAGATACCCCCTTTCTCTTCTCCTATAAAATGAGACATGCCTTGTAACAGAAATTAAAAAGAGAGGAAGAAGAAAAAAGAGAAATCGATTCAGCAAAACTAAGTAACACATGAATATGTTCTGACAGTACGTAAAATGTTTCACACTCCTATTCCCCTACCTCTCCAAGAAAGGGAGGATGATATTATTTTCTCATCTCTTCTTCAAGGATAAATTTGGTCAAGTTATACAGCATTCAGTTTTATTTATAAAACACTCTTTAAAGTAATAAAGAACTACTTAATTAGGAGGCATATTCGCTGTTTGCAGTTGAGCCCACCAATAGAGAAAAAAAATGATATTACTAACCTAAAGTAATTTGTAGGTATAGTGTTTACCAATGGAATCGCCAGTGATACCTTATAGAACCAGGAAATAACAAAATTCACTGGAGGAATCTTAAGAGAAATACTTTTTCAAAGTAAGAGGGAAAGGCACAAAGCAATTCTAGACCTCAAATTATACCACACAAAGTGGTAATCATATCAAACTTATCAAACTATTTGGCACTAGGTTAAAAACAAGAAAATAGATCAAGGGAACAGGATAGAAAAGGAAGACTCAGAAAACAATAAATTCCATAACCCAGTATAGTATAAACCTGAAACCATAAATTACTTGGTTAAAAAAGTTAACAAAAATGTCTGGGTTTTACTGGAAAGATGTTTGGATAAACTTCTTATACAACATACCATATGATAAGCTTACAATGGATCCATATCCTGCACATTAAAATATCACACTATTTAAAAAATGAGAAAAGAATTATATCCGGTACTTTGTACAGCTGATTAGGGAGAGAATTCTTAACTAAACAAGGGACAGAAGTGATCATAAAAGATAAAATAGATCATTTCAATTCCATTAAATTGAAAAGATTTTGCACTAACAATCAATGCAACCAGAGTAAGAAGGGAAGCTGTCAACTGGGAAAAAAAAATTGAATCAGAGATTTCTGATAAGGGCCTAACATCCAAGATGTGTAGGGAACTAACGCAAATATCTAAGACCAAAAGCCATTTTCCAGTGGTTAAGTGGTCATACGATGTAAACAACTACAAAATAAATTAACATTAACAAAAAATTGACAGCCATATGGCTGTTAAAGATTGTCTGAAATTACTAATAACAAGATAAAAGTAAATTAAAACAACCTTGAGGGTTTCACCTGACACCTAGGAAATTAGCAAAGATGGCAAAAGATGGAATAGTCAGTGCTGGGGAGTTATGGGAAGGCAGGCAACCCTAAAATTACAACTGGTGGAGCTGTGAATTTGTTCAACCATCCTGGAAATCAATATGGAATTATGCTGAGAGAGTGACTAAAATGTCCAGATCCAGAAATCCCACTGGTAGACATCTTCACTGACATCAAAGAAAACAACAGGTCTTATATCCACCAACATAGTCCTAGTAGGAGTTTTTGAAGGAGCAAAAAAACTGGAAACAAAATAGCCGGCCCTGGACTGGGAAATGGTTAAACAAATTATGAAACCTTTCATGTAATGGAATATCGTGGTGCTGTAAGAAATGATGAAGATGAAGAATTTAGAGAGGTGCACAAATACTTATGAATGGAAAAAACAAAGCAGAACCAGGAAAATAGTATATGCAATGATTATCACAATTCAAACTTTCCAAATGGCAAAAACCTGAAACCAAATGCTATGCAATCATGACTACAAGTTTAGCCTTCAGGAAGAGATGAGAAAATGCACCTTCCTCCTTTGCAAAGGTGAGGGACTCCAGGGGCAGAACACTGCATACACCGTCAGACTTAAGATGATGTGTGTGTTAGTTTTGTTGAAGTATTCTCCCTCTATATTTGGTATTCTTTGTTATAAGGGAGAGCATAATGGGGAGGGGGAAGTAAGATACATGCATGGAGATGAAGATGATGTAAAAACCAAGGACAGCAACATAAATTATCATTGGGTTGAAGAAAGTGGAGAAATTTAACCTGGAGAACAGTAGAGTTTGGGCGGAGGCCTGATTCGTCTCTTCAGATATCTGAAGGGCTGTCGTCTTGAAGGGGGATTAGATTTGTTCTGTTTGGTTCTGGAAGGCAGAACCAGAACCAATGGGTAGAAGTTATAGTGATTCAGATTTTGAATCAATATAATAAAAAAATTACTAAAAACTTCTGCCTAAAAATGTAACGGACTGGGGGAGAAGGGAGATGAGTTTCCTGTAGTGGATGGTCTTTCCAGGGAGACGCTGGTGGATGCTGTTTTGGAGGGTAAAACCTGCTTTGGGTTGGGGCTGGATGAGCTTCGAACCTTTACGACTCGAAAACAATGTCGTTTAGCGAAATGTGTCCAGATAGCAATTCTTGTCTAGAAGAATTGAGCGTTTTAGGGGACTTCAAATCCAGTACAATTCAAAACTGAAAGTGCAGCTATCAAAAAAAAATGTCTAGGGCAAGAGCAACAATTGTCCAGTTTTGCTAGGCCCCAATCAGGCCCCACTCCAGAGAACTGTGGTAAAGTGTCTGAGTCCCATGGAAGGAAGGGCTGAGCTTTGAGCAGGTCTGAAGAAAGGTGATGACTGTGGGTCGTGGGACGATGCTGTTGGAGACATTAGTGACGTGCACCTTGGAGAAGTAAACTCTGGGGAATATAGTTGGATCATCTGCAGACTAATGGGGATTTACTTCTAGAGCCTAGTCTAGCTCTCCCTTCCAAGTTATCAGGAGTAGGATTTCAGCTCCTTTAAGGAAGCACTTCTATATGAGGAGGGACAACCTAGTTAAATTCTTGAATGTATAAAAATTATGTAAAGCTTAGTTGTGTGTGGAGTTTATTAAAAAACAACCATTGGCATTAGATTCCACACATAGGGGATGCCTTTTTTTCCACCCATTTCAAGACATGGTTATGTGTCCAAGAGGGTTTAGGGCCATGATTCCAAGAGGGAGAGGTTTCTATGGCCCTGAGGTCATGAGGGGGAAGGAGAACTAGAGATGGTGGTATCCCTTGTAGCTCTGTCACTCTGGGATTCTCCCATCTGCATACCTAGTACTTCTTCTTCATCTGATCCTTTCCCAGTGTCTTTGCTTATGCTTGTAGGAAACATATTTCCTGAAGAGAGGGGGGAAAAGAAGTTAAAAGAGGGCAGGTGGTGATAATCGAAGAAGGGAGGCCACAGTGCCCCTTCCAGCTCTGGGATTCTGGACATCCACCTCTCCACCTAGTCTTCTGGGTTCCTCTTGGATTTCTTCCATCTCTTTTGCCCTTTCAATTGTACACACGTTTTTGAATCACAAACTAAGGGAGGGTGCTAGGAAGGCTGAGTGGTGGCTACATTTTTTAAGACTGGCAAAGAAAGAGTACCATTCGCATTCTTTATAAAGTTCTCAGATGGGCATCAAATGTGGACATAGCATTAGACCACCTAGTTTCCCAATGAAGGAGGTTAGAGTCTTTGTCATTTCTCTGATCAGTTGACATCGAAAGTACGGAATTCAATTTGGGGTGCCATCTTTTAGGAGGGACACTGACAAGTTGGAGGGTGCCCACAAGAGGGCAACTAGGATGGTGAGAAGCCTGGAAACCAAAGCTGTTGACCCTCCTCCAAATTCTCTGTAGATCTACAAACATTATGAACACATTCTGCACCAGTATGTGACACAGACTCTAGTTAGAGAGAGCCAGAGAAAGGAAGTCCTATAGGTGTTTTCCCTATAGTCAGTTCCTGCTCCTTGTCTATTTAGTTCATGTGTAATTCCTGTTCCTCTTATTACAATCTCTACTCACCTTGCTTCTCAGCTTTTCTTGAAGGACAGAGGCAATAATCACACCTTCTGCATTTCAAACTCTGGGAGCTGCTTTTAAAGTTTTGAATCAAGGAGGTCTGGCTTTATTAGCAACAGAAAGCCTTCCCTCTATTCCCATGGCCCATTACTGCACCATTTTCAAAGACCTAGTCTATCTAGAGCTGTCAGAGGAGTAATTATTCTCTCTCCCTCCACCCCAACCCCTTCTGGACAGCTAGAAGGTAATAAGTTATTATTTTATATATTGGTGGGGAATGAGGGGGAGTTGGTCCAGACACCCCTGACCAATTGACAGAGACAGTGAGATATTAATGTCTTAAAGTGCAAATAAGCGTTTTCATTTTCGTTCTTGCTACTCTTTTATGAAGAATTTAAAAAGTTCTTCCTTGATGGAATTAGAAGGGCAGCTTGGCCACTGGATGGCATCCTTTGGTCATCCAATGGCCAAAGATCAGATGCAACCTTAGAAACCTTAAAAAAACCCAACAAACAGGACATATTCCCTAGAGGGAGTGTCACAGCTGGAAACAGCTCCAATGAGTGTGACCTCTGTTAGGTCAGAGGATAATAAACTAGGGCGGAAGAACCCAGGTCTTGAGAGGGGATTCCTTGTGCCTCTCCCAGAGGGCAGTGGAGAGGATTTTTCTCTCCTCTCTTCTCCCTCCCAATGATGTCATATAGAAGAGCTGCTTGGTTGGAGGAGAGACATTATCCAACAGGGAACAGGGAGTAAAGACAGAGAATCAGTGGATGGCAACACCTGGCAGCCATCTAAGGAAGAAGAAGAAGGTTCGCCTCAGCAGCTGGAAGCCGCAGAGATGGGCATCCCCAGGGAGCCTAGCTGAGAAACCGCCTCCACTCAGGAGGAAGCAGCATGAGGACACCATGAGATAAGAAAGGACATTGGGTCCCACAGTGCTGGTGGTGGAGGCGGTAAGCTGTCCCGGCCACACGTAGGCCTCATCACCATTCAACTCCATGGATGTGCCTGCTCTCCCCATGGCTGATGGGTGTATTTGTGGGGAGTGTGCCCCAGAGCACAATGTCATGTTGCTATGTAGCTATGACATCCAAGTATTTCGCTTCACTCTGAGCTAAGTGTATGTATTCACTGACTATTGAATGTAAGCATACTTGTTGGAACCCATGACAGTTTTAGGAATTCATACCCATGAACCTTGGGCAATATGTAACCCTTTGGGAGTCAACTTATCAGTGCAGAGATCTAGTTAGAAGAGTAGCCTGGGGATAGGGTGGGGGATACATATAATTAAAATATTGAGCACTTCTTAATACCATGTCACAAAGGTGAAAGATCACCAAACCTAAAAAAGCAAAAACTCAGGAGAAACATCTGACAGATGTGTCTACAGAAAAGGAACTCTGTTTGCCCCTCTTGGGAAGCACTAATACCGATGGGTGGAAGTTATAGGAAGATGATCCTCAGCTCAGATAAGAAACTTCCCTAAGAGGAGTGAGGACTTTCCTTTCTTGAATCAATTTTTAAAAATTAGTTCATGAATATTTGTTGAATAAATGACAAGGAATGTCTGATACTGGTTTAAGGGGATGAAGAGGTTTGTGGGTCCCCAAGGAGCTCCGAGTCTCTGGGCTGGGACACCCAAGACCCACCCAGATGCCCTCGGGAGTAGAACCAGGAGAAGGGGGCAATGGGGGAGGTCTCAGTGTTCCTTCTAGACCTGGGGTTCTGGGTCTTCCCCGTCAGGTTACCTTGCATATCTTCATCGTTCGATCCCATAACACTCTCTGTGCTCAGGCTCCTGGTCATTTTCATGTTTTCTGAAAAGAGGGAGAAGAGGAAATTGAAACCAGTGAGTGAGGCAGGCAGAGGGAGCAAGGTGGAGATTCTAAGATTTGTCCTCTGCCCTCTTCTTCTTGGGACACTGGCCAGTCAAATCCTCTCAGGGTCATTCCTTCTAGACTTCTCAGGAATGTGCCAGTTTCACTTTATTTGTTGGAGGAGAAGAGGAGGCAAAACTTTTTAAATAACGCAGGCCTAGGCTTGAATACCTGCCCTGGACACACAGGCTAACAGTGCCCCCACAACTCTGCCCTAAGACCTTTCTTGATCAATATATGGTACCCCCAAAAATCTCATTATCATTTTAACTCTATTAATACCCTGAAAACATAAAGCGGCAATGAGCCTTTGGGGACGTCCTCTACCTAGCCATAGCCCCACACCTAATAAATGCTGGTTAACTGATTGCTTTTACGAAGTACTCAGGCAACTTGGCACAGTGGAATGAACACTGGACTTAAAAGTCAGAAGGCCTGGTTATTTCCTCTTCTGAGCCTCCTCATGCAAATGGGGTCCTAATACTTATATCCCTCCTTCCTAGAGCTGTTGTAGAAAGTGTTTGCAAGCTCCAGAGGGCTAGAGTAACGGGGGCCATTATATTAAAACACTTCACTGGAGACAGGTAAGGGGGTGGGGCTGGCGGGACAAGATTCGCTCTGAAAGGCTTCTCCCATTTCCTCACCCATTAAATACCCCCCAACTCAGGGGGAGGCAGATGCCTAGGTGCTGGAAGATTGCAAGACAGGCACACTGAACAATAAAATCAATGGGGAGGAGGTCTGACGAGTAATAAACGAGATCCTGGCCACTGGAGGGAAAGTCCTCCTGCTCTCTACCCAGCCCAGCAAGGCTCTCAAATCAAGATGTCAGGATGTCTGCTTCAGAGGGCTTCTAAGCAGAGGTGTCCTGGGGTCATGAGGACATAGATTAAGAAGGGAAAGAGATCTCAGAGGTCACCTAGTCCAGGCCCCTTGTTCTATAGATGAGAAATTGAGGCCCAGAGAGGGTAAATGATTGACCAAAGCCACACAGGTAGCAACTGATAGAGAAAAGGTCCTAACATCTCTTCTGGCCCCATCATCTACTCACCTAGCTTCATTTCTAAGAGGGAATCCCAATAATCTGCTGTGCTTTTGTCAGAAGAACTCGGTGATACTGAGGAGAAAGAAAAGAGGTGGTAAAAACAAACAATGGAGGAAACCAGTATGTTCCTACACAGGAAGCAATCAGTCCCTGGCATATTCCAGTTCCTTAGGTGGAAACACATTCTGTGCTAGACCTCATACATGTTCTTTCTTTTTTAAAATAATATTTTATTTTTCCCCCAGTTATACATAAAGACAACTTTTAACATTTTTTAAAAATTTTGAGTTTTTTCTCCCTCTACCCCCTCCAAGATAGTAAGCAATTTGATATAGGTTAAACACACACAATCATGCAAAACATATTTCCATTTAGTCATGTTGTAAAAGACAACATAGACCCAAAGGAAAAAGAAACACACACAAAAAAAGGGAAAAACAAGTCTGCTTCGATCTGCATTCAGATGCCATCAGTTCTCTCTCTGCAGGAGGACAGTATTTTTCATCACCTCATACATTGTCCACATACCTTTCACATCCACCATCTAATTCGGGCTGCCCTCAAAGATCGGCAGGACTACCATCACTTTACAGATGAGAGGACTGAAACACAGCAATGGCCTGGGAATGAAGGGACTGAGGCTCTGGGTCCCCGGCCCAGCCCTGATCAATGTTTTTATTGTCTCCTTACCTGGTATTTCTTTCTGATTTTCATTGTTCTTATTCTGTTGTTGGACCTCCTCGATATTCTCTTTGATACCTGTAACCCCGGACATTGGAAATTCTGGGGAAAGAGAAAAGAAAAGTCAGCAAAGGATGAAACCAAATAAATAAGTGACCTACAGGAGACGGAAAGAAGTCACCAGACACATCGGAGTTCTTGGAAATATGCCCATAGCTCCCCAGGTCTGTGCTTGTTCCATCCCTCAAGTCACAGGAACATAGATCTAGAACCTAAGCAACCAGAAAGACCACCTAATTTAACCTTGTCAGTGACCTGTCCACGGTTAAGCAGGTAAAAGTAACAGAGCTTGGGATTTGAACCCAGGTCTCTGAATTCTAAATCCAGCAATCTGCCAGTCAATTAATGCACCTATTGACGCTCTCCCAAACACCCTAATTACTAATTTCTCAATCTATTCCCCTCCTATGAGCTACTCCTCCACCCCACCTCTGCCACACACAAAGACGCGCCTTCCCTCACAAGTACGCCACCTCCATGCTCAAGAATTCCCTAATTCCCTTACCTGACCATAATGCACAGACTTTCCACCTCTCCCTGTCTTCCCCTACCAGACCCGACTTTTTCCACACTGTGACCTCCGATTGGCTCTCTCCCAGGCCATCTTCCCTGCACTGGCCACTCTGTTTTCTCCTCCCCACGATCCCTTGGTGAACCAATTTCACTCTATATTGCCCCTCTTCTCTTGAGTTTCTGGCTCCCATACCATTTTGCTGATTGCTCCCTGACCAAGCCTCAGCATTAGATAACTGTCCATCACTTCTACCTATGTGCTGCTGAACAAAGATGGAGAAAATCACACAACTGTTCCAACTGGGTCCACAGCAAATTTGTATTACATAGTCCCAAATGGGCCCTCACTGCTGCTAGGCAATTCTAGATCTCCCTGACGGACTCACCCTCCCACTCTCCACAGTGGCTCTTTCAAACCTTTCCTCGAACCTCCCATGGCTTCTTCTTGCACCAATCTCTTAGATGAGAACTTAGTGTCATATTTTATAGAAAAAAAAATGAGGCTCCCTCTTGTTCTCTCTTGCTCATCTCCTATCCCTCAAGTGCCTTTTGCCACTCTTTCCATCTTCGCTTCTATCTCACATGAAGAGGTGGGCTTACTCTTTACCAAGGCTAACCCTTCTGGCTGCTCATTCCATTTTGTTTTCTCCAAGATTGCCTCCTCTGTCAGCCCTGCTCTACCACTTATTTTCGATCTATCTACGGGATCCTTCCCTGACCCATGTCTTTCCCATCTTCCCAAAACCCCTGACTCAATCCTTCCAACCCCACTAACTGTAGACCTATATTCTTCAGCCATTAGTGTCTAAGTTCCTTGAGGTCATCTACAATAAGTATATTCATTTGCTCTTCTCTCACTCTTTTCTTAACCCCTAACAATCCAGCTTCCAACTTTGTCATCCCACCAAAAATGCTCTCTCCAAAGTTACCAAAGATCTGTTAACTGCTAAATCCAATGTTCTTTTCTCAATCCTCCTTCTCCTCCATATCTCTGTAGCCTTTGAGACTACTGATCATCCTCTTAGCCTCGATACTTCCTTCTCTCTAGGTTTTCAGGATACCGCTCTTTCCTGGTTTTCCTTCTACCCATCTGACCGCTCCTTCTCTCCTTTGTGATCTAGCAATCTTCTTCAAATAACCTCTAACCCCTGTCCCACAGGGTTCTATCCTGGGCGTCTTCTCTTCTCCCTCTATACTACTTCCCTTGGCGATCTCGTTAGCTCCCACAGATATGGAAATTATCATTTCCATACTGGTGATTCTTAAATCTCCCTATCCTTTTCTAACCTCTTTGCTGACCTCCAAACTCACACCTCCAACAAATTTCAAACATCTGGCCAATAAGCCTTACTCTACTTGTTCAAGTGATCCCGTTCCATCCTGTCCCCTCCAGCAGACTGCTCCCACGTCAGCCCCTCTCACTTCTTTTCAATCTCTCTCGTCTACTGCCTACAAACATGCCCATGTCTCCCTCACCTTGGAAAAAACTCTCACTTGATCCTGCCACCCCCACCAACTATCACCCTTATCTCTCTTCTGCCCTTTGTTGCTAAACTCCTCAAAAAGGTTGTCTAGAATAGGTGCCTCCACTTTCTCTACTCCCATTCTCTTCTTAATCCCTCCTTTACAATCAGCTTCTGACCTTATCCTTCCAATGAAACTGCTCTTCCCAAAGTTACTGATGATTTCTTAGTCAATAGATCACCCTTGTCTGCCATGCATTCCAAATCTTCCAATCTCTGGCTTTCTTCAAGGCCCAGCATATGCTCCCCCTTCTACAGAAAGCCTTTCCTGTTCCTTATGTATGCTGGTGTTCTCTCCCCCCTAATGTTTCCACACATTTCTTCACTTGTTTATATGGTGCATCCCCCTGTAGAATGAAACTCTCTCAGGGCCGGGAACTCTCCTTCATTATTCCTCAGTATCCCTAATGCTCAGCATACCATAGGTGCTTAATAAATGCTAGCTGGATTGGTTCAAATCCTACTCATTCTCCCCACAGTACAGGCCTGCCAGGCTGTGCTATGTTAACAACTAGCCCAATCAGGATTCCATTTTCACAACTCTCATAGACAGTCAGAGGACCTGGTTCAGCTCTCAGCTCTCCCCCTTACAGTATATATGACCACAGGCAAATCGCTTCTTGCGGGACTTCACTTTCTTCCTGTGTCTTAAGAATAAATGACATTTACCTAGTCCCTGCTTTAAGTGTGCAGTGCACTTGGCTCAACAGTCTCCTTGGAGCCTCTTCCATAAGTGTTGGAGCATTGTGTCTGACTCTTAGTGATCCCATTTGGGGTTTTCTTGGCAGAGATACTGGAATGTTTGGCCATTTCCTTCTTCAGCTCATTTTACAGACAAGGAAACTGAGGCAAACAGAGTTAAGTGACTTGTCCAGGATCACATGGCTAGTGTCTGAGGCCAGATTTGAACTCAGGAAGGAGTCTTCCAGACTCTGTTTGCTACTCAATCCACTGCCCCACCTGTTTGCCCCTAATATTATATATGTATGTTATACAAATATATGTATATGTAATAACATACATATGCATAGATTAAAAAAAACCTCATTTGATCCTCACAACAGCCCTATGAGGGAGCTCATATTATCCTCCTTTTCCAGATGCAGAAACTGAAGCTGAGAGAGGCTAAGCAACTTCCCCAGAGACACTCAGCTAAGTAAGGGATTTAAACTCCAGTCTTCCAAGTCCAGGACTCTGTCCACCACTCCACACAGTTATGTCCAAAGATCAGAGTGTTCAGGTAGAAGAAAAGTATGGGGCATGATGCTACAGGTGATGAAGGAAAAGGGAAAGAAAACCACAGTTTACAGAGACTGATCACAGGCCAGTCTGTGTCTGGTTGCACTGAGGCACCCAGGGGTATGCTGTGACCTGTGGCGGGGAGGGACTCGGGACATAGGAGGCTCCTGGGGGCCACTCATAAGTATGTCAGGGAACCTTGGAGGGACCTGAGACCACTCAACCGGGGCTTCCCTGCTGACTCCTCTCACAGGAATCTCCCAACTCTACCTACCTGGTCTTGAGTTTTTCACACTCGATTCACACCATCCTTTCTGTCTCCACCTGGAATAAAGAATGAAGCAGTTTACCTGCGGAAGCAAGGCCACCCAGAAATCACTGCATCTCAGAACTGGGAGGGATTTTAGAGGCCATCAAATCTCAAGTATAGACATACCCCAGAAGTGGTTTCCTGCCTCTGCCTGAAAATCTCCAAAGGGGGGGAGCCCCCCACCCATTTCTCAAGAAAACTTGGTCCACTTTGCAGCAGCTTCTCCTGACATCAGGCCTAAGTTTGTCATTCTTCCCTTTTTGGATGAACAGGAAAAAAGCCTAATCTCTCATGGCAGCCCTTCAAATATATGAAAAAACAGCTACCACCTCTTGATTTTAAATTAATGAGATTATCATAGCAAAGCACTTTATGCCTTGCTATATAAATGCCAGCAATTCTAAGTTGTAAATAACCTAAATGAGATAGAACAAAGGGCAAGAAAGGCAGCAAGGTATGGGAGGAAGTGCTAGATTTAGGGTTGGACTTGGGTTCAAATCCCAGCTCTGATATTTATCGCCAGAGAGAAATTTAGACCTTATACAGACCTTCTTCTACAAGATGGATCACCTCTAAAGTTTTTTAGCACTATGAACCTAAAGAGGAGAAGGCAACTGTAGGAGGTTAAGACATATGAAGGCTCACGGGAAGGGACGCCTGAATTTGGCTACAGCCAGATCTGTCAACCAGGCAGAGCCACCCATTCTGAGCCCCTCAGCAAGGAGTCCCTGCCATGGAGTTTTTAAGCTGGAGAGGTGGTCTTCTGTGAAAAGCCTGCATCCAGCAATATGGGAGAGGAGGAGTCCATTGCCTAATCCAGCCACAAGGGGCAGCCCACTGTGGCAGAGGGAACAGTGTCCTGCCAATTATGAGAACTGAGGTCTAGTCCCAACTCTGTAACAAATCCACTGCACAATCTTGGGTAAGTTATTTCTCCTCTCCAGTTTTCTCATCAATAATAGGGGAAAGGTTTGATGATCTCGAAAGCCTCTTAGTAGGGCAACCGCTGGAAAAGAGACTCCATGGGAGTCAAGGTCTCTGGATGGGATGGTGCTGACAATGTGGCTGTACTGGAGAAACAGTCTGCTGGGAATCAGAAGGCAGGACTTCAATGGTCTTTGCTGGTCTTGGCCATTATGGAGATGATGGTCATGTTGAGGCTTTCTCGGCTCTCTTCTTCCCCTTGCCTTTCATATCCAATCAGTTATCAGATCCTATTGATTCAATTTCTGCAACACCATCCACATCTGTCCCTTCCTCTCTAGTCTTACAGTCACTAGGCCAGTCCCCAAAGTCTGCCTGCCTCCATTCCCTGCCCCCCACTTCAAACCTTACTACTGCCACAATAATCTCTCTTACGCATCACCTTGGTTGTTTCTGTACTCCTCTGCTCAAACCCCCTTAATGCTTATTATCTTCCCAAGTTCCTTCGCCTGGCTTTCAAGGTTCTCAACAACCTACTCTCCTAGACATCTCGTAGTGCTCCTTTCCAAACATACTGTCACTAAGTCTAACTGCATTACTATACCCTGCTACCCTCTGAACTGCTACACACTTACTGACCTCTATGCTTCTGTTCGTATTCATCAAAATTCAATAAATATTTATCATCTCGTATATGCAAGGCACTGAGTGCTGGACAGACAAACACAAAGGCAAAAATATGCCAATCCTTGACCCCAACAAGTTTACATGGCTGGGTTGATTGGGCGGAATAAAAATGTGTTATGAATGAATGCATAAAAGAGTACTTATTAAATATTCACTCACTAAGTACAAAACGCTGTACTAAGATCTGGAATACATATAGAAAGGACAACCCCTGACCTCAAGAAGCTCACAGTCTAATAGGGTGTATAAAACACCTTTAGGTTTCAGCCAAGGGTAAAACAACAAAGGAGCTGGCATTTGCCGGCCAGGAACTGAACTAAGTGTTGGGGATACAAAGAAAGGTGGGAAAGTGCTTCTCACCCCCAAAACACTTATATTTTAATAGGGCAGATCACACGTAGATATCTAGGCACGTACAAGATCTATAAAGAGTAAATGGGAAGCATTTCCAAAGAGAAGAAACCAGGAGGGGATCAGGGGTGGGTATAGGGGAAAGAAGTCCTCATGAAAAAGATGGGAGATAATCATGTATCTTCTGTGGTGTCATTCCCATTAGTAAAGCCAGATCAGTATCTGTTAGACCACTTGACTATGCCAACAGCTTTGGCATCCAGAATGCTATTTTTGGGGTCTTCAAAATCTATGCCTACTGAGGAGTTCGCATGATAACACCTAGAGGAACAGTCACCAGGCTTCATCTCCACCAAGGGTTGCCTCCCTGGAGGATGAAGCTTTGGGGCAATCTAGACACGGGGCATGTGGAGAGGGGAAAGCTGCAATTCCCAGAGTGCTTGAGCTTACCTGCTTATACATGGTAGTTGCTTAGTAGTTGATGTTGAGGATGGTAAGGATGGTGGTGGGCTCCTTATCCTCAGGGATTTCTCCCCCGGATGATGGCCAAAGGAGCCGGACTGGGAGCCGGGCTGGAAGCCAGGCAGGTAACTCTGTGGAGAGCTGCTGGGAGTTCCGGTGTTCTTGGGCTTACCTGCCTGTCAGTGGCAGTTGGTTGGCAGTTGGTGGTGGCAGGAATGGTGGGGCCCCTTATCCAAAGGGAATTCTTCCACCTAGACAATGGTCACTTGGCTAGAAGTAGGCTTGGAGATGCTGCTCTACCAGGGCTCTTGGGTATACCTGCCCTTCGATGGCAGACATGGAACAGATCAGTAGCAGGTGGGGTTGGTGGTGGCAAGAAGGGCATGCCCCTTCACCATAGGGGTTGATCCCCTTGGTAACGGCCAGTGCTCATCCAATCTTTATGGGACCCTCACTGATCTTCCCTGGTTGACTTCCTGACACAGGCCCTACAGCATCTATTCCAAACCTTCTCTTAAGTCACCTATTTTCCCTCCATTCCTATATCCCTTTCAGGAGAGTGGCAAGCTTTATATAATTTTACTGAGAAAATTCCTTTTGCGTCCCATTGCTATACCTCAAATGGCCTCATTGTCATGCCCTTACTCTTTTATCCTTTGCTCCCATTTCAAGAAAATAGATGATTCTTCTCCTTACCAAGGCCAACTCCCTCTACCTGTGCCCTTGATCCCTTCTCCTTCAGATTTCCCCTTTGATCATCTGGGTGTTTCTATAATCTTAAATCTTTATCTACCCATTCTTTAAAAAAACACTTTCCATTTGACCTCACCATCCCCTCAAGCTATCATCCTGTCTTTTTCTTCTGAACTCTGGTAGCCAAATTCCTAGAAGTTATATATCCTCATTTCCTCCCAGGTCTTCACCTCCCACTTCTCAATGTTTTGCAATTAGGCTTCTGATCTCACTACTCAGCTGAAAATGTTCTCTGCAAGGTTATCAAAGATATAACTGCTAAATTCAATGACTTATCTCTGTCCTCATCGTTCTTAATCCATCTTTTTGGGTACTGATGATCACTCTTTTCTCTGAAACTATCTCCTCCCTTTTTGTTGTTGTCAACCCTACACTCTCTTAAATCTGCCCAGTAGGAGGTGCCTATTTTTTTGGATCATCTCTCAAGGCCCTGATCAAAGCCCTCTTCTTTCTCTACACTATTTTGAGGATCTCACCAAATGATGCCATGTCATCCCCATAGCAAATTACTCTCAAACTTATGTGCTCAGCCCTCATTTTTCTTCTGAGCCCTAATACTGTGTCATCAACTGCCAATTGCCACATCTACCTAGGCATGCCCCGAGCATCTCAAATGCAACATGCCCCAAGTAAGATTCTTCTCTCTCTCTCTTTAAACTAGCCCCTCTCTTTCTACATTCCCTATCCTTCTGGATGTCTCAGTTTTGCATCCTCAGAGTCATTCTCAATTCTTTATTCTCCTTTATCCACCCCAACACCAATCAAATCTCATCTTGATCTCTGCAACATCTACGTACACACCACTCATGCATTCAGTAACAATCATTGAAAGCTTCTTATGTGCTAGGCATTGAGTATACAAACACAAAAATCACGCGCAAGTAAATGTAAGATGTAGACAACCCCTACATTGTCCTAGCAACTGGCAGGGGAGAAGGAGGGGGTTAGGAGAGGCTTCCTATAGGATGTGGCACCTAAGCTAGAGTACATTCACACTTAGGGGCAGGGGATACATGATGATTCAGCCAAGAAGGCTGAGGAGTGGTCAGAGAGGTAGGAAGAAAACCAGGAAAGAGAAATGTCATATAAAGTTTAAGGAAGACAAGAGTATTCAGGATGAGAAGGTGATAGTTTTAAGGATCACAGAGAAGCAAATAGGATAAAGACTGATGAAAATGCATTAGATCTAGCAGTTGAAGCAATGCAGTTTCGGTCTAGAGACAGGGTTTAAAATCATATGACCAGTAAGGAACCCAGGACTGGAACTTAGCCTCCCAACATCCTTCTTTGGTTCTTCGACAATCAAAACTAAAACCAGCTGCTCTCCAAAGGATACAAGGCTGAAATGGACAAGCAGATGCCAGAAATTAAACATGGCGACCAACTAATGCTTGACAGATAGTCATTGAAACTCTTAGATACTTAAGTAAGTTGGAGAGTGGGGAGTAAGGACCCAGACCTGTTATGTTTGGGGTGGGAAGGACAATGGAGAAGGTCATAAATTGAGGCATTATCTCCTTGCTGTTCTTCAGTGAATTTTTGTATGCCAATTACAGTATCTCCTCATTTTTATCTTTTTCAGTACATATGGGTATGAGTGGGAGTTGGGGGCAGAGTGGTTTAAGGAACCCACCAGCAGGCTACTGGTGCGACATAAGGGCCCACATACGATAAGGGCGGTTGCAGTGTCAGGAGACAAGGGGGCTTTTGGTGAGAAGGTAGGAAGTTGTAACTGGCAACAGACTGGATATGGGGGTACAGGGAGAGAGAGAAATCAAGAATGATATTTAGGGTGTAACAAGTCTGGGTAACTAGGAGGACAGTGGTGCCCTCAACAGTAATTAGAAGAAGGGTTTAGGGGGAAGTAAGTTCATTTTTGAACATGTTGAGTTTAAGATGTCCGGATACGGGACGCTGGACAGCAGAGGCTAGGGATGAACACACAAATCTGAGGAATCACTGCACTGAGATGCTAGTCAAATCTATTGGAGCTGATGAGATCACTGGTAACCCCTCAGTTCCATCACTCAGACTCCCTTGTTGAGTCATTTTTCAGTCGTGTCTGATTCTTCGTGACTCCATTTGGGGTTTTCTTGGCAAAGATATGGGAGTGGTTTGCCATTTCCTTGTCCCACAGTTAATAAGTGTCTGAGGCTGGACTTGAACCTAAGTCTTCTCTACTTTCATGATCCCTTGCTCAATTCATTATACTATGCTTCCTCTTTCTACTCCCAGTGAAGAAAGCTATAACTGGGCCCTGGGTGCCCAGATATTCCACACAACGGCCTCTCTCTCTGAATGCAGCCTGGCCTACTTGGGAAAGGATGTGTATGCCTCCCATACCCATTCCCAGCTGCCATTTCACCCATGTTTTTAAAGCTGTACTGTTCTCCTTGAACAGGAAGGCAGCAACTCCCGGGGCACCAGCACACAAAGAAAGTCAGGTTCATAGAGCAGAGGAATGAACTCTGGCCCCTGGCAATGGCTCTGCCTTCAGGGCCACCTAGAAGTCAGAGTTCAAATCCAAGTCTCCAACTTCCGGCTGGACTAGGCAGGGGACAGGTGCCCAGGAAACCGTCAGAAAATTGGGAATCTTAAGAAATAATTACCAGTGGAAAAAAAACACAACCATAATGACTAAGGCAGAAATGAAGTCCAGCAGTATCCACCTTCTCATATACTCATCCGGCGTCTAGAAAACAAACAAGACAGAAGTAGGCACAAATTGGCAGAGGTGGAGGTATAGAGAAATGAGCTGCTAGATTCCCCCATGGGGGCAGGACCTCGGATCCTGTACTGGCTGGCGTACCAAGCCTCTAGGGAAATCCTAGTGAGCCAGGATGGAAGAACTGTTCATGTGCAGAGGGCTCTGCGGTGGGGATGGAATGGTCTTAAGGGTTCCATATTGAGTCAGTAGTAAGGGGTGGGGGCTCAAAAAAGCTAACTCAGTCACAGGCTGTAAGAATAAATACACTGGGGTCCGCTTGGTAGCACAGGCCCTGGAGTCAGGAGGTCCTGAGTCAAGAGGCCTCAGACACTGAGTGATGTGACCCTGGGTAGGTCACTTAACACTGATTGCCAGGGAAAAAAGAATAAACACACTGCTGCCCTCTGTCCTGTCCATTCAGCTTTGGATGTCATATTTTAGGAGAGGCATTGGCAAGCTGGAGCTCAATGAGTGGAGGGTGAGTAGTTCAATGACAGGCACGGAAACTATGCCATATATAGAACTGGAGGAATTGAGATGGTTAGTCCAAAGGAGAAAATAGTTAAATTTGACTACTGACTTCAAATACCTAAAGAGATCACAGAATCATAGGATTTAGAGCTGGAAAGAAGCTTAAAGGCCATCGAAACTAATCCATTTGACTTGAGGAAGCCATGGTCCAGAGTGGTTAAGAGACTTGTCCAGAGTCACATGGGGAGGATGCAGCTAGCCCAAGATTCTGACTTCTGATCCAGAACTCTTTTCATCAGACTACACTGACTCACAGAGAAGAAACTTGTTCTGCTGGGCCCTAGAGAGCGGAACTAGGACCAGTGTAGAAGCTACAGTGGTAGATTTCAGCTCAGTATTTAAAAAAAAATAATTCCTAACTGGAGGTATCCAAAATGGAATGGGCTACTTTGGTAGACAGTCAATTCCCTATCGCTGGAGGTGTTCAAACAGAAGGGCTTCGTGTGTTTTAGGTAGGGCTCAGACTTAATGAATTCTCAGGTCCCTTCTAGCTTGGAGAGTCTTTTGCTCTGATGGGAATATCTGCTAGACTGGACCCCTGGAAAAGATCAATTTTGTTCAGTCAGGCCAACTCTTTGTGGCCCCATTTGGGGTTTTCGTGGCAATGATACTACACTGGTTTGCCATTTTCTTCTCCAGCTGATTTTATAGATGAAGCAAACAGTGTTAAGTGATTTGCCCAGGGTTGCGTAGCTAGTAATTATCTGAGGTTGGATTTGAACTGAGGTTTTCCTGACTCCAGTCGTGGTGCTCCATCTACTGTGCCACCTAGCTGGGAAGATCAATACAGGCAACTAACTTACCATTAAGAAGTATGGCCTTTTCACGTTCCTCAGTATCTGGATGGCATTAGTGGTGACCGAATGAACCCCAGCACACCAGGCCAGGGAGTATAACCAGGGCTCATTGATGACGTATATGTTGGTGAAGATGCCATATTTCTCATATTCCCTGGAAGGAAAACAAAACCTCTAATGACCGACAATCCCTTCTTCCTCCCATCAACGAGAGATCAAACATAACTTTGGTGTCACTAAAAATCCACTAAGGAAAAGAAGCAGATTCTACAATGACAACCCAGTAGGAATAAAGGGGCTGGAAATGCAATGTGTGGGATTTTAGTAAGGCATTCTCCTATCCCCCCAAGTACCCCATCACCACACACACACACACACACACACACACACACACACACACACACACACTTCAGCTGGCAAGTTAATAACATCTGCTGAGTATCTACTAACTTCTGACCACTGAACAAAAATTTGTATTTGGGGATAAGGGAAGGAATTAAAAGAAGGGAGAGAAAGATGCAGAAGAGCATCTTCCTTGCCATTCATGGGCTTACTATAATACAGATGACTGGTGTCTGTCTATCTAAGGATACTTCCTGGAGGAGGTGGTTTGAAATAGGGTGGTTTCTCAATCTCATCTTTCCCCCTTCTCATCTTTGAGTCTTGGAATACATAGACCATCCTCCTTGCTTGGAAAGCACTTCATTTTTATTTCCACCTACTGAAATCCTCCTTTCCATGGAAGTATCCTCAATTCAGTTAATTTCAACAGCTAGGTAAATACTACAAGGAAATTAATGATAAACAGAAAGGTCCTATATACACCAGAATATTTTTGGCAGCACTTTTTTGGTAGGAAACAAAACAGATGTTCAACGATCGGGAAATGGCTGTAGAGCCTGAGATGATCTGCTCTTTACTTCCATTGGCTGGATGGCTAATTACTCTTGTTCCAACATCATAACCCTAAATTTATTTTTAGTTTTACTTTACAATGTTCAGTTCCTCAAGGTTTTGAGTTTCAGATTTTCTCCCCCTCCTTTTCTTACCGCCTCTCCCCACCCAAGAGGGCATGCAATCCGATGTAGGTTCTATGTATACCTTCACACTAAACATATTTTTCACAATAGTCAGGTTGTAAAGAACTATAATCAATGGAATGAACCACAAGAAAGAAGAAAGAAAACAAAAACAAACCAAAAAAGAGAGCAAACAGTTTGCTTCAATCTGCATTCAGACTCTGTGATTCTTTCTCGGGATGTGAATCGCTTTTTCCATCATGAGTCTTTTGGAGTTGTCTTAGAACCTTGCCAAGTCTATCGAAGTTAGTGATCAGAGATACCATGCATCTGTAACCGTGTCTAATGTTCTCCTCGTTCTGCTCCCCTCACTCGGCATCAGATCACATAAGTCTTTCCAGGTTATTATGAAGTCGATCTGCTCCCCATTTTTTATAAGACAACAGCATTCCATTATATTCATATACAACATGTTTAGCCATTCCCCAATTAATAGGCAACCCCTTGATTTCCAATTCTTCGCCACCACAAAAAAGCTGCTATAAATATTTTTGAACACGTGGGTCTATTTTCCACTTGTATGATTTTTGGGGGATATAACCCTCAAAGTGGTATTGCTGGGTCATTTTTAAAGCCCTTTACGCAGAGTTCCAAATTGCTCTCCAGAAAGGTTGGATCAGTTCACAACTCCATCAACAACGCACACAACCCTACTCTCAAGAGACTTCTTCCTGAAATGTAGTACCTCCTGGACCCACTTCAACTCACTAACTTCTATTATTCTCTGATGATCATAACTGGGGTTGGTTTGTCAAGGTTTTTTGGTACAGATTTTAGTATCACTTTGGTTCAGCCTTTTTGAACTTCCTGCAGTGGATTGAATCCTCCTCACTCCTAAATGATTGCAAAAAGAGCCATGAACTAGGGACTGATGAAGGGCCTTTTTCGGGTTTTTTTCTCTTTTTGCACATTTATAAAAGCTACCACTGGATCAAAATATTCTAAGCAGTTTTACTTGCATAAAAATATTTGAAAATGGTAATGTAGCCCAGGCCCAAGTCTTTACATGAGTGTGATGAACTATTATTGTGCTGTAAGACTATGACCATGGCAAATACAAAAAAGCATGAAGAGATTTCCATGAAACAAAGCAAATTATGGAAAACCAGGAATACGCAATGAACACAACAATGGAAACCACAGCAACAATCAAAACTGCATGCTGTGACCTTGGAAGGGACTTACCTTTCGTACCTATAGACAGGAAAAAAGAATTCCTGACCAAAAAAGGGATGGATTAAAGAGACGATGAAATGGATGTTTTTCCACAAGTTTAAATTGGAAGGGAAATAGTTAACTGGGGGGGGAGGAAGAGATTCACACCAAGTGTAATGGGGGTCTGCTGCCTCAGATGGAATCTCCATGTGGAGGAGGCTAGGCAGCTGATGGCATCTCACCACAAAAAGGACACTTGGAGGCTGCTTCTGGAAGAATCGTGATAATGGCCAATGGAGGTACCTTGAAAAGACTGTGGGAAATACGTGGAAGTTCTGGAACTGGTTATGGTTGGCTAATCATAGGGTTGGGAAAAGCCTTTTCCCAATGGCTACATAGCCAGAACTGAGGGTATCTTCATAAAGATCCTCTCTTCACCTCATTGTCTTTAGCTGTGCTCTAGGGTGGAGACAGTATCAAGTGAGAGACCACACTTTAGCGAAGGGCTGTGGGGCCTTGCCCCTTCCTTCATTTCCTCCAAATGAAGGAAAAGAGTGTCAGCCAAGCTTCTGAAAGAATACACCATAGTGAAGGGGGAGTTCAAGAGGGAACAGGAGTCCAGAGGAGACACAGGCATGCAGGACAAATTTGAAACCAATGTGCTGAATTGATTATATACTTGAAAAAAAAAAGCTTGTAGAGGACAGTCTTGGTTTCATATGCAATACAATTTTTTTCTATTCTTTGTATTTGCTTACTGGTGTTTGTCAGGTCCAAAATAACAAAAATTTAAAATGTAAAAAGAAAAACGTTAGCCCCAAATAAGAGATATAGAGCTCTAAAGACAAATTATGAAAACAGAATATATGGTCTGAAAGTAGACTGTGAACCTAAATAGTCCAAAGCACCTCCAAGTTAGGTTTGTAACAAAAACTGCTATTAATTAAAATGAACTTCTCTTCTTTGAAGAGGTGAGAGCTTATGGATATGGAAGATGCCCACAAGGTTGGACTTGGTGGGTGTGTTGCTTAGTTTTGCTGAACTGTTTTGAACTGTTTTCTTCTTTTTTATTCTTAGTTAAAAGGGATAGCTCTCTGGGAAAGGAAGGGAGAAGGAATCATTTGAGAAATATAGGTCATATAAAACTGAATGAAAGTAATGTATCTTTTTTGACTGGGGAAGGCAGGGCAATTGGGGTTAAATGACTTGCCCAAGGTCACACAGCTAGTAAGTGTGTCAAGTGTCTGAGGCCACATTTGAACTCAGGTCCTCCTGACTCCAGGGCTGACACTCTACTCACTGCACCACCTATCTGCCCCAATGTATTTTTTAATCTCAAATTAACAATCATTTATTCAATGCCTACTGTGTGCAAGGCATTGGGGATATCAAGACAAAAAGCAAACAAGAACCTACCTTCAAGAAGCTTACACTCTGCCGGGGAAGACTACACAAAAAGAGTAAAGTAACTAAAAGTTAATTTGAGGAGAGAGGGAATGAGAACAACCAGAAAGATAAAGCCTTCCCACAGAAAGTGGCACCTGAGCTCAGGGTTAATGAAAGCTTAAGATTCTAAGAACTGGTGGGAAAAAAGGAGTACAAAGCTCAGTGTGGGGATGTGCAGGTCAGCCTGTGCAAAGGGGAGATGGTGGAAGGAGAGTTTGGGTGTGGGGAACAGCAAGCAGATGAATCTGACTGAAACAGAGAATGCAAAAAGGGGAAGTGTAAAGTTGGTTTGAAAAAAGGCTACGCAAACTGAGGCATTCTCTCATTCCTGCCCCAGCTGCTCAAAGTATCCTAGAATGCATTACTGTTTTTAGTATTTTATTTTTCCCTATTACATGTAAAAACAATTCCTAATATTGAATTTTCCTAATATTGATTTTTAAATTACTTTTTTGAGAGGTAATCAGGATTAAGTGATTTGCCCGGGGTCACACAGCTAGTAAGTCTCTGGGCGCTGCATTTGAACTCAGGTCCTTCTAACTCCAGGGCCATGCTCTATCCACAGCACCACCTAGTTGCTCTAGTTTTCTTTTTAATGTGGAGTTCCAAATTCTCTCCCTCCTCATTCCCCACATTGAGAAAGCAAACAATTTGATACAGGTTATACAAGTAAAGTCATGCAAAAATATACTTCCATGTTAGTCATGTTGTGAAGGAGAACACAGACCAAAAACCCAAGAAAATTAAGTAAGCAAAAGAAAAAGTATGCTTTGATCTACATTCAGATTCCCTCGGTTCTTACTTTGGAAGCGGAAAGTATTTTTCATCAAAAGCCCTTTGGCATTGTCTTGGATCTAGAGTACCTTATGCCATACCTCATGCTGATGACATATTCCCTCCAGCAGACTGCAAACTTGTTGAAGGCAAACTATTTTTTTAAAAATCTATTTTCGTTCAATCATAAAAATCTGCTTTCTCTCATTCTCACTTTAACCACATCGTACCTCAACTGAAAGAAAAACAGAAGCACTGATCCAAACATGTATAGGCAAGAAAAACAAATTTCCACAATGGCCATGACCCAAAAAAATACATCTCATTCTATACTCTGAGTTCTTCACCTAGCAGGCGGTAGGTAGAATGTTTCATAATTAGTCCTCTGGAATCATGGTTGCTTATTATGCTGATTAGAATCCCGAATCCTTTCAAAGTTGTTTGTCTTTACTGTATTGCTATCATTGTATTTGTTCTACTGGTTCTGTTCATTTCACTCTGCATCAGTTCATATAAGCTTTTTCTAAGGCTTCTCTGAAACCATCCCCTTTACAATTTCTTATAGCACTTACAATACTATAACTTGTTCAACATTCCCCAAATGATGGATACCCCATTGGATTCCCATTCTTTGCCACTTCAGAAAGAGCTAAAAATACTTTTGTATTCCCTAAATTAGAATGTGTTTTGTTTAGGACTAATCCTTCTTTTAATATACCCTTCCTCTTCTATTTCCCTATTGAGTGAAATGTATCTTTATACCTAACTCTGTGTTTGTGTGTATGTGTATGTATTCTTCCTTCCTTTGAAGGTGTCAACCACTTCTCCCTACCCCCTCCTCTTTGTATAGATATCCACTTGCACACTCTGATTAAGTGAGATAATTATTCCCAACCTTCTTTTTCCTTCTCTTCCTCCACCCCTCCACCAAGTGCATTTATCTTCCTCTCTCCTTCCATTCTTCTTTTAAGGTCATCAGGATATAACAGAACTACTTTCAGGAACTGTCAGCTGGATTCTCTTTATGAGCCCTGATGATGGGGTTCAGAGGGGATATACGTATCATATCATCTTCTCATAATTGAATGTATGCAGTTTACCCTTTTTTTTGTCCTTATGGTAGTTTGTTCTTATTTACCATTTTAGGTTTCCGTTAATGCCTATGTTTGAACTTCCAAGTTTCTCTGCAGCTCTGGGCTTTTTATCAAGAATGCTTGAATGGACCATTTTACTCAGTTTTGCTGGATAATTTATTCTTGGCTGGAAGCCCACATCTCTTTTGCCTCCTGAAAAAGTATATTCTAAGCTCTCTGCTCCTTGAGTAGTGGCTGCTAAATTTCATGCAATCTGAATGTGGTCCCCCTATACTTGAATTCTTGCTTTCTGACTGTGGTATATTTTGTTGGATTTGGAATCTGGATTTTGGGTACAACGTCCCTGGAAGTTTATACTTTGGTGTTTCTTTCCCAAAGTGACTAGTAGATTATTTCTCTTTCTACTTTGTCCTCTGGTGCTAAGAGATCTGGGCAACTTTCTTTTGATATTTCTTGATGTATGACGTTTTTCAGGTCAGTTGTTCTTATGAGATACCTTATATTTTCTTTGTTTTTTTTTCTGGTCTCATGGAGTCATTGGCTTCTATTCGGTCCATTCTAATTTTCAGGGAGTTCACTGATTGGGCAAGATTTTATACCTCTTAAGCTGTTAATTTCCTCTCCAATACTTTTTTTCATAGCTCTCATTTCTTTTCCAATTTTTTCTGCTAGTGCTCTCATTTCACTTGTAAAAATTTTTTAAACTTTTTTTTACAACATTTGCTTTATCTCTTCCCAGGATTCTAATTGACTTTTTGCCCAGACCGTGTTTTCCTTTAAAGTTTGGCTTATACTTTAAAGCTTGGCTTATAAATGTTTTGGAGTCATTCTGTTTTTGGGTTTGGGCCTTGAGCACCCGTCATCATAAAAGCTTTTTATGGTGAGATTCTTTTTTGTTTTGTTGTTCATTCTTTGCTCATTCTTCAGGCATACTTTCCAACTTTGAACTTGATTTTAGGGCCAAATTCTAGACCTGGGTGTGGGTCTGAGCAACAGTAGACTACCACTACAATTAGCCAGCTAGGAAACTCTGCTGGTTCAGAGGGACAGAATTGCAGGCTCCTCTTCAGTCCAGGATTTCTGACTTGCTTATTCCTCTGCAGACTTCAGATTTAGTTGGAGGCTAGAGCTGAGACCTCATTCTGTTCCTGGGGGCCTGAGCCATACCAATGCTTACTTCTTTCACTACACCATCTAGGGCCTGCAACCTTCATTACCCTAGAAAGCCAGTCCTAGACCAATAGGTCCCTACCTCAGTTCACCCTGGATCTCTGATGTGGAACTGGAGAGTGCTTGCCAGTTAGCACATGTTCTCATCCTGGTGCCCTGGTATGGGTCAGGGACCTCCTCTTGCCCTGGTGAGCAGACAGCTCATTTATAATGGAGTGTTATAAATACTGCATTCCACACAAATCAATTTTTCTACATATTACCAACAAAACCCAGCAGGAAGAGAAAGAAAAAAAGATTTCATTCATAATATCTACAGATTACATAAAATGCCCCAGAATCCACCTACCAAGACATACATAAGAACCAAAACACTTTATTGAAATAAAGACAGCCTTAAGTTGAACAATAGTAATTGGCCATGGTAATATAATAAAAATAACAGTGCTAGCCACATTAATCTACTGATTCATTATCCTCCATTATCAAATTACCAAAGGATTATTTTAGAGAGCTGGAAAAAAAGCTCAATAAATGAATGGATGAAAAAAATGCAATATACAGCAACTCTTAGGTTCTACTTCATGCTTCAAAGATGAGCAGAAACAACAACAAAAGGCACAGGCAGGAAGTATTGCTGGGACTGTGAATTGGTCTGGCCATTCTGCAAAGCAATTTGGAACTGTGTCCCAAAAAGTCAGTAAACTATGTATACGCCTTGGACTGGAAAAACCACTCACTACTAGACCTAAACCCCAAAGAGATAAAAGGAAGCAGAAAAGAACCTACATCTATAAGAATCTTCAAAAAAGCTCTTTTTTACTATAGAAAAGAACTGATAACAAAGGTGTGCCTATCAACTGGGGATTGTCTTCACAAATAATAGTATATTAATTTAATGACAAATCATAGTATATGAATATAATGACATACTTAAGAAGTATGTTACTTTCCATAAGCAATTACTAAAGGGACAGTTTCAGAGAAACCTGGCAAGACTCATACTGCTAAATATGCAGAACCAGGAGAACAATGAATACAGTAAGAATAATATCATAAAGAAAAACACCTTTGAAAGACTTAAGAACTTGTGCAATGATAACCATGACTTTAGAGAGCCAATGATAAAGCATACCACCTACTTCCTTATAGTGAGGTGTGGAACTTAAGAAACCGGATAAAACTTTTTTTTTTATAAAGCAGACATGTGAATTAGTTTTATCTAAGTACATTGGTTACAAGCATTGTAGTTTTCTTATTTCATTGGGAAGCGGAATTTGGAGAGAAAAGGACAGGGGAGCTAGTGGTAGTGTCTCCAAAAGAGGTGAAAAAAGAAAAGAAAGAAAATTATTAACGCATTTTAAAAATCTCACAGAAGAGAACAGAAAGATCTTCAGAAGGGAACACAGAAAAGCTGGACAGATTTGAAAGTAAGATGTTGAATTTATTACATATTTTAAAAAAGCAAGCTGTATGTAACAGAGATCTGCTGTTTCATATATAATCCTCTTTTCCTGTTCTACTGTGCAAATGGAAATGTTCTTGGGGGTAAGGACTGGTGTTCAATTCAGAATAATTTCTTTTTTCAAAGAAAACAGCTCTAACCGAATTATGTGGATAGCAAAACAAGGTTTTCATAGAAGCAAAGAATTTCAGCATTGTAAAGGTTCATTTAGCCTGATCCTTTTAAAAGAAATGCCCCCCCCCACAATACTGCTAACATACATTCATCCTGCCTCCAGTTGAGGAGGACTCACTTCCTCTCAAGCCAGCCCATTCTACTATCAGGTATATCCATTAGAAAGTTTTCTTTATATTATGCCAAAAGCTGCCTCTCTATAACCTCTCCTCATCACTCTTGGTTCTGTCCACAAGGGTCAAGTCCGCTCCCTCTTATACAAGAGGATCCTTCAAATATTTCAAGGCAAGAACCACAATGTACACATCATCTTCCCCCTCCCCAAGACCACCAAATTTTCTCCTCTCCCAGCTAAACACCTCCAGTCCCTTCAACTATTTCTTATCTAGTCACCTCCTTGATATCACTATGACCCTCCTCTGGATGCACTCTAGTTTTTCAATGTAATTTCTAATTCAGAGCACCATCACAGAATGGATATTCCAGGTATATACTGATATAATACAATGTGCCTATTTACCTATTTCATATTTCTCCAAATATTGCTCTAATTGTTTATTTATAAATATTGTATTTATTGATACTAATATCCCTACTGAAATAAGTCAATAAATTCTGCTTTTATTTCCATTAGAAAAAGATAATAGATCTGTAGGCTGGGAGAGCGCTCAGCGTGCAGAGCTGCCCCAGACGGCACCAAAGCGGAAGCGGCCAGGAAAACCAACATGGGAGACAGGCTGGGAGAAAGTTGTGTGCCTGAAACTGGTGGAGATTCCCAGGCCTCCCAACACAGGAAGGCAGTCTGTGGAAGCAACGTGAGGCAGCGCAAGGCCACTGGGGCTGTGAGACATCAACTCCTGAAGCTTGCAGCCCAAAGGTACGAAACACATCTTCTTGAACTTCCAGGAGACATAATGTCCAGGTAAATGGCTCTAATCCCTCCCCCACCGACCGAGAGAATTCCTCGGAAAAAAAATGCTGAAATAGAAGAGACAGAAGTGGGGCTTCAGTGGCCAAGTAGTGGGAGTTCCTGAGACCCAGAGGGGCAGAGCCAGCAGGGGTCAACACCAGGACCCCAGATGTACCCTTGCTCTCCAAGGGAAGTGCCAGACACCAGCTCAAACAACAAAGAGCTGAGACCATTGCTGAAGAACTACAGTGCTGGGGAGCAACCCTCGGGGAAGAGACTTCAGACAGTCAGACCCCTCCCCCACACCTCGGGAAACTGAAGGCTACAATTCCCTAATCCAGTAACTAGACTCACAATCCCCAGAATAAGAAAGCTGGGACAGAGAACCCTCAGCCCCAAAAGCAGAAATTTACCATAAAGCCAGGAAAAGGCTAACCAACATGAAGAAAAACACAAAAAAACCGAGGACCATTGATTCCTTTTATACAGACAGGCATGATCAAAATACCAATTTGGAAGAGGATAGCAATGACACTAGACCCACATCTGATACCTCAAAAGGGAATGTGAACTGGTCTCAAGCCCAAAAAGCATTACTGGAAGATCTAGAGGAGGATTTTAAAAACCAAATTAGGGAAGTAAAAGAAAAAATGAAAAAAAAATGAACTGACGAAATCAAGTCCTTAAACAATAAGACTGGCGAAATGGCTACAGAGATTCAGAATCTAAATAGAGAAAATGACACCCTGAGAGGTAAAATCAACCAGTTGGAAAAGGAGAATTGAAAGCAAAATGAAGACAGCAACTCATTAAAAATTAGAGTTGAACAAGTGGAAGCTTATGACTCTATGAGGCATCAAGAAGTGGTAAAACAAAATGTAAAAAATGAAATAATAGGAAAAAAATGTGAAATATCTGATTGGGAAAACAACTGACCTGGAAAATAGACCCAGGAGAGACAATTTAAGAATTATTGGCCTACCAGAAATCCATGATGAAATAAAGATCCTTGACAGTATCTTCGAAGAAATTATCAAAGATAACTGCCCAGAGGTCCTAGAACCAGAGGACAAAATAGTCATTGAAAGAACCCACCGATCACTCCCTGAAAGATATCCCAAACTGAAAACACCAAGAAATATTATAGCCAAATTTCAGAACTACAAACTCAAGGAGAAAATACTGCAAGCAGCCAAAAAGAAACAATTCAAATATCGTAGAACTACAGTCAGGATCATGCAGGATCTCTCAGTTTCTAAATTAAAAGACAGGAGAAGTTGGAATATGATATTCCAAATGGCAAAGGAGCTGGGACTACAACCAAGGATCAACTACCCAGCAAAATTAAGCATAATTTTTCAGGCAAGGAGATGGACATTCAACGAAATAAGGGAATTCCAGACCTTCCTGATGAAAAGGCCAGAACTCAATGGAAAATTTGATCTCCAAATACAAAACTCAAGAGAGATATAAAAAGGTGAACAGGGAGAAAAGACCCCACAAACCTTATTAATCAATAAGGGCAAATTATTTGCATCTTTATATAGGATTATATCATCTTATGTATGTTTTATATATATATGTGTATATATATATATATATATATATATACACACATACACGTTTGTCAGTCTTGAGAATAGTACAGCTATTATGACAATTGAAAGGGATACACATAGACTGTGAATGTGTGTATAAAATAACTGATATAAGGATAAAAACATAATTAAGAGATGTAAAGGGAGAGTTACGGGAGAAGAGGCAAGGAGGTAGTAGAAAAGGGTAAATTACATCAAATGAAGAGGCACAAAAACACATTTTAGTAGAGGGAAAGAAGGGAGGGAGAAGAGCAGTATTTGAGCTTTACTATCATCTGATCTAGTTCAAGAAGGGAATAACATACCCTGATAAGCACAGAAATCTAACTTGTCCTACAGTTAGTAGGAGGAGAAAGGGGGGAAAAAGGGAGTAGGTGGGGTGGTCAGAAGGGAAGGGAGAAGTAGCAAGTGGGAAACGGTAAGATAAGGGAGGGGAATCAAGAGGGAGGGTAAACTGAGCAAGGCGACATTCAAAAGCAAAACTTTGTTGAGGAGTGGAAGGGGAAAGGGAGAAATAAACGCATAAACGGGGGGAAATAGGATGGAGAAAAAGACAGATAGAAATCATAACTGTGAATGGGATGAACTCTCTCATAAAACGGAAGCAGATAGCAGATTGGATTAAAAACCATGATCCTACAATATGCTGTTTACAAGAAACACATTTGAAACAGTGGGGATACACACAGGGTAAAAGTAAAAGGCTGGAGTAAAACATATTGCACTACAGCTAAAGTAAAAAAAGCAGGTGTAGCAATCCTAATCTCACACAAAGAAAAGTAAAGATAGATTTAATTAAGAGATAAAGAAGGACACTACATCCTGCTAAAAGGCACCATAAACAATGAAGCAATATCATTGTTTAACATATATGCACCAAGTGGTATGGCATACAAATTCTTAGAGAGGAGGTTAAGGGAGTTACAGGAAGAAACAGACAGCAAAACTATAATATTGGAAGACCTCAACCTCCCCCTTTCTAAAATTGACAAATCTAACCTCAAAATAAATAAGAAAGAAGTTAAGGAGGTGAACAGAGTTTTAGAAAAGGAAGATATGATAGACCTCTGGAGAAAACTGAATGGGGATAAAAAGGAATATACTTTTTTCTTAGCAGTACATGGCACAGACTCAAAAACTGACCATGTACTAGGGCATAAAAACCTCACAATCCAGTGCAGAAAGGCAGAAGTAGTCAAAGCATACTTTTCAGATCATGACGCAATAAGAATTATTTGTAATAAAGAACCATGGAAAAATAAGTTAAAAATTTATTCGAAACCAAATAATCTAATTCTAAAGAATGAGTGGGCCAAAGAACAAATCAGAGAAACAATAACTTCATTCAAGAGAATGACAATAATGAGACAACATACCAAAACTTATGGGATGCAGCAAAAGCAGTTCTTTGGGGAAGCTTTATACCTCTAAATGCTTACATGAATAAAACAGAGAAAAAGGAGATCATTGAACCAGGCATACAACTGAAAAAGCTAGAAAAAGAACAAATTGAAAATCCCCAATTAAATACCAAATTAGAAATACTGAAAATCAAATGAGAGATTAATAAAATTGAAACCAAGAAAACTATTGAATTAATAAATAAAACAAAGAGCTGGTTTTATGAAAAAACCAATAAAATTGATAAACCTTTGGTCAATTTGATTAAAAAAGAGAAAGAAGAAAATCAAATTACCAGCATCAAAAACAAAAAGGGTGAGTACACTTCTAATGAAGAGGAAATCAAAACAATAATTAGGAATTATTTTGCCCAATTGTATGCCCATAAATTTGACAACCTTAGATGTATGGATGAACATCTACAAAAACATAAATTGCCCAGGTTAACAGAAGAGGAAGTAAAATTTCTAAATAACCCCATCTCAGAAAAAGAAATTGAGCAAGCCATCAATGAACTCCCTAGGAAAAAATCTCCAGGGACAGATGGTTCTACATGTGAATTCTATCGAACCTTTAAAGAACAATTAATTCCTATACTTTGTAGACTATTTAGGAAAATAGGTGAAGGAGTCCTACCAAATTCTTTTTATGACACAAATATGGTACTAATACCCAAACCAGGTAGAGTCAAAACAGAGAAAGAAAATTATAGACCAATTTCCCTAATGAATGTTGATGAAAAAATTTTAAATAAAATATTAGCAAAAAGATTGAAGCAACTTATCATGAGAATAATACACTATGACCAGGTAGGATTTATTCCAGGAATGCAAGGCTGGTTCAATATTAGGCAAATTATTAGCATAATTGACCATATCAACAACAAAACTAGCAGAAACCATATGATCGTCTCAATAGATGCAGAAAAAGCCTTTGACAAAATACAACACCCATTCCTATTAAAACACTAGAAAGCATAGGAATAATGGAATCTTCCTTAAAATCACAATAGCATCTACCTAAAACCATCAACAAACATTATTTGTAATGGGAATAAGCTAGATGCATTCCCAATAAGATCAGGGCTGAAACAAGGATGTCCATTATCACCCCTATTATTCAATTTGGTACTAGAAATTTTAGCTGTAGAAATAAGAAAAGAAAAATAAATTGAAGGAATTAGAATAGGAAAAGAAGAAACTAAATTATCACTTTTTGCAGATGGTATGATGATTTATCTAGAGAATCCTAGAGAATCAAGTAAAAAACTACTTGAAATAATAAAGAACTTTAGCAAAGTTGCAGGATATAAAATAAACCCACATAAATCCTCAGCATTCCTATACATTACTGACAAAGCCCAACAGCAACAGAAAGAAAGAGAAATCCCATTCAAAGTTACTGTAGACACTATAAAATATTTGGGAGTCTATCTGCCAAGACAAACCCAGAGACTATATGAACATAATTATGAAACACTTTTCACTTGAATAAAGTCAGATCTAAATAAATGGAAAAATATCAGTTGCTCATGGTTAGGCCAAACTAATATAACAAAAATGACAATTTTACCTAAATTTATCTATTCAGTGCCATGCCAATTGAACTACCAAAAATTTATTTTACAGAGCTGGATAAAATAACAAATTTATCTGGAAGAACAAGGGGTCTAGAGTATCTACGATATTAATGAAAAGAAATGCTAGGGAAGGTGGCCTAGCCATACCACATATTAAACTGTACTATAGAGCAGTAGTCATCAAAACTACCTGGTACTGGCTAAGAATCAGCGTTGTAGATCAGTGGAATAGGATAGGAACACAAGATGGAGAAGTCAATGACTATAGCAATCTACTCTTTGATAAACCCAAAGAGGTCAGCTTCTGGGCTAAGAATTCACTATTTCACAAAAACTGTGGGGAAACTTGGAAAATAGTAGGGCAGAAACTTGGCAGAGACCAATATCTTACACCATCTACCAAAATAAAGTCAAAATGGGTTCATGATTTAGGAATAAAGGCTGATACAATAAGCAATTTGGGAGAGCAAGGAACAGTTTACCTATCAGATTTATAGAAAAGAAAAGAATTCATGACCCAACAAGAGATAGAGAGCATTACAAAATGCGAAATGGATAAGTTTGATTATGTTAAATTGAAATGTTTTTGTACAAAAAAAAGCCAATGCAACAAAGATTAGGAGGGAAGCAGAAAATTGGGAGAAAATCTTTACAACTAGTATCTCTGATAAAGGCCTCATTTCTAAAATATACAGAGAACTTAGCCAAATATATAGGAATACAAGTCATTCTCCAATTGAGAAATGGTGAAAGGATACGAACAGGCAATTTTCAGAGGAAGAAATTAAAGATATCTATAGGCATATGGAAAAATGCTCTAAATCACTACTGATTAGAGAAATGCAAATCAAAACAACCCTTAGATACCACATCTCTCCTGTCAGATTGGCTAAAATGACAAAACAGAAAAATGATAAATGCTAGAGAGGATATGGGAAAATTGGAACATTATTACATTGCTGGTGGAGTTGTGAACTGATCCAGCCATTCTGGAGAGCAATTTGGAACTATGCCCAAAGGGCTATAAAAATGTTCATACCCTTTGACCCAGCAATACCACTTCTAGGGTTGTATCCCAAAGAGATCACACAAGTGGGAAAAGGACCCTTATGTACAAAAATATTTATAGTGGCTTTTTGTGGTAGCAAAGAATTGGAAATCAAAGGGATGCCCATCAATAGTGGAATGGCTGAACAAGCTGTGGTATATGAAGGTAATGGAATACTATTGTGCTATAAGAAATGGGGATGATACGGACTTCCTAACCACCTGGAAAAACCTACACAACATAATTCTGAGTGAGCGGAGCACAGCCAGGAGAACATTATACACAACCACAGATATATGGATTCTGTGATGACTAACCCTGACAGACTTTGCTCTTCTCAGCAACACAAGGTGCAAAGACTACTCCAAAGGACTCACAATGAGGAATACTGTCTACATCCAGAGAAAGAACTATGAAGTATGAATGTAAATTGAGGTACACTTTATGCTCGCCTTTTTTCCCCTTTTTTCTTCTCTCTTTTGTTTTTGGGGGTTTTCTTGGTTCTGTTTCTTCTTTTTCATAATTCATTCCATTGGTCATAATTCTTCTCTACAACTTGACTAGTGTGTAAATTAATTCAATGTGAAATCATATGTGGAAGATATATGGGATTCCATGCCATCTTGGGGAGGAAGGGAAGAAAATCTGGAACTCAAAAATATATAGAACCAGGTGTTGTAAACTAAAAATTAAAAAAAATAAAAATTTTAAAAAAAGATTATAAAGTTCTCCTTCCGATTACTCATCAAATTTGCCTATTTGAACCACAGGGCCATGACTGAGGTACCACTTTGTGCACCCATGCATGATGTGGAACTTAAAAAGTTTCAAGAGATGTAATTTCTGGGCAATTCAATCATTTTATTAATAATGCCAACATTTAATAAAAGGTTAGTCATTTGGCCATCTTTCACTCAGACCAAAGACAGTCATGGCGGAATCCTCATGACTTATAGGCCCAATGGAAGGGGGTTGTTCCTGAGGGTGGCAATCAACTCTGACTGGTTAAGAATTAACGAGAAAATGAATATTATACAATGAAGGGGTCAATCTATTCAAATGAACTTTGATTGTGCCATTCACTTCTAAGTTACCCCCAGCCTTGGGCAATCTATTCAAAGAATTTATCCCTACCCAAATCTTCATAGAGGACTATGGCTTCCCAACCTGGGTGGGGTCTGGATAGAGTGGAAGGTTAGCTCAACCTTCAGAGACTGAGGTCTTGAAATGAGAATAAAAGAAAAAAGGAAAAATTGGAATCTCCCCAAGTCATCAGTTATTAATAATCATTTATTTCTCTCCAGAAGTTCGTGGAAGGAATTACTAACTTTTATGTAGCTGGCCTTAGAAAACTAAGCCTACAAAATAATCAACATCACAGACAAAATTAAGAGAAATGAGAGGCAGTATCTCAAATTGTCAGAGGATTGATTGGGTTAAAATCAATGAAGGCTTCCTGAAGGAAGCTGAAGGATAGATCAATGGATAGGTAAGTGAAGACAGGTATAATAAAAGGACTAAATCTTTGCATACGTAGAGAGACAGAGGTGAGAACACAATAACTTGACTTGAGTGAAGGGTCTAGGTAGTGACTGAAGCTTAGAATTAAATTACATAATTAAATATACATAAATTAAATATACATAAAAAACAAACAAAATAAAATACATATGAACCTAAAGGAAAAAAATTATAGTGAAACAGAATTACCACTACGCTAATAATGGAAAAAACCAAGTCCATGGACCCCCAGATTAAATCCTCTGGTGTAGAGGAATGATAAGATATAAGGAAAGGTTTGTGGTAGAAAGGGACAGAGGTGTCCTCATCCCCTATTGGGGAATCACCTACTTGATATCCTTGCTGTTCATGTCCTTGTAACCAAGGTTCAATCCTTTAATTCCCATTCTCAGGAGGTCAACGAGAGGTAACTTCGCTCCCAACACTTGTGTGTAATGTGGAGCTATCATTCGAACATCTGACCTGTACTGCCCTGGCAACCAAAGGACCTATAAAAAGCAAAGAAGACGCCAGCTGTCAGGTCACTGGCAGAAGATGATTGCAGGCACCATTAGAAGGCACTTAATGATTCAGAAGGGTCAAAACTAGCACATGGATCCTCACACCAATGCCAAAAAAAAAATATCAGGTCTTAGAATTTTCATTTGACAGATGAGAAATTCCAAGGAGTCGAAGGCTCTAAGAATTAAAAGAGATCCTAGAACAGTCTAGTCTGAAGTCTCCTCTTCCTTGATGAGAGAACTGCAACCCAGACAAGTGAGGCAAATGTGCCTCACTCACAGTGGTGACTGGTAGAGCCAGGGGCCAGCGTTCTTTCTACCACACCAAACAAAGGGGATGCTCTGGAGGGGAAATGGAGTCCCTAAACCAAGCCTCAAAGAGTCAAAAGGGACTGCAAAGAGCATCTGATATAAACCGTGCCTGAAGAAGGGTCCCCTCTGTGGTATCCCCAACAAATGATCATTTCACCTTTTCTTAGAGAACTCCAGTTACAGCAAGCTCACTACCTTATAAAGCACCCATTAATTCCACTTTCAAGACATCTTTGTTAGGAAGTTTTCTCCCTACATCAAATCAAAATCTGCCCCCTCAGCAACTCGGTGGCGAAGAAGTACAAATATAATTTCTCTTCCATTCCACACCACCACCCCTCCTTAGTCTTCCTTTTTCTTCATTGAACTAAACCCCCTTCTCCCCCACCCTGGCACATTCCCAAGCTCCATTTGGAACTGGCTCCATCCCTGTGAAGCTTGACAAAAGAGGATCCCATCGCCAGCTTTGGAGCATCAATCCAACAAATATTCAGCAGGTAAGCTCTTCCAGGAACCCTCCTTGAAGTATTTCCAGAATGGGGTTCCTCAAGAATACTGTTATTTCAGCTGTCCACACCATGAGCCTGGTACCCACTATTAAGCGAGACTCTTATGCTGGAGGCCAGTTGATGCCACCCAACACCTTCATGAGAGATTAGTCTAGGATTATTTGGTTATTCTGTGACCTTGGGCAATCCATTCCCCCCACTGGCTCTGTTTCCCCATTTATAAAATGAGGGAGTTGGAAGAGATAGTGTCTAAGGTCCCTTTTAGCGCTAAATCCTATGAGTTTGGTGTAAGTAATGGGACCTATGAGCAGAAATAGGCAAATGGCAAAGAAATAGCTATAGCTATTTGTATACTTATGCCTCTCTTAAAAGAGGGTTGATGTTTCACTTGGTTCCAAATAAAATTTGGTTAATGTTACCAATTCAGGCTTAGCTCATTTGCAAATGGATATTCCTATTAGGACATTAACCACTCAAAAATAAAGAAACATGCAAGGAATAGCTAACATTTCTACAGCACTCTGTAATTTATAAACCCCTACAAAGTATTATTATCCCCATTTTCCAGAAGAAAAAATCAGGGCCTAATTAATCTCTATTAAATGATTTGCCCAAGTTACACGGCAGTAAGTGGCAGAACCAGGAACTGAAATCTCTATCTCCCAATACCAAGTACAGTACTTTTTCCATACCACTCTAGTTGATGCTCAGGGGGCCAACACCATTCATATTTGAGTCCAACCCCTGGGGCCTTCAGAAAGTAAGAGCAACAAATAAGGGAGACTGATGGGCACTAGGACTACATGATAAACTTCTCATTCTTCTTTTTCCCTCCCCCCTCCTAATTTAGCACTTAGCACATTATGTGGCACACAGCAGACACTTTTAAAAAAAAAGGTTGATTTAATTGACAGGCCTACCAGGTGACTTTTAATCCCGACTTCATTGATCATCACTTCTAACACTTTCATGATCCATCTATGTCTGTAAGGATGTTTCCTTGGGGGACGGTAGAGATCAAATATCACCAGTTTATTTTCCTTGTTTGCAAGTCTCAAGAAATTGCTTAGTTTCATAATTGACTGATTCTTTGCCATCTCTTCATCCTTTTTAGTCAGTGGCGCCATGTATTTATATGGCTTAGCCTAGAATTAAGCAATAATGGCATTAAATAAAGTGGAGTAGAAATATACAGTGGCGACAACAAATATTTCCCAGCTTCCCATGCTATGTGTTGTTCACGTACAAAGCAGAATCAATCTCCTTATGGCGACCTTTCTGCTCTCTTCTGCTCCTTACAAAATCACAGAATCAGGGCTAGAAGAGGGCTCACGAGCCATCTAGTCCAATTCATGCCTAAGCAGGAATCCTCAATGCTACACACTGTCTGACAAGTGTTCCTCCAAACTCTACTCCAAGACTTCTAGTCTTTGATAAAGAACTCATTACCTCAAAAAGAAGCCCATCCCATGTCTGGTCAGTGCATCGTTAGAAAGTTTTTTAATTACACTGAGCCTAACTCTGCCTCCGCAACTTTTGCACACTGGTCCCAGGATTGAGGAACTGAGCATGAAACCTAAGTAACTAGGAAACAAATAAATTATCAAAATCTTAACAACAAATACAGAAGAAGAAATCTTAAAAATTATAAGAGAATGGAAAAAAGTTTTAACTAATAAAACTAAGTTGTTTTTAAGAAACCAATGAAATCAATAAATCATTAACTATAAAAGAAGAAAATTGAATTATTCAAAATAAAAATGATTAAGTTGAATTGACATGGAGAAAGGAAATAAAAAGAATCATCCAAAAACTCTCTCTAATTAAATACCAGAAAACTGAAAATTTAAAGAAAATGGATCATTATCTGAAAAAATACAAAATATTCTGATTAGCAAGAAAAACAAAATCTTAGAAAGGGAAATCAAGCAAAAAATAAATTAATCAAAGGAAAAAGTTCTGTTCCAAACGAATTTACAAGTAAAGTCTATCAAATACTCAAATAGTAATTTATATCTTTGCTGTAAATATTCTAATAATTAAAATGTACACTGTGTAAAATTCCTTTTATGAGATATAGTCTTGAATTCAAACTAACGAAAGATAATGGGGAAAATATATACCTATATATAATACTATATATTACTATAGTACTAGATAAGAGATTACTATGTGATATTCACTAATAAATAACAATGCAAAAAAATTTAAATTAAATCTTAGGAAAGAGATTGCTTTAATCTATCCACAAAATTATTCACTATGACAAAGGTGGGTTTTTATACCAAGGATGCAATGATAGTCCAAGAGTAGGACAACTACTACTATAATTAATCATATAAATAGATATAGAAAAAGTCTAACAAAATATAGCACTTATAGGTTTTTTTTAAATAGCCCTAAAAAAGATTAGAATGGAAGGGCTCATCTTTAACAGGTTCAAAATTATATAGCCAAGATCACATGATAGCATTTTTTTCAATGGGGAAGCACCGAAAATTTTTCTCAAAGGTAGAGGGATAAAGCAAGGATGTTATTTAATGACTATTAAAAGAACTCAGCCAAAGAACTGAGAAACACAAGGAACTGAGGCAGGACATGTGACTGTGTGGCCTTCTAGCAAGTCTGAACAAAAGGTCCCAGAATCCAGCTAGGATCAGTTGTCCTCCAAGAAGTTACTTGGGGAAGAAATAGAGGCTGTAAAATCATGAACTTCCCAGTAAAGGGGAAGAAGGGGGCTAAATAGATTTGAGGTTCAGTCCCCAGGAAAACCATAATCAAAGGGAAAGGAATCATAAAGTGAGCAATAGAGGACTATAAAAAGTGACATTACCAAAGGTCTTAAAAAGAAGAAAATTCAAAGACCTTAAGCAGCAGATAAACCAACAGGAAAGACATCAATAACAAAAGGTAATATGACCTCCTGATCAAGTAAAAGTGCACAGACATCTCTGAAAAAAAATAAGCCAAAGGGACATGAATCAGCAGATTCATGAGGCAGAAGACTTGTGGATTCTAAAAAGAGTGTGCAACAACAGAAAGTTCCTGACTGGTTTAGAAGAGAAATAATGAAGGCATGGTTTAAGGCAGAAATAATCGGAATAGAAAATCTTTAATTCATTATAGCAAGTCACACTCAAGAAGCAAATGAGGGAATAACTGACTGGGGATACAAATGCACATAAGAGAAAGATAACCTAGAAAAGGAAAAGCAAGAAATGATGTTGAAAGAAAACATGATCTCCATACAAGTCAAACATAATGATCTCAGAGACAGGTCACAGAGACAACCTAAGAATTACACATCTACCAAAGGAACACAAGTGAAAAACAAACAAAATGACCAAGCCCCATAATAACAGTAACTTCTCTAAATTTCTGAACAAAGAAAACAAAGTATTAATGAATAGAACCCACAGATCACTTCTGGAGGAAAAAAAAGTTAGACAATGTTATTCCAGCTTAACTGCCAAATACCAGACAAAACAATAACAAAATTAACTCGGAGGAACAAAATTTGATTTGAGAAACATTTATTAAGCACTTACTGTTGTCCGAGGTAATGTGCTGGTCAGTGGGCATACAAAGACAAAAATGAAATAGTCCTTGCCCTCAAGGAGCTTATATTCTACAAGGAGGATGGACAAATAATTGTATTATCATAAAGAATAATTTCAAGAGGGACCCAGTAATAGTAATTCTTGGGAGTACAAAAGGCATCATATAGGTACAGGGGTGGCAATATGGCCAGATGGGTGTTTTAGCATCATCAATTTGCTGCTGTGTGGAGGATGGATTGAAGGAAGATTAGAAGTAGACAGACCAATTAGAAGGCTATTAGTACAGTCTAGACAACAGGTGCTGAGGGCCTACCATATGATGTAAGAGATGTTGTGGTTACAGGAGCACAAGACTTCTCAACTTAGATATGAAGACTGAGGAAGAAGGAAGAGTTAAGGATAACTCCAAGGTTGTGAACCAGGGTTACTGGAAGGATGGGGTACCAGAGACAGGAAAATCTGAAAAAGGGTTAGGCATTGGGGAAATTATAAGGAATCCATTCTGTGGGAAGTAGTTGAAGAGTCTGACGAACTTGGACAAGAGGCCATATAAGGGGAAATCCACTTATGTCATGGTTTTGAAGCCACCAAAATAGGGACAGGGGTTGGGATGGAAAGGAAATCTGAGTTAGATTGACTCTTTGAAAAAGGAGAGACAGTGAGCTGGAGGGAGATAGATGATAATATGAAGAGAATTTTATAAAATGTTATAAGAATATCTTAAAAAATTCTTTTCATTGGATTTTATTGTTTGGAACTTAGGGCAATGCCTCTTGGAACATTTGGTAACTGAAGCCTATTTTCTATTACTATTAACCTCACCTGGCTAAAACCTGACTCATTGAATGTTAGCATTAAAGGAAGACTTCCGATATTCCTCAGATAAGAAACCAAATGAGAGAAAGAAGGGAATGAAGACATTTACAAATTCTTTAAAAAAAAAACCTTTCAAGGAATTTTACTGCTGGAAGGATTCCCCCTGATGCTCAACCTTTGGTTACGTTTGTCATATCTAAATCTCCTTCCTTCAATTAGTGCATTGTAACTTCTTTAAAATATAGCATTATAGTTTTATAAGTATAAGGTTTTTGCAAACTGAGTGTTTAAATCTGTAACTTAGTCTCTTTACTAATTTGTTCTTAGTTTGTTCAACCTTAACTGAAAGAAGCATGAGATAACGAATCTGTTTGACTAGACCTGCGTGACCTTTACGGCTCTAACAGTGTGAGTTATCCAAGCTTTACCTGTTTCATCTTCTACTACAAGTCTGGAAATCTTTGGGAGAGTGTGCTATGGCATTTAGGATAGAGGGGAAGGAGGCAGGGCGGGGGAGGGGAAGGGCATGAAAATTTATTAAGTACCCACTCATGTACGAGACATTGGGCTAAATGCTTTACAAATATGTCATTTGAGGTAGCTGGGGAGGAGTTTCCTTCTTTGTTATCTACCTTGATATTCTGTTTAATAGATGCTTTTGCTTTGACTTAATGTGCATTCTGGTGTGGCCTGGTAAAAACAAGCATCAGATGCGGGCTCATGGGTTGTGGTTTGAAAGAGAGGTTGATCTAAAATGTACCTTTGAGTGAAAGTTTTAGTAGCCCATGTTTGAGGAAGAAATCTTAGTTCACCCCCCAAAATCTTTCCAAATCTGAGCAACAAGTCTCTTATTCCTTTCTGGATCTATTTCCTCATTTATAGAATAAAATAGGGAGTTTGGACAAAACAGATGAACTTTATGTTCTCTTTGCAAGTCTATGACTTTTTTTCTTGTCTCCTGCCAACAGTCACATTAATGGTGAGCCACCCAAACGGACATGAACTTTAAGGGCACAGGCAGGGCAATCACTTGTCTGGGAATGGGTCAGATTAAATGGCTGCTGAGGTCCCTTCCAATTCTAAAATCCTGTAATTCTGACACGGAGACCCAATTAGTGTGGCCCGTGTGTCATTCCAGGTTGGCCAGCTCTGACCCGGGCCCTGTTACCTTGAAGAACCATTGGCCTGAGTTCAGGGTTTCCAGGGTTTTCCAAGTGAACATAGAGGCAGGCATGTCAGAGAAATCCGGCAAGATCTCATGGATATTAGTTGTTCTCCTCAGGGTGGGGTCATGCATAAGGAAAGGAACACCATCATAACTGTGGACAGACAGAGGACAAGGAAGGGGTATTTACTTGATTGGCATCTCCCAAGGGAAGACGGTTGGAAGGGTCAGCTAGTTTCATCTTCTGGCTACTGAATTCTAATGATGGAAGCTCCCCCTAAACTCATGCTTAACCAATGGAGTCTGGGATCGTGTGCATCAAATTCCAGGTCATGACTGTAATTTATTCCAATATACATATACTCATAACCCAATAGCTGCAAAGAGAGACCTATATAATCTTTCTAGGGTTCACCACTGTCCCAAAATATTGACAATGCCAACTCCTTAGTCTGAAGCCCACATAAAGAACCTACGAAGTACAGCACACGTATTTTTAGACTTTTGTAGTGTGATGACCTGTTATACTGATTTTTAAAAATTCTTATTCTTTTTGTCTTAAAAAATATCATTTGTTATATGGGGTGGCTCTGGGGGGAAGAGGGGGAGGGATAGTAGGAGGAAATTATGGTGATGTAAAAAAATGATTCCAATAAAACTTATTTTTAAAAAATCAAAAGGGCCCACACAGACTCACATGAGCCAGAGCTACCCTGAATCCTCATTCACTTCAAGAAATGCTGCAATATTCTCTGCATCACCCATAATGATGCAGCTTGTTTTAGATAACCACCAGCACCTGAAAAGCTCTGACTTTCAATTGTTTTGTTTTCCAGTTATCCCGAGGACAATTAATGTAACAGGCCCAAGCAGCCTAGGCTCTTCCCTCTGCTCACACGTTCACTGTTTACACTGTGCCATCATAGGGAGCTTGACTATCACTGCCCCCATGCATATATTTACTCAAGTTATTGAAAGGCCAGTAGGGGTCTGCTGAAGGTTGCTACTGTCAGACTTGGGCAAGGCTACTGGCAGCAAAAGTATGAAATCAGTTGACCTTGGACTCAGGGTCCTTATCTCTACTCTCTCCACAGGGTCCATCCCATTATTACCATCATGGGTATGCCACCCCACCCTCTCCCTCCTCCTCCTGTTTTTATCAAAGATACTGACATACTTCTTGAGTGTCTTTCCATATCTGCCTGAGGGTGTGCGTTCCCTCTGGAAGTCTTATATGCCAGGCCATGACCTAACACTGAAGGGATGTGGCTGTGATCCACTCGGGTCATCACAACTGTGTGTAGAGAAGTTGTATGGTGTGTTTAGAAAAAGGGTGGCAGAGAACTATACATGTTTGTAGGAAGGTTGCGTAATTTATAGAATATACAGTGTGTGTATATGTGTGGGAATGTGGGGTGCTGGAGGAGTTTATTTGGTATGGAGACAGGGCATTTATGTACGGAGAGGTATGATGTACATTTTTTGTACACGGTTTATTTGTGCATATTTGAGAGAAGGTATCTCATCTACATTGGAGGAAATTGTGTAGCATGTGTCTGTGTTGGGGGGGCAGTTCTTTGTGGATTGGAAGACATTGTGCTCTTGTGAAAGGTGGCTAGGTAGCGCCTGCGCGGGGTAGTGATATGTGTGTGTTAGTGAGGTGGAGTCTCTGTATGTGCAGATACTTTACCCTGACACAAAATGTCCTGCCTCTATTCTTACCTGAGGGTGACATCAGTCTCCAGCCCTGCGGCACCATGTTCAATAGCCTTCTCAAAGGCCATCTGGGTATTCTCTGGCGCCAGCTAATGAAAGGGAACAGGAAATCAGAATGAGGTGCACATCCCTTCTTTTACCTTCCCTAAGAGTAAGGGAAGGATCATCTCCCAACAAGAGGGGAGGAGGAGATCCCACAGCCTCCCATCTGCCCATGGCCTCTCCTTGCAGCCCTGGAATTGCCCAATAAAATAGCTTTAGTCTGACCTAACACTCACCAGGTCCCTTTGTTCCATCTACTTTCAGGAACACTGGTCATCTGGGGAAAGAGCATCAGACTGGTGGCCAAGAGATCTCTTTCTGGTCCTAGATTTGCCTCTATGTGATTCTGAACAAGTCACTTATTCTTTCGGAGCCCCAGTTCCCTCCTCCTTGAGGGGGTCAGACTAGATGATAGTTTCCCAGAATAATTTGGCCATAGGACACTATACTCAGGCTTGAGATATACTTATAGAACACACCAAAATTCTAGTCATTACTTGGGTGTGGAGGGGAGGAATTAGGATGATTCTGTGGTGGAGACAACTATTTGTCAATTTGGCATTAATAACAGAAGTCTGTTGGCATATACAGAAGATATAATGGGGACCCTCCCCAGACTCGCCACTATGATGGCTACCAAACTTGTCCAAAGACTCACAAGGGCACAATTAAAACCATCAGAAAGAATCCAGAAAGCAGCAGGAAGGATTATGAAGACTGGAGCAAGAAATCTGAAAGTCTTAGGGGGAGAGGTTGTATTTTTCTCACTGTTGTCAATCAAAAGAAAAGAGCAGATTTGGGAAAGTCACTAAGAAGGCAGTGTAGGTTTTCAATTTGTGGACTTATTTGTGGACTTGTTTTAAAATATAGGGATCTGCTCCTGGTCAGAAATGAAACTCACCTAAGTGTAAAAAGGTATTTACCTAGAGAGTTGCAAATCTAATCGGAGGGGCTTTGAAATGAAATAGGAAGAGAGAATGAACACCATGTCTATCTACCAAAGCTATGTCCCCTTGAAAGTAGCTGCAGTGGCTACTTTCAATGCAGTGACCAGTCAAGATCCCAGACAACTGATGATGATCTGTGTAACCCTCCCTCTGACATAGGTGAGGGATTCAAGATGCCGAGGAAGACACACATCCTTGGCCATGGGCACTGTGGGAATTTGTCTTTCTTCGCTATGTATATTGGTTACAAGGGAGTAGCTATAAAGTATGAATAATAATAGCAATCGACAGCTCTCCCTCCCCATCCCCAATAATCCCAAAAGTCAAGAATAGCGTCCATGGCCTTAGACATATAAAAGAAAACAATCATGGGTAGTAAGGAAGAAAAAGCAGAGATCTTAATGTTTATATATCATACCTACTATGTGCCAGGCAATTCTCACAGCAACCCTGAGAGGTAAAGGCTATTATTATCCCCATTTTACAGCTGAGTAAACTGAGGCAGAGGTGAAATGACTTGTCAAGGGTAACACAGCTAATAAGTGTCTGAGGCAGAATTTGAATTCAGGTCTTCCTCACCCCAGAAGCAGGAAACTGACTCAAGAGGCAGAAAAAGAAGCAATATTATCACTAAATTTAACACTATTGACCACTTGAATGGTCAGAAGGACGAGTGCTGGGAATCATTAATAAGCCTGATATGATAATGCTAAGAGATTTAACTTTCTTAACATCTGTTGTGATTCTCTCTCTGGCGACAGCAGAGTAGCAGCTAAGAATTTCCTGACTTGCCTTGATGATAACCTCATTCCTCAAAAAGTGGAGGAAAAAATGAAGGAAAAAGCTGTTCGTGACCTGATGCTTAGAAACAAGAAGAAACTGATGGGGGGAATGATGAACCTCGGGGGGAAGTGACCACCCCGCCTTAGAATCCGTAGCAGAGGAGAAGAAAGCGTGACGCAGTTTGTCATATAACACAGATTTAGAGAAAAGAGATTTCCAAGGGTTCAGAGAAAGGCTATAGTTGTCAGGCTACCTAGGAGCTAGTGGGTTCTCCATCGCTGAACCCCTAACAAAGGAAGGCTGGTTTGCTACTTGTTGGGTTCACTGCGGAAGAAGGTGGATGTACTCTCAGGTTTCTTCCCAATCTTGAGACTGTCATTCGAGGAAACCATAGCATGGTGCTTAGACTGAAATGATTTGCCCAAGCACTCAAACCCAAGTCCTCTTCCTCCAAGTCCTGGGCTATTTGCACTATGTTATACTTCTTCGGATTCTCTTCTTCCCCAGATCACTGGATATGCTATGAACTAGTGGGCTCTCTCCTCACAACTCACCATTTCAAGAGTATCACTTCATATTGGCTGTGGCTTCAATGACCAATAGGCTCTAAAAGTTTTCCTTACTGAACCACTTTTGTATCTTGGGCAACAAGGGTTCCAGATTCTAGCCTGGGAAAAGTTGAGTGTATTGACTTCTAACATCTCTCCACTGCCACCACCATTAGATTCTAAGTTCTCTGAGAGCAGGGACCGTCTTTTGCTTTTTGTAACCCCAGAGCTTAACACAGTGCCCAGCACACAGAAGGTGCTTTATAAATGTTTCTTCACTGTTACTGCCTATTACATAAAAACCTTGTACATAGGCTCGAGAGCTGCCCCTGAATTTCACAGAACAGGAACCTGAGACCCAGGTAAATTGAGTGGCTAGTCCAAGGTCATAAAAGTAACAAAGAGCAGAGCTAGAATTCAAACCACGTCTTCTGACTTCAAATACAATGCTAATTATGCCACATTGCCTCCCTCCAGCTATCAGGCAGAGGCTAGAGGGACACACAGATCAGTGAGCTTTCTTCAAGGTTCCAACACAGGCCCAGGTGGGTAGTGGTGAGGCCAAAGTCCAGCCAGTCAACAGAGCCATTTAAATAGCTCTGATGTTCTCTAAAATTAAAATTGAAAGGCTTGGATTCATGGATGATTTATTCAGGGTAACCCTCTCCTCCATTTGGAGCTGACCACAATCAACCAATAAATTCTAACTCCATGCCAGGAAGACTATTCTAGCAATCAGAACCTACAAAGGATGGGAGGGAGGAAGAGAGGAGGAAAAGGAATAGGCATTTATGGATTACCTACTGTGTGCCACACATTTTGCTAAGCACCTTATAAATAATATCTCATTTGATCCCCACAACAATCCTTGAGGCAGAGTAAGTGACTTGCTCAGAATCATACAGCTAGTAAGTATCGGAGGCACGATTTGAACTCAATTCTATTCTAACTCCAGTCCTGGCACTCTATCCAATGAACCACTCCACGAATTGGTTCGTTCTATTTTAAGCTCTTCTCTGTAGGTATTCAAGCAGCTGGCATGGGGAAAGGGAAATGAGTGCCAGGCTTTGAAACAGGTGCCAACTTTGCTACTTCCTGGTCGTGATACTACAGAATTGGGAGCAAATTGCCTGTAACTATTCTATCTATGCTTTAAACACTTGAACTAACAAGGTGGCAGTTTCTTCTTTTCCAATTTTGGTTGTTTGTGTGAAAACCTTTTTAATTTGATGTAATCCAAACTGCCCATTCTGCCTCTTGTTTGGCCATGAACTCTTCCCTTACCCGGAAAGTTGAAAGGTTAATTTCTTCCAAGTTCCTCTAATATGCTTGTGGTGTCACCTTTTATGCCTTAATCATATACCCATTTGGAACTTATCCTAGTGTCAGATATTGGTCCATGCTAAGTTTTCCAGTTTTCTCAAGAGTTTTCATCAAATAGTGAGTTCTTGCCCCAATAGTAAGGATCTCTTTTGGATTTCTCAAAAACTAAGTTACTGTGTTCATTTGCTTCCATACTTCGCATGTTGAATCAGTTTCACCGATTAACCTCTATTTCTTATCCAGAACCAAACTGTTTTGACAGTTACAGCTTTGTGGAATCGTCTGAGATCAGGTAATGCTAGGTCTCTTTATGTTTTTCATCAATTCCCCCGATATTCTTGATATTTTATTCTTCAATATAAACTAACAAATATTTCAGCAGCATATTCAATCTACTATTTTATGTGTCACTAAGAGAAACTAATAGTTGTTCTTAATGACATCTCCATTTTCAAGTGAAGTATATTAAGAATTGGTAAGGTCCTTAGAGATCATCTATCCCACCCTATCATTTTATAAGATTGAGGTTCCTCCCTAGAAATGAATATACTTTTCTCAAAGAGCATCATAAATTCTTTTAAAACCCTTGAAGCCAAATTCAATCTCTGTCATAGTCCCAAAAATCTTGAAGTTACAAGGGTCCTTAGCAGTCAGATCATCTTATCCAATCCTCACCTAGTTCTGCATCTAAATCTATAGCATCTTCTGTGGAGTACTTCCAGCAACAGGGGTCTAAAATTTATGTCATTTCCTTGAGCTACCCTGTCAATAAAGGAAATGCCACAAGTCTGGTGTGATTTGTTCTCTAGGAACCCATGCTGGCTCCTAGTAGTCACCACTTCCCTTTCTACTGGCTTATAAATGGCTTAATAATCCAGAATTTTTCCAGAGATGGATACCAAATTCACTAGCTCAAAGTGAAAAGAATTCAACTCTGAAACAAATAGGAATGACCTTTACACATTTCCATTCCTGTAGCTTCTCTCTGGTTCACCAGGATTTCTCCAAGGCCATGGATGGTGTTTCAGCAATCACATACATAAGCTTCTTGTGAGATGTAGTTCCTCTAGATGAGATGACTCGAACCAAGAAGGTATTCTTTCAGAGGTATGGGTTGGCCTGGAAGACCATGCAGTCCTTTTTGAATTCTGTGGACTCCAATGAAGACAGCAAGGTGCACTTTGTACTTGCAATGTTAATAAAATAGGAAGATCTTCCCCATCCATTATAGGCCTAGGTGACCTGCTTTGAGCTCTGGCCCAGCCCACAGCTGTGATACATCCTAAATCACAGAGCCTATTGGGGGAGGGAAACTTGCTCAGGGGAGGCTTGCTTTGTACCTTTTGGTACTAAGTTCATTAGGTCACGAAGGTTGTGATGCCTTCTGGCTTTGAGAAGTGTACATATACTTTGAGTTGGTATTTTGCTTTGGGGGCTTGCTTATGAGAAGGACCTTTTGATTTCCTGGTGGAGACTGAGTAGCCATACGTTCAGAGCTCCCCAACTGCTCAGATGTAGAGGCTCTCTCAATCCAATGGTTGTACATGAAGTGTATAGCAGTATTGCTTGATTCATGCAGTCAGAGCCCTGTCTGTTGGTCTTTGTGCTAATTTATCTGCTTGTATTTTCTCCGAAGTTCAGGGGGCTGACTTTTCCCCTGAACTAGTGAATGTAATTAAAGAAGATTGTTAATCCATTTTTGAGCAGTATTTCCTAGAAAAGCAGATGAAAGAACCTGTGCTAGCCGGCCATCCTGGGTATGCTAGGGTACTTGCTATTATAGTACCCTCATCTCTCTTTAACCTGAGGCTCAATTCCCTTTGGCCTTTTTTTCTTTACTATCCTTTTCATCTTCAGATGATTCGCCTTAGTATAGAAAAAAAGAGGCAAAATAGGAAATCGGTAGTTTTGTTTTCTATTTTCTTTTAATGTCCTATTCACCCCAAGTTCATCCATTCTTTATTCTTCTTATACCCCGCCCAAAAAACAAAAAAAAAGATTGTTCTATTGTCTTTATGACTTTTCACGCTTAGGAGTTACAGTACTATGTCAGCTTTTGTATTCTTTCAGTGTTACATGCCCTAAATCCTATTTTAATGTGTTCTTTTAAAATTTAGATTCAGCAGAGAAGTCCCTGTGCAGTCATATCTATGGAGAAAGCTACCCCTTTCTTCCCCTCCTCAGAACTATTGGGAAAAAGCTTTTGATTCAATGCCTTTTAATTATCAATCTGTGCTACACCTGCCCTGTTCTACCGATGTATTCCTCTAATTCTTTAATAGGGTGAAGAGGACCCTGTTTCTTGAGGTACAAGCTCCACTAGATCCTACCAAGCTGAAAAGATCCCAAGTAGGGGACCAGTAATGAACCATATTTGTCATTCAAGGGAACACACTAAGTTCAAAGAGAGATGACCATCATGTTACTTATGATTTTTTTCTTCAGCCATATCAATGCATGAAGACAGTCTCCTAAAGCAAAGATGGGTCAAGATCATCCCGGAAGAGCACACATTTGGTGAAATCACATATCCTTGAATTAACTCAAGTAATTTAAAATTTGCTCTATTGCTCAAAAGAAAAATGCTTTTTAGGAAAACTGCAAGTTTGGGAGAGGCTGTATATATCTCCCATCCACTCCCAAATAAATCTGAGCCAAGTTAAAAGTTCTGCCCTTTGAGTCAAGCTTTTGGAGTGGGGGGCAAGTCCTTCTGCCTCTGCCACCCATGACCTCCATCATCTCACTTGATTACCTTAGCAACCTTATGAGATTTTACAGATGAGGAAAGCGAGGCCCTTAGATACAAAGTCACACGGCTAATAAGTAGAGGGGGAAAGGCAGGATTCCAGTTTTTCTAACTTGGGAGTCCACAACCCTGCCTCCTAACTAACCAAGTTAAGGGTTGGGTCCTTTCAGGTTCTAAATCCTATGAAGCCTACGATTATGAAGCCTATGATCCAAAGTCCCAGCCACAGTCTTTGGTCTCTGACTGCTCTCTTACTAACCCTACCCCTAGCATCTGCCCCACACATTCAGACCTACCATTGGTGCGCCTCTGTGCCCAAAGAAAGTTGGTTTGGGTCCCAGTGTCTTGTTTTGTCGGAGACAGGGAGAACGTATCCCTAGGGGGATGACGTACATAATGAGAAGAACGGCCAGGAAGAAAATAATGATGATGAACTGAATGGCTGGAAGAATTTGAAGCAGAGAGAGAAGTTCATTCACTGAGGGACAAGCCAAGGGGATTCGCATCATGAAGTACTTTGTCTCATTATATGCCCTGTAAGTTCCACTTCCTATGATGGTTGGTTGGCATTAAACCACTCCTCCCTCAACTTCTTGCTGCCAAAGACCTTCCTCTACCCTCCATCACTGGAACTCCCAAGAAGATCCAGCCACCCCTTAAGTACCACAAATCAAGGGGGGGATGCCCTTTAAGGCCCAAGCTTTAGTCCCACGCTCTCTCCTGGGAAGTCAATAGTCAAGGAGGGATGCTGGATGGGGAGAAAAGAGACCTCATACGGATACAAATGCCCCGCAACATCCCCTACCATTGCCAAGGCAGAGCCAAGCGTGAAAGTCCTATCCTTCCCACCAAGATTGTATATTCTGCTTTCTTCGTCAAAGTATTGTCACTTGTCAAAGTTGTTGTTAAAGTTGGCTTATATATACTTTAACCTGCTCTTACCTGGACACAAACGTGCATGTGGGAAGGGCAGGGGGAGAGGCATGTGTATAGTAGAGTGCCTCACAATCTGATCTGAGCTACGGACTTAAGAGACAGACTACACTCCAAGCCCCAGGCCCTGCCCCTCATTAGCTCTGTGATCTTGGGGAAACTGTTTGACTTCAAAAGTGGAATGGAAGAGGCAGCAAAGCACTATGGGTAGAAAGCTTGTCAGAGCCAGGAAGATCTGGGTTCAGGTCCTATCTCTGACATAACACCATCAGGGCTATATGACCCTGGGCCAGTCTCTTAAATCTCTGTGTTCTAGCAACTCTGAAACTACAAAGCTTCAGTAAAGAAGCTGTTGGCTTATACTACTGCATTGGTAGAGAGTCCTCTTACACAAGGAGTCCTCCGTATCAACAAAAACATAGGTCTAAGTCCCTATTCCTACAATGACAATGATACTAAAAACATGATATTTTGAGCACTTTTCTCCACTAAAGTCCTGCTCCAATGTCTCATTACGTCATGGAAGTAATTTGGGGTTCTCAGGGGCTTTGTCAACAAAGTACAAGCTCTCAGCATTATATCATGCCCACACACTTAGAAGAGCCTCCCTAAATAGAACAGGATTCAACACCAACAGGCAGGTCACCACGAGGCAAATTCTTGGGCCAATCGATCGATAAAGATTAAGCACCTACTATGTGCCAGGCCCTGTGCCAGGCACTGGGGATACAAAAAGAGGAAAAAGGTGGATCACTGTCCTCCAGGAGCTCGCAAACAAATATATCTAAAGCGAGCAATGTATGCATACAAGACAAACAGGAAATTAATAGAGGAAAGGCACTGGAATGAGGAGGGGATGGAGAAGACTTCCTATAGAAAACAGAATTTTAGTTGGGCCATGGTGACTCACGAAATACACAAAAATATAAAATGGCCCTCGTTCCTGTGCCTTCCATCTGCTTCCACCATAACGGTGGCAAAAAGGCAGTAAAGGGGGTGGGAGGAGACAAGAATCACAACAGGTTTTAGACCAGTTATAAACACTCATTAAACTGTTGGCATTCTGAATGTGGGATCTTTTGTCTGATGACTGCCAAGGTGATATACTACTGAAGGAAATCGACTGTGTCCACATCGACATTCCCACAAAAAAATATGAAATCAGGAGACCTTATAAAGTTGCAGTTAAGGACAAATGACGACTCCAAGGTTTTCCTTGGGTGCGTGAGTTGGTTTCATCACGCACTCAAAGACAACAAGCAGCATGTCATGGAATACTTGGTCACCTTGCTCTGCAGTTAGTGCTTGGGACAAGCAGGCTGCCATGAAGATAACAACAACTCAGGGGCTTCCGGGTGTGTCTGGAATAGCAGAGTGAGCACTGGACTGGAAGTCAGGGAGTCCCAAGTTCAAATCCAGCCTCAGACATTTACTAGCTGTATGACCCTGAGCAAGTCACTAAACTTCTGTCTACTTCAGTTTCCTCATCTGTAGAATGTGGATGCATTTTACAGACGCACCTACCTCCCAGGGTTGTTGTGAGAACTAAATCAGACATTTTGTTTATAAAAGGAGCATTTTGCAAAACTCAAATGCTATTAGAATTACGAGGTAGTTACTTCTACACGGAGTCTGTACAGAGTAGAGCGGATGATTCTCATTCTTGGCCCCATACTGCTTTTAATTCATGCTGGTTAAGGTGTCTGGCTGCCTTACTATACTCGCAGACTCACAGTAAGTTTGCAGTCACTTTTTTTTGACTTGCAAAAGTCACTTGTGGCAAGCTCCTTAAGAGCAGGGACTGTCCTTTTGCCTTTTTTTTATATCCTCAAAGATCAGCACAGTCCCCGGCACATAGGAAGCATTTAATAAACGCTTATTGACAGCCTGACTGCTGTCTAGCCATGACTCCCCCACTGGGTATTTAGAAAGCTGATTTTTTTCTAGCCCAAGTATAGGCCTTTCATTTATTCCCATTGATGTTATCTCAGTAGATTCAATTCACTGCTCTAAGATCTTCGTGGATTCTCTCAACCAATGCATTAGTTTCCCCTCATAGCCTTGTGTCATCCAAAAATTTGATTAGCGTGCCTTTGTCCTCTCTCACTTGTAGGAGTTGCTCCCCTTCCCCAATTTCAATTATCTCCCAAAAGACACTCAAATCTATTGCACCAACCCTTACCTCTAATTTTCATTATCTTCCTAGACTTTTCATAGGCTTCTTTCTGACCTCTGTGTTCCACCTCCATAAGAGCTAAAGCTTAACAAAAGGGGAAAATAGAACCACCATGAGTTTATTAGTTTCTTCTTCTTCTATGGCAGTCCCATACCCTGATAAAGCCATCCCTCTCCAGGCACCACTATCCTCCCCAAACTACAAGAATAATGAAGGAGTTGTTCTAGAATCTAGAGGACCTCCAGGGTCCAGGTCTAAATATACGATCCTATGATTGCAGCTATGACTTACCAGTCATCCTTCCTCTCTGGCCCTGGCATAAATGCTTATTATCAGACAAGGCCTCCCAGGGAACATCTACTCTATTCAGATTAGAGTTAACTCAGAGGCCCTACAGGTGAGACTGCCTCTACTCTGGAAACAGAGAATACAACTATACTTGAGCTCATCATCATCTCTGAGGAGTTCAAGGAGAGCTGGTGACCTGGCAAATTGGGCAAAGGGTTAATAATAAATCAAATACAAAGCTATTCCTGGGGACAGGAAGAAGAGTGTGGAAAAGTAGAGCTTTGTCCTAATTTAGAGGCAGCTGACATTGGAATCTGCAGTCCTTCAGCAACAAACAGCACAGCTTAATACTTAGCAGGGGCAATGGGCTAGGTTCTGGAGCAGTGATTGCATTCATAGAACTCTAGAGCGGGAAAAGGGCCTCCGCCTATCCCCATTGGCAGCTTCCCTGAAATTTAGAGTCTTAAAGAGATGCCTAGAGCTAAGAATGAGAGGCTAAGCGTATATCAAGAGGCTTGGACTTGGAAGGCAGCTCTTCATGCCTCTGCAATCTAAATCTCTATACACGATAGCTCCCTGCCTCTCAGTAAGAATGGTTAAAATCATAAACTATCCGATGGTGGGATGGGAGTAACCACTCTCCCACCTCAGTCCCCTACACTACACGTCCTCCTGAGCTGAGGGTAATATTTGTTCCAAACACATCTTTTGGTACTCGGCAAGACTGTCAATACCTCTGGTCACGACTGATCAAGAATCCTCCTAAGCCCTTCTCCTCTGGCAAAATCTCTAAGGGCCTCCATGACCTGTGTTTTCCTCCCTACTGCCCAATAAACTCCAGGTTTATGCAACCTGGCCTACCTGTTGTATTCAGCTTGGCAAAATAGAGGGCAATAGGCCATGAGAAAACTACCATCATGCATATTCCAAAGATGTGGATGTAGGGAGCAGTTATCTGCCAAGAAAATCAGAATATTTAGGCTGAGATCAGTTTCTAATGGACATACAACTATGACCCTTTTGGGGTATGCTTACCTGTAGTGATACCTCAGCAGCTTTCCATTTTTCCTCACAAAGTAAGTTTACGATTAGAAAACCAAAGATGCATATGCTCAAGACCAGCAGGGTGCCAATCTGCAAAGACAAACACCTTGTGATGGAAGCATGCCCAGGGTGCAATAAACCATGCCCAACCCATAGGGTTCTGTGAACCCTAATCTACTGCAGGGTCGGGGAGAATGGAGAGTCCAGTGACTCAGAACAAGCCTGGAAGTTGGGAGCTGAGAGAAAGAGGTGGCATAGTGGGAGGCAATCAAAAAACCAGAGGCTCATCTCCATACACTAATTCTGTAAAACTACATATACCCACAAAGCCCACCAAAACAATCCTGAATTGCCTGGTGACGACCATCATCAATAAGAATTTATAAAGAAACTACTATGTGCCAGGTACTGTGCCAAAGTGCTAGGAATACAAATGGCAAACAACAAAGCAGCTCCTCACTTTCAAAGAGCTCACAGTCTGATCGTAGAGATACTATATAAATCATTATGTACAAACAAAATACAGATGGATGGATGGACAGATGGACAGATGACAAATTGGAGATCATCTCATGAGAGAAGGAACTAACATTAAGGAAAACTAAGAAAGGCTTTTTTGCAAAAGTTGGGATATTAGCTGGGACTTGAAGGAACCTGGGGAACTAGGGGGTAGAGATAAGGCAGGAAAGAGTTCCAGGCATGGGGAACAGCCAGTGAAAATGCACCGAGTTGGGAGATGGGAGTGCCTTATTGAGGAACAGCAAGGATGCCGGTGACACTGGATCAAAGAGTATGCAGGGGTAAAGCCTAAGACTGGAAAGGCAGGAAGGGACCAGGTTACAAAGAGCTTTAAAAGCCAAACACTTGTATTTGATTCTGGAGGTAATAGGAAAACCACCACTGGCCTTTATGGAATAGGGGGTGACACGGTCAGACTGAGCTTAAGGTCAATCCCTTTGGCACTGTGGGCTCTCACACACGTGGCCTCCCTTTGCTTTCCCCTCCATCATCAGAGATGTTTGCTCAAACCAGGTTTCACTCTTCTGTAATGCTGTGTAAGGGCAGCTAAGTGGCACAGCGGACGGAGAGGATTCAGGAACACTTGTCTTCCTCAGTTCAAATCTAGCTGTGTGACCCTGAGGAAGTCATTTCACCCTGTCTGCCTCAGTTTCCTTATTTATAAAATGAACTGAAAAAGGAAACGGCAAGCCACTCCAGTATCTTTGCCAAGAAAATCCCAAATGGGGACACAAAAAGTCAGACATGACTGCAACGACCGGACAACAAAATGCTGCGGAGGAAGAAGACACAGAGTGATTTGCTTCTGAGTCCCATATTCTTCAGGGGTTCGTGCTGGCTGGGATCATACCCTGGGATACAGATCCCAAGGTTTCTCATAATGTTCAGAATAGGATACCACACAGCCACATGGGAGGAAATGGGAAAATGACACTATTAATCCATCAGGTAGTTTCCATGAGACACACAAGGACACCATCCCTCCTTCCACATCCTTTCCTTGTTAGGTCCAGAGATCCTAAGGGGCCCCACTAGCCAATTGTTCTTTTTTTCGAGGGGGGAAGGCAGGGCAATTGGGGTTAAGTGACTTCCCCAAAGTCGCACAGCTAGTAAATGTGTCCAGCGTCTGAGGACAAATTTGAACTCAGGTCTTCCTGACTCCAGGGCCGATGCTCTTCTCATTGCGCCACCTAGCTGCCCCACCTATTCTTTAAATAGTCCAATTCAAGAAGCATTTGCTAAGCACCTACTACGTGCAAGGCTAGACAGGAGACACAAAGACAAATACTGGGGCACAGCTCCAAATGGCTGGACCTATTCACATCTCTACCCACAGGCCAGTGGTGAGCCTGTTGCCCCTTTTCATCATGTCTCCCCATCTGATGAGCAAAATTCGAAGTTGCTTTAGTGTTCATTCCTTTTAATTAGTGGCTTAGAACATTTTTTACATGGTTGATGATAATTTGGATTTCTTCCTTTGGAAACTGCCTATTCAGATCCTTTGATCTACTGGGGAAAATTCTGTTCCTCTGAATAAGTTATTCCTTTCCAGAGTGATATTCCAATCACAAATTCAAGCCCAGAAAATCTCAGTGATACTTCTAAGGCCAAATTTACTTCTTCACATGAGGATCTGAAGTTTTATTGCTTGTCGTTTATACATTTATGCACATGTGCATCAACATTTCAGGCTGTGGGTTTTGAATCTGTTTCTTGTGAATTCCTGAACATCTCTACAGTGGTGTTCTTCCTTCTGCTATAGCTGTTACTCTCTCTGATAGTTTACTTGGAGGAATATATATAAGTAGATGTATGTACATATGTGTATATATATATATGTATAAGTCTATGCATGCATATCTATCTATACAATACATATATACATTTTTTGCTTTCTCTTTGGAGACTCAGTTTCAAGGTGTTCAGACAAAGGAGCTAATGGACTGAAATTCTGCAGGTTAGTAGGATAGGAAGTGCTTGAGAACAACATTCTGAAGATACAAACAGAAACACTATGCAATATTGGAGGATGGGTACTAGCAGTTGAGGGAACTGGAAGAGGCAAGCCTCTTGCAGAAGGTGAGATCTGAGCTAGGTCTTAAAAGAGCCAGGAGGCAGAGGGGAGTATGGAGAGCATTCCAGGTATGGGAGACGGCCCACAAAGCCAAAATTAACCTCTCTACAAGCTCCATCCATTGTCTCCTGGGGACCAGGAGTTATGCTAAAGCTAATCCTCTTTTGCACGACAGTCACTTTTTGGGAACAGTTCATGACCTTAGTCTTTTCTTACCTTATCTACATACCCCCAGTTCCTTCAATACTAGGAGAGCATCCAATAATTAGTAGTCAAATTTTAATTACTCTAAATGACTTCCAGACTCCAAGGCTAGATGAAATAGAAACTAGGAAAGAACATGTAGATGTGACAAAGGGATCTCTGTTCAGGACCTTTAAGAAACACCCAAGAAAACAAAAGAGGAGCCAAAAAGGAGGAGAAGATACATCTGTGTTGGTAATCAAAATGGGCTCCTTAGCACTTAATTCAACAAGTGCCCTTGAAAAGTTTGGCCTTTGTTTCCTTTGATTAATTCAGTGTCTTTGATTGAGTCTTACTAAGTGCTAAGCCCCAGGCCCAAACCCCTGTTAGGTGTAAAACCTTAGTGGGTGTGGATTGGCAACTAAGGTGGGGCCCAAAATGGGGCTGGCTAAGGGGAGGTGTTAACTCCAGAGCCATGCCCTATTGGGTGTTAACCTAATCTATGTGGATGTGAACCTCCCAGGGTCCTAAGGGGAGGGGCCAACTCAAGAACCAATCACCAGAGCCTGGGCTCTGGTCATTCAGATGATGCTTGATGATGTCAAAAACTCTGTAAGAGGAAAGAAGACAGCTTGAAGATCCCTTTTTCCTGTCGGAGCCAGAGACAGCTACAGCCGAAACTGAAGCAGGAGCTGCCGGTAGCAGAGCCAACCTGCCCATGTGGGCCGAGGAGTGCTGAGCAAGGACTTGAGGCCAGTGGGTAATCTTACCGTAGAGAGGAAGCATGTATATGATTTTGCTCTATACCATCATGCTTCTCTGTGGCCTACTGCTGGTTACCCTTGTGAGGCGGACTTATTGGGCCTGGAAGCTTTTGATCAAAATATCAAAATGGGGACACTGGTTCGTGGGTCTGTTACTTTGGAGCTTAAATACATGCTTTAATTCTTCTGCCTTCTACCTAGAGAATTCCTTATATCCTGTGGTTCCAAACCTTTCAGACATATATATGACTCTCTTTGAAATCGTAAATTCTGCCTTCATAATACATCCCAGAAACTACAGATGTCTCAGCTTTCCATGGATCTCTTGCAAAATGATAGTGTTATTGTTGAACGTGTTTCATGGGCACTTAAAAAAATAATCATTTATAATCAATATAGGTTCACAAATAAAAGGTCATGCTAGGATAACCTCACGTCCTTTTTTGGCAGTTATTAGATTGGCCAATCAAGGAACACTGTAGCCATAAATTATCTTGATTGCACTACTGCGCTTAAAGTATCTTACGATATTTTTGTGGACAAGACCAAGACATGGGCTAGGGGAATGTTAAGTAGATATAGGTAAATAAATTAGAACACTCAAAATGCTAATTAAAGTATTGATGCCTACTGTAGGGCAAAACTGATGTGGTCCTGGAGGGGAAACAGGCAGCTTTGACCTGCTAGTCGATCTAGGCAGTAAAACAAAGAATCACTATTTAAAAAAAAAAAACACATATCAATAGCCTATTAAATCCAACTCAACCTATGCCCCACCCCATTAATCTCTCCAGGCATATATCCCTCTCATGCTTTCCACAGGCACAGTTTTTGCATCCTTCTTCCTCAGACTTTGTAGGATGGGGTGGAGAAGGCATACAATGGGATGTACAGCAGACTGTAGGCTTTCGTGTGTCCTACCTTATTGCACCAATGCAGGTATAGCTGCTGGCCTTCTGCTAGCAAACACATCCCTAGGATCTGCAAAGAAAAACGGGAAAGACGGAGGCTGGGCTCCGAAAATCATTAAAACTAGCACTGGATCCCTGCGTTGTTTTCCTCAGTCATCCAGTAACAGTCCCTCCTTCTACCAAGGTTTCTTAATCTGGGGTCTGTGAATGTGTATATGTGTATACATACATATCTATATATGTACATGTATGTATTATATATGTCCATATGTGTATATATTTTATGACTATTTTTCCAATATAATTGATTTCCTTTAAAATTTACCCATTTTCTTTTATGCATTTAAGAACATTATTTTGGAGTCTCCAGGCTTTGTCAGAGTGCCAAATGCATCTCTGTCACAAAAAAAGTTAATCCCTTCTCTAACCCATCTAAACTCCCACTGTTTTGTTCAACCTAAGCTCAGATTTTCTCAACTTTACTTACGTCGTTCTGTGCTCAAATATCTGTCTCCAACACTAGCCGTGTGATTCCAGTTAAGTCCTTTAACTTTTCTACCTTGGTTTCGACTGTAAGATGGGGATAATAGCACCTATCTCCCAGGGTTGTTGCAAGGATCAAACAAGGTATATGCAAAGTGGTTTTTTAACCTTACAGTACTACATAAATAGGCTATAACATCATTATGACATAAATGTTTAAAAATATGAATCATATAAAACAATATATAATAGTAAGGCTTCTGTAAGACAATAGGCTTTCCTCCTTTTCCTAGCCCAACTTAGTGTGAATCCAAGCTCCCTGTATACACACTCCTCTCTTCCCAGTTTTCTAGAAACGTTGAATTCTACCCCTTCTTCCCTTTACTCAATATCACGAGGATAATTCATATGTTCTCTCATTGATTTTGCCCATCAGTATTCTCTCTTGGTTCTTTAAATGACTGTCAAAGTGAGATTTCCAATGGGGCATCGATTTGTCTCCTTTGCTTCTTTTCCTCAGCAGTGTGTTTGTTCATTTCTCCCCTATCTCCCCATGTCTTTGAGTGGACCATCATCTGCGATACCTGTTTCTAAGAAACCACTTAATTCAGGCAAAAACAAACAAATCTAGCTAAAAAAGAGATGGAAAGAATTCAATCTTCCCTCCATCTCTTTTCCTAAGTTTGCTTGTTTTTAGCTGATAATGGCTTTTTTGTTCTCGCTGATACTTAGTCAAAGTGAGGATTTTAAAAATTCAGTGTCTTTGTTTAGTCCTCGAAGTACATAAGCTTCTTTTCTTAGTCTTCTCATGATCTACAGGATTATTTACCTTCCTTAAGTTTCTTCTCTTTGATATATTCTGTCTTCTGCTCACTTCTGGCTTTTTTTCCCCCCAGGAGGAATGAGATTTTTCCTTTTGCTGGAAATTTTTTTTTCTTTTTTTTCTTTTTTTCCACTGATGTTAAGCTTTACACTGAAGGACATTATTTTAGGATGCAGGCAATTCTGCTTTTCAGAATAACCTGTTCCAATTTTTACTTTCATTTCTCTTGGACAAGAAATAGCCTTGAGCAATTCTGATTTTCCATGTTATACAAAAGGCTTTCTCATGGATACATGTGATATTTGGTACTTAAAGGTCTGCAACTCGATCACAGTGTTTTGAGGCAACCCGGATTTTGGGGGTGGGTAGTCTCTGTTTACATTCTATTAATCCATTCAGTTTCCAATACTTAAGGGCAATTTTCTCATATGCCTTCATTAAAATATTATTTGACTTTTTTTTTAATCTCATCACGTTTTTGGAAGAGCAATAGTTCTCAGATTTTCTTGTTGCATTCCATCTGCAAGACCAGTTATTTTGCCTCTTAGGCGGAGATCAGGTGTTCTTCTCATATCACTGTCTTTGAATTTTGTTCCAATGTATTTTTTTTCTTTTTTGCATTTGAGTTCCAGGCATGCTACTGTCTTTTCCCCATCAATTTTACAGACATTCTCCATTTTTTGTTCTAAATATTCCATTTTCATTTGTTTTTTTTTTAAATTCTTGTTTGACAACTCTAATTTCTCTTGTAGTTCCTATCCTTATTTTTACCTTTGATTTTTGCTTTCATCTTCTAACTGCTTTTGAGGATCTTACTGTGGTCCCATTATCATTCCTGGAGTTCTCTTTTGGGGGGGGGGTTCACATTCCTTTTCCATAGCATTTGCTCATTGTCCTATTTTTAAAAATTTGTTGTTTACTACTTCTACCGTCTCTGCTGGTTTTTCTGTGAGGTCTTCCTAGGGATGAATACTCTACTATCTCCTCTGTTAGTTGTTGTTGCTTTCTTTTTGGCAGGGTAATTGGGGTTAAGTGACTTGCCCAAGGTCACACAGCTAGTACAGGTGTCAAGCGTCTTGAGGCCAGATTTTAACTCGGGTCCTCCTGACTCCAGGGCCGGTGCTCTATTCACTGCGCCACCTAGCTGCCCCATTGTTGCTCTTTTACTCTCTTTAGCACACCTTGCTATTTCGGGGGGATGGTGGGGAACAGGATTAGATACTCATTTCATTTGGCTACCTTCCTGCCACATCTGTAGTTTAACTCATTCAGTGAATGAAATAAAAGAACCTGTTTCCTTCCAAAGAAACCAGGTTTGGGAGGAGTATGAGGGGAAAGCCATTGGCTCGGCCCTTTATAAAGACATTTTGAATGATTTTCTGCCTATAAAACATTTTAAAAAAATAAATACGATTTTTTTAAAAATTAAATTTGAGTGAAGCCTTGGGGATGGGAGGTGTAGTAAAGGACGTTCTAAAAGCATAATCCCTCTGGTAAGGTCATAAATGACACTTTATACTTTTGTTTAAAGAACGGTCTCATATGTCACCAATAACCTGAGAACTAGGATTTTATAGGTGGGAAAATGGAGGCCCAGAAGTGATTTATACAATCCATATAGTGAGTCACAGACGGAGTGGGGAAAAGAATTTAAGTCTTCTAATTCTGAAGCCTGTACTCCTACCTTTCCAGGCTTCTTACACCTTACTCCCCAATATGTACTCTTTGATTCAGTGTCATTGGCCCCCTGGCTGTTCTACAAACAAGACATCAATTTTTTTCTGCATGCCTGAAATACTCTCCTGCTCTAACTACAGACCAAGTCACAACTAAAACCTCATCTTCTACAGTAAGACTTTCCCAATGCTTTTTAATTCTAGTGCCTTTCTCTTTTCATTATTTCTTTTTATCCTGTATATAGCTTGTCTGTACATATTTGTTTGTTGTTTCCCCCATTAGATTGTGAGCTTGAGAGCAGGGATTGTCTTTTTTTAACTTGCAATTCTTAACACAGCGCCTGGCACATAGTAGGCACACTTAGTCAATGTTTATTGACTGAATGGCCGCTCTTCCCACTACACTATGACCAAATAGCTATGTGCGATGATCTTAGGTGGGAAAAAGATGGTAATGTCATGAAATTCTCTCCAAGTTCTTGATGGTACTAATTTTTTTTTTAAATAAACTCCATTTGCAATGTCTAGAACGAACAATCAACTAAAGGACTGAACTTGTTCATCTCTGGTGCCTATTTTATGACATTTCCATGATTTGAGGAATATCATTTAAACCACATTAGGTCCAAAATCTACACGAGATTGTTACGTGTAACGAAACAATTCTTCTGCAAGGTCACGGGGTCATTTTGGTAGCAAGACAGGGAAATGAACTCATGTAAAGGACCAAGGTCGGCCTTATTTATAGGTGTAGATGGCTGCCTACATGGTCTGATACGGGAATACTACAAAATCTCATGTGACTCTAGAGACATCTTCACCATCTGTCTGCCTTAATGAAAGTCTATGTCTCTTCCTATTGCTTGAAACTTTGACAGTAAAAGGGACATCATCTCTGCAAACTACTAGTTAAATGGACACGTTGTCCAGAAAGGAATGATTTGGAAGAAAAGACTGTCCCTTTCGGCCTTTTATCCCATTAGCTTGTAACCGTCACCACAGAAGGCATAAAGAGCCTTATTCCAATGGAATAAAAGAGAGAAAGAACAAAGACGTTTCAGCAAATTCAGAGGAAGGGAGAGAAGAAAAGCAGCAACAACCACTGGGTGGCTGAGAGGCAGCATTGGGTAGCAGTCAGAGAGGACAGTCCGTCCTAATGATGGGGATAGTCTCAGAAGAACAATGTTAACGCACTATATAATCCAGGCTTCAATTTCTCCCTCAATGAGGAGGTAAAACTAGATATCCCTAAGATCCCCACCAGCTTTAAATGCTTTGATCTATGTTTTCTGCAGTTAAAATAGGGTTGAACTGGCAAGGTATGAAAGCGCTGGTTATTTTCTCAGGAGATCGTGTGTCTGCAAATTCATCTCATCACTCGTAGGGCATAGATAATAAAATTCCAGGGGCTTAGGAAAGAAACCAAAAATGTCTTTGGAAGGTAAAAGACAAGCTCATGCACGTCACAATTTTGTCTCTTGCTGGTTCAACTATGATGAGGTGCTGCCTAAGGAGATAGGATCCCAGAGTTTGGGGAGACCGAAGAATATTCTAGCTGAAACATGGTCTCTTTCTATGAACAGCTGGTGACTACTAGAAGCCATCCCCCGCCCCCAGGCCAAGGGAACAACCAGGCTCCCAGCACCAAACACCACAAGGGGTTAAGGTGCAGGGAGCTTACCAATACTCACCATGAGCAGTATGATGTAAGTGAACATGACTGAAGCTGCAACCACCAGAAAGAAGGACCAGAAAAACCAGTAATTTGTGAACTGGTAAATGTACCTGAAACACAGCAAGGCATTGCACTGTCTAAAACATGTGAAAACCAAGTAATGCCTGTATAGGGGAGAGGGAGACCAGTCTGGCTGTGGCAGAAGGAAGGTTCATGGAGAGGATGGATAGAAACTTTGAAAATTAACATAGAAGCCTTATCATGAATGGCCTTGAGAAATCTTTGACTTCCCCGGACCTCAGAACTCACCCCTTCTCTCCTCCCTTCCTGTTTCCTTTGGGCTAGGATTAATCCCTCCACTTGTACCCTTGATCCTGTCCACTCCGAGCTTCTCCAAGGCCTCACTCTATCAGCCATTTCCTCAATCTTCTATTTATTGTCAGTGGCCCTTTCCTAGAGCCCCCTTCCATTTTCCATAAATATCCTCAGGGGTCTCCTAACCTAAAGAACTTTTCCCTTTAAATTATCTAGTTATTGTCTTCTCTTTTCCAATAAACTTTTGGACAAATTAACATGATTGCTTTCTCAGTGGGGTAAAGGAGGAGGTTGCAGGGAGGGACAGAATTTGGAATTCAAAATGTTTAAAAACTGAATGCTAATAGACAGATGAGAGAGGGAGAGGGAGGGAGGGAGGAAGAGAGAGAGAGAGGTGGGGGGGAGAGGGTGGATAGGGAGAGAGAGAAAGAGGGAGAGGTGGAGAGGGAGAGAGAGAAAGAGGGAGAGGGAGAGAGAGAAAGAGGGAGAGGGGGAGAAAGAAAGAGGGAGAGGGGGGAGAGGGAAACATGAACACTAAATTGGGGGGGGAGGAAATAAGAGTTCAGGGGAAGCAAAGGTACGATCTTGGGAAGCATACAGTAAGAAAGACCTTCTTTGGGCTGCAAGACTTAAGGATTAGTGTTATGGAGCTTTCTGTTCCTGTCCACATACAGGCTTGGAAGTGACTGCACCCTCTTTTGGCCTTCACACCTTTGGAATGTGGGTGTTGCCGGGCAGATCCAGCCATACATTTTTCTTTTCCCCACAAGCCAATTCCTACTCCCTAAGCATTATCCTTAAGATCCTTCCTTACATTGAGATGAAGGAAGGAGGGGGCAGGGGGAAAGAATAAGTGAGGCAATGTGACTTAACAGCCCAACCTTGTCCTAGCCAGCAAAATAATACTATGCTTTCTTTTTGGTCTACAGAACTATGGATTTGGTTTAATTGTGACTTTTGGAACATTTATCCAAAATTGATAAACCACAAAATTCTCAATTAGCTCAAGACCACAGCTCACACACACACACACACACACACACACACACACACACACACACACTCTTTCAGGCTGGGAAGGAAGTGACACGGAGTATGCTTCAGACTCCACCAGGGCAATAGGTCTGTTTCCACCAAGAGCAGAGATAAAAACTCCCTCACCAAGGGGGAGCTGTAACCAAAATGTGGGGCACGTCTAACTATTGGTAGATTTTCCCCCGGTGAAGTATCTCTTTTTCTTTTGTCTTCCTCCTTTCCCTGCTACCTTTCTGCCCCAAATATAAATGTTTAATTCTAGTTTTCTGTTCTTTTAAGTTGTTTTTCTTTAACTGATTTAAATAGCCCGACTCTAAAGCTAGACTTGTGTAAATAAAAATAAGGTTTATCTTAATTGCTTTTGACTTGTGTATGTTTTTTAATTGTGAATGGGAGACTATACACACACCCACCTACTTATACACACACACACACACACACACACACACACACACACACGGTGGCTATAGCAGCTGTGGTAATTCATATATAGAAATATGTGTATATACGTGTGTGTGTATATATATATATATTACTACAACTACTACAGCTATCATCTACATATGTGTACACATTTATATGTGTGTGTATATATATATATACACGTATACACACACATGCCCATATGAATTACTGCAGCCAGTATCGCTACCACTTTCCCACAGCAATTCAGTTCCACCCTGCCCCTGAACCCGACAGTTCCTGACAGTCAGTCGACAAGCATTTATTAAGTGCCTACTATGTTCCAAGCTCTCTGCTACACATCGGGGACACAAAAGTGGATAAAAAATGACCCAAACAAAAAAAAACCCCAAACTCTCAAGGAGTTCACCCTAACAGAGGAAACAGCATGCAATCAGCCAAATACGAGAAAGATACAGATGAGATAAATTAGAGATAACCCTAGAAGGTCCCCTTTAAGGGAATCAAGGAAGACTTCTTGCAGAAGGTGAGATTTTAGCCAGGACCTGAAGAAAGGAAGCCAGGAGGCAGAGATGAGGCAGGAGAGAATTCTTGCCAAGGGAGAAAGCCAGTGGAGATGGGGTATTTATTATATTAAGAGAAGGACAAGACAACCAGTGTCACTGAACTACAAAGTACATACAACACATACTGAAGGGAGGACCTCTGGCAAGCCAAGTAACCCGTCAGTGACTCCCATGGGGTTTCTCCCAAGCTAGACACTGCATAGAGAAGATGCCATCTGCATCAGTAAGGAAAGAGAATTCCCTCATTGGGAAATGCCGTATACCAAGGATATCATAGCTCCAATCCAAAAAAGCAAAACAAACCTTACACAGCAAAACGGAATAAAAAGATCCAGAAAGTTCTCCAACAACAGCTAACATTTAATAATAATTAGCATTTTTACATAGCAATGACTGCATCAAGCCACTAGCCTAAGCGCTTTACCAATATTATTTCTTTCAAACCTCACAACAATCCTGGGAGGGAGGGGCTATTATCATTTCCATTTTTACAGACGAGAGAACTAAGACATTTAGGGGTTAAGTGACTTGCCCAGGGTCACCCAGCTAGTTAAATGTCTGAGGCTGGATTTGAACTCATGTCTTCCTGACTCAAGTCCCAGTGCTTTATCCACTGTGCCACCTAGCTGAAAGGATCTTTTCCAGCTAGGAGGAAAAGTTTCCCAGGCAGGGGGGTATGTGTGACATTATCTCAAAGCTGGACATTGAAGGATGCATCAGTTTTCAAAAGACAAATATGTGGGCTGGGGAAAGGGAGAAGAGGTGGAAGGAGAGACAGGTAACTTCAGTATCCCCCAGAGTATGGTGCACTTAGGGCTCCAGGCACACAGTGGGTGCTTAGCAGGATGACTCTCAAAAATGCAGGTGACCTGAAGAGTAAGTCCCTCCTCGATAAAAATCAGAGACACGGACACACTCAGACGCAGACAGACGCTAAATCCTTCAGACTCTCTGGGCCCAAGTTTCCACATCTGTAAAATGAGGAGACTGGCCTGAAGCATCCTTTCCGGCTCTCCAATCTATGGTCGATGAACCCGAGTCATTTTGCAAAGAGGTTCAGCTTGACCAAAGACACGGAGGTAGGAAGGTACAAGGCACGGACAAGAGGAAACAAACACACGTACTACATACAAAGGGTCCGGAACGCTAAACAAAGGTGCCTGGTCACTGTTCAGTAAGCAGCAGGTGGCAGATAGAGGCAGCTGGGCAGTGCAGTGGGCAGAGAACGAAGCCTGGAGTCAGGGAGGCTTGAGTTTAAACCCAGTCTCAGATTCCTTCCTAGCTGTGTGATCCTGGGCAAGTCATTTCACCTCAGTCGGCCTCAGTTTCCTCATCTCTAAAATGCAGATAGTAATAGTACCTACCCTCCCATTATTGTTGGAAGGACCAAATGAAATATTTGTTAAAAAACTTAATACAGCGGCCTAGCACATGGTAGGCACTATGTAAATGCTGGGCAGCTAGGCAGTGCAGTGGATAGAGCACCAAGGCCTGTAATCTGGAGGACCCGAGTTCTAATCCAGATGCAGACATCTGCTAGCTGTGTGACCCTGGGCAAGTCACTTAACCCTTTTTGCCTCAGTTTCCTCACCTGTAAAATGAACTGGAGAAGAAAATGGCAAACTACTCCAGTGTCTCTGCCAATAATTATAAATGGGGTCACGGAGAGTCGGACACAAGTAAAACCACTCAACAGTAACATATAAATGCCCCTGGAGTTCTAGAGCAGGGGAGTGAGGTGAAAGGATCAACACACAACCAGTATAGACGAGTAACACTTTGACAATGAAGTAAGAATAATCTTGGTATTAAGGAACAGGTCATGTTTGCACAGCACTTTACCAAAATGACCTCAATTTCACCCTCACACAGCCCTAGGACGAAGCTGCTGCTATTAATTCATTTTAGATGAGGACAAGGAGGCGGAGAGAAGTAGATGTAAGAGAAAAGAGAAATCCAGATCAAAGATTCTGGGCAGTTCAAGAACAGCAATCACTTTAACCGTTATCCAGTGAGCACCTACAGTGTGTGTATGGGGAAGGGGCCCTATGCTTGGCAAAATTGTGCTAGACATGGGGAACCCACCTAAAGAATAGAGCTAGACACTGGGCATCACTCGTCATCTCATACAATAGCCCTGAAATCGGAGACAGAGAAAGCAATGCAGATGGGGACTACTCTGTCTGGAGATGGAAGGGGCAGGAAGCCAGACCAAGACCAGGATCGGAGGTCCACGGCTCCCAATCCACCACTGCTTTAAACACAGGAGTGATGGGTACATGCTGAACACCTGAAGGATGTCAGAAGTTCCAAAGCTTTTTTTATACAATGCATAAATTTATTTATACCTACATGCATAAGTATATAAATAACCAAAAAGGTTATATAGATCAATTTTGTTTTTATACGTGTGTGTGTGTGTGTATGTATATATGTGAAAATTTATTTTCAGTTTCCAACATTCACTTCCACAAGATTCTGAATTCCAAATTTTCTCCCTATCTCTCCCTTCCCCCCAACCCAGGACAGCATGCACCCCAACCACCCCTTCCCCCCCATCTGCCCTCCCTTCTGTCACTCCTCTCCCATCCCCCTCCTCTCTATTTTCCTGTAGGACAAGATAAGATTTCTATACCCCAATACATCTTAATTCCCGGTTGCAAGTAAAAACAATTTTTAACATTCATTTTTAAAGCTTTGGGCTCCAAAGCTTTAAGGGACCTCAGGGACCATCCAGTTGGACTCCCCTCTTATTTTCCAGAGGTAAAAAACCAAGGCCCACAGAGGAAAAAGTGCCTTGCTTAAAGAAACAGAGTGAGCAATGAGCCAGGCTAGCTTATAGCCCAGGCTTCTGGCATCTCACAACTCTTCCTGTTATGCCCCAGAGAGCCCTGGAGAAGGGATGCTGTAGCAAGACTGTAGCATGGACAAAATCAGAAAGGGGAAACTCACTCATCAAAACTGGCATAGTCATTCTTTGCTTCCAGCCACATGTATAGAAATATGGACGACATGCATAATGCTGCAACCATGAAGGGGAAAAATATCTGATCTCCCTGAGAAAGAAAAGAAAATTAGCCTGGCTTATCTCTGATTCAAGCTGCCCTAAAGAAACCTTAGCATATCCTTTTCAAGACAGACAAATGAATTTTCTGCACAGGTGCAATGGTGTGAGTAAATGCCAAACAGGAGGTAATCCCATGATCTATTTGTGTACATGTATGTATGCATATGTGCACACGTGTTTGGGAAGGGACAGATGCTAACTTCCTTTTTTAATGTTTGGCTCAGACAATTTATTAAATTGGGTTTGTGTTCATAGAATGATGTAAGTTCAGAGCTGCAAAGGTCCTCAAAATAGAGATTTAGTGGAGAGACCATCGATTTTAGCTCTAGAAATGCCCTTAAACCGCTCTGAAAGACACATCATCCAGCACAAACCCTTTGCTTTATAGATTGACAGGTCATAGACCTAGTAAACATGATGCAAAACACGATGCTCAAAAGCGGACCACAGGCTTTACTACACTGACCATCAGAGGAGCCCACAGTACAAAAGTATGTAAGAACCACTGCTTTAGCTCAATGTCCTTCCTAAAATGTAACACTCAGGACAAAAGTCAGTACTCCCAAACGTGGTCTGGCCAGGGCCCAGGGTGACCTGGCTTCACTAGAACATGCTTCACTATTGAATCTGGTAGACAGTAGGGTATCCAACTTGCTAGGGCCTCAATTTCCCAAGTTGTAAAATGGACAATATGAACACCAACCCTGTCCACCTCATGAAGGTGTCGTAATGACAAAAATTAGATGAAAAGAAACTCGGGAGAAAAAGTATTTTTGATTGCTATGAAAATAATCATGTAAACTCTGGCCTCTACTTTATGGAGTTGTTAGGCTTACTTGTTCAGTCGTGTGCCCTTGGTTTAGCCATGTCATCACTGTGAGCATTGGTCTTGTTATCTATAAAATGGGCTATCCTGTCATGAGGCTCCAATTAAATGTTGTATGGGATGTGTTTTGAGAACTATAAAGCACAATATTAATGTGAACCTGTCCTACAAATGGTCAGGACCACTCACTTTTCACAGAATATCTGAGTTGATAAGGTTCTCAGATGTCATCTAGTCCACCTTGTACCAAGAAAACTTCATGAATCTTAATACTGGGGATCTGAGGCGTTGCCCAAACAGCTTCTCACAAAGTTGCCAGCACATACCTTCTCTTCAAGAGTTGAGACTGCTCTCTCTAGGTGTCCTTAGAATACCCCTTGCTCAAAAGAAAGGTTAAGCAACCCTCCTTAGCTATCACAAGACAGATGGTCAAGAGAAATTAGAAGCTCTGTCTCTAGTGTAATCAGAACTGAAGAAATGATGAAAAAGGGAATGCTTTGGAAAGAAATGTAGGAATAAATCTATAGCCTTTTGCTTGTAGGAAAGCACCCCTTTCCACTGAACCCCCTATAAAGAAGTATTTTCAAGCACCAATGAGGATTAGAGACCATATCCTACGGGTACCAGTTGGATGAACTAAGAATATTTAGCCTGAAATATCCAAGAATTATCTTTTCCCAAGGATTCTCTCTCTCTTCCCCACCCCCCAGGGCTAAGCATGGTGTAAGGTAGGAATTCATAACCTAAGGCGGAGACCATGACTGTGGATGAGGAAAATGTATTTTTATTTTCACTAATCACTAATTGCAGTTTACTATTTCCTTCCATCACAAATGGAGGCAAAAAACATTCTAATAAAGTCCAAAACAAAAAAAGGTTAGGACTGGTGCCTGGTGTAGGATATAGGGAGACAGACCTAACTGCATCCAAATCCCACTTCGGACACCTACTAGCTACGTGTGATCCTGGCCACTAAAGGTGGTGGCCCTTCTAGCTCTCAACCTACGACCATCTGGTCCTAGGTCTGATTTCTTTGCCACAACACACATACTCAAGGAAAGACCAGTTCTGCGCCCTACTCTCACGCCCAAGCTAACCATTTATAATTCATCCAACTACCACCCAAAGAGCACAGTCCCTGACCCCCTCTTCTGCTTGTCAATATCCTTCTTAATGTACAGAACCAACCTCAACACTGCTACACATATAATATGGCCACAGCAGAAAATGGAGGAATCCCCCTTGTTCTAGCCTTCAGATTTCTGTCTGCCTTTCTATGAGCCTTAGTCTTTTCACCTATAAAATGGGTTACCCTGTCATGATGCTCCACTGAGATGTTCTACGTGATAGAGGTGTTCTGTTAACTATGAAATGCAACATAAATGTGAACTAGTACTATAAATGGTCTGTACCACTCATTTTCACAGAATATTGGAGTTGGAAAGGACCTCAAGTATCATCCAATCATCTAAGTTGTACCAAGAAAACTTCCTGGATCTGAAGACTGGGGATCTTAGGTAGCATGTCTAAAACCTGTTTTATTGGCATTTGATGACAGGTGGCTTATGTTCTCCAAACATTTCACGTCTGGGCATCCAGTCTCCCCAGCCAGAGAGCAAAATTAAGGACTTTGATTAGATGATAATCTCTAAAGCCTCTTCCAGTTGTGATCTTCTGAGTGTAGCAGGGTCCAATCCTTCAACCTCATCTCTTCATCCTAACAGGCTGCAGGGTAATACTGGCTGATCCTTGCCTCTTTTGAGAAGCTCCAGCCCTCAAGGCTGGGGCGGGGGGGGGGGGGGGTGCAGGAAGGAACCCTGTTCTGTTCCTGGCTTTCTGCTTTGTGTCTGTATTAAAAGGATGAAGAAGAGGTGGTGTAAAGGACCAGGAGGGGAATGGGAAGGTAAAAGGAAGAGGCAGCTAGGTGGTACGATAGATGGAGGGCTGGGCCTGGAATCAGGAAGATTCAAATCCAAATCTATACTCCGTCACTTCCTAGGTAGGGGATGCTGGACAACTCACCCAACCTATTTGTCTCAGTTTCCTCATCCGTAAAAAGAGAATAAATTGAGCATCTACCTCCCAAAGTTGTTTTGAGGATCCAATGAAATCAATAGTCAAAAAGCATTTAGCACAGTATCTGGTATGTGTTAGGTAATTCGTAAATACTTCCAAGAAGAAATAGAGAAAAAAAAAAGATGACCAAATATTTATGGGGCAAGAAAAAATGTCCTCCAGGAAGGAAGTTAATAAGCTTCATCTCTATAAAGATTAGTGGGAGCAACTTCTGTTTATTCTGTGGAAAAAAAGGAGTAATAGAACATGGTGGAGGTCTTCAAGGATCTGAAAGCCATTATGTAGAGCAACTTAACTTATTCTGGTTGGGTTTAGGAAGTGTAAGCTTGCAAATTAAGGTTTGATCTAAGTGAAAATATCCTAACAATGAGTAGGGGATGCCTTGGGATGTTGTAGGCCTCAGAGGTCCTCGGGCTCAGTCTGAATGTCCATTGGTCAGGGACACAGAGATAGTCTTTCTTTGGGTAAGGGACAGGATTAGATGTTGGCTGAGGTCCCTTACAACCATTAAGTCCTATGACTACATGATGAGACAGATGTTCTCACTTGTCCTTGCTCAGGTGTGGCAAGTGGGGATTTCAGTCCCCAAATACCCTATTTTCATCTTTTTGATTACCACCTTCCCAAGCTGCCCCCAGGAAAAATGGGGAAGGGGAGGCGCTTCCCCCACTAGCCCTTACCCTCAAACAGCAAGTGGTACGAGACTCCAGCTCAAACCACTGGTAGCGTCTCCAGCGGCAGCTGTATAGGCCCTGCAGGAGAGTGATGAAGTGACGTCGTTCATAATGCTGGGTTATCCTCCGCTTCAGCCTCTTTAGTCTGCTCACGTTCAGTATGTTAGGATCAAAAAACCTGCCCTGTACAGGCAGCGAAAGCATGCGTGTTTCTGGAAGGACCAAGGTGAGAGAGTCAGTGTCTCTGATTCCAGCCAAGTCAGTCTCTAACCTGGTTCCAACTCCCATTACCCAACAGGAAGCCACCCTCCCACAAGGTATGGCCTTGGACTAGGAACCTCAAAATGGGCTTCTACTCCAATACAAACACGCTGTGTGGCCCTGGTCAAATTGGCAATTGATCAGGCACGGTGTCACATGCCTGTACTCCTTGCTGCTGGGGAGGCAGAGGCTGGTGGATCACCTGAATCCCAGGATTCTGGGCTAAGTCAATTAGATAGCCAAACCAGGTTGCACACCAACAATAGGGAGTCCCCATGCTGCCTAAGGAAGAGCAAAGGCCCATCACCAGGGAGACTGGGCCTGTGTGGCTGCTGTTATTTCAAGGCCTATAATAGATGGGCAGACCCAGTGTCAAAAAGCTTTCTTCTTTCAACTGAAATGATGACACCCTAACACACTTTACATAGTTGAAAAGACTCAGTTGAGTTAATGGATGGGAAAATGCTTTGAAAAGTTAAATGTGGCATGCAAGAAAGACAGGGACTTGATTTGTGGTTTAATTAGTATCAGGAAATCCCTGGTGAGGAAACATCCTCTACAAATGCAAGGGAGCATCTTCTCCACCCTTTCTAGCTATAGAGAATTGATGGGACACTTGCCCAGCCAAAGTTAAACAGCCAGGGCCGGCCTTCTTGACTCCCAGGCCAGCTCTCTACCCACTACCCCACAGTACTATCAGTAACAGCAAAAGCAATACTGGGAATAATAATCTAGGACCCTTTTTACCACATGACACTGTCCCTCTACCTTTTAAGATATAACACTTTTTAAAAATGGACTATTTGGGTCATCTCCCTCCCCCAAAACACCATCCAGTCAGAGCCCTTTACTATATGTTTTGCCACTTTGGCAAACAACCATCCAAATAGACACAGCTCGATCATTAACTGGGGATCGTGTCACCTGTAGTTATCTGTATGTGTGTGAGGGATGTTTCTGTGGGTCCATCTTTCTCACACACATGTATCTGCAAATGCCTTTCAAGTTTGGCAGTTATTTTTATTCTTCTTCTGGGGATGCTGCAGTCATGAACAGAGAGTACTCACTGTGCATAATAAACAACAGACTAAGAAATGTTCATTTATTGATTATACGGATGACAGGTGGGCTAGCTGATCTCTAAATGGGGCTATTTTCTTTCCTGGGGCCCCGTTACCTGGGAGAACTGTAATCTTGCTTTTATTGTGAGTAAGTGAAGTCATTATTCCAAATCCTAGTAGAGTGGCCTGATTTTTCAGAAAGAAGAAAGGGTAAAAAGGCATCAGGAAACAATAATGATGGTGACTGTGATGATGATAAATGTTATGATGATGATGTGACAATGATATACAATATGTGAACATACTGTAAGAGGATGATAACAGCATTTACATAGCACTTTGGAAATATCCTCATTTTACAAGATGAAGAAAACAAGGCTGAGAAAGGTAAAGTAACTTGTCCAGACAGTGCTGGAGCCCGAATCTTCCAAACTCCAAGCCCAGGACCGCATGTAGACCAAAAGAATCCCTGCCCTAGGAGAAGCAATCTGGTAAAGGAGACAGTGTGTCGATAACTTTGCTGTTTCCATTTTTATTTCGGAAAGGTGAAAAGATATGCATTAGGGCCCACATGTAGTAAACAGCGGAGCCAGGACTGGAACCAAACTCCTCTGACCTTGAATTCAATGGTCTTTCCATTGACCCTCTGAAATAGTATGAATTTTTCTTAAAGGAACACTACAAGAATATTTGTAGTCAATATGCAAAAAATGTGTGCTTCAGAGGCTGAGACACAGAGAAATTCTATAAAGTAACAGATATTCACTTGAAAATGAAATCAACATATTCTAATACCTAGTGACTTTGAGGAATGGGGGACATTGGTGAAAACAACAACGCAAACAGAGTAAACGGTTCATAAATGAGAGGTCAAAAACTGGTAAATCAATCCTATAAAGGTCAAAACTTTCCTTTAAAAAAATCTTTTCAATGAACAAGTACTTTCTCTTCGAAGTGAAAAAAACAAACAAAACCCTTGGAAGAAATTACACACGTTCAATCAAAATATTTCATCCTGCAACTCGAGTTCATTACCTCACATGAACACTTGATCTTCAAGAAGAGAGTCGGTCGTAGGTGCTTAACAAGAAATGCCCCAAAGAAGGTCACAATGAAATGGATTATGGCCTAAAAACAACAAATGTTAAGTTACCAATGTGGAAAACTTTTCTCAGTTTCTGATATACAGTATTATCATCAAATTGTCAGGACAGAAATTAAAACAAAATTGCAAAAAGAGAGCACACATTAGAAAACTCCAAATGGGCTTAAACAAGCTGATGACACCAAAAAAGGGGGGGGGGAGTGGATGAAAGAGCAGATATCCACACCATCACCATTAACTAAGGAAGGAGAACATATTTTAATTAATCTTTGCAAAGTCACCCAAAGATTTTAGAAATCACCTAAACCAGAAAACCTTAATCTCTTTACTATGTAGTTACAGCAGCCAAAGGCATAACGAATTTCGAATATAAATCTGCCTATACAATCTTTCAGGAGATTCTTACAGATGGAGAAAGATTATGAGCATTGCCGCTCTCACAAAATAGGAAGGAGTGGTGGAGGGAAAGACAGGTTTTTGAAAAGCTTAACTTGAGACCTAATTATTAAGCTAAATCATCCCAAGAACATTTAGGACAAAACTGGTAGAAGGGTAACCAAAAAAAAGTCACCTTTTTTTTCCGGAAAAAGTGTTTCTAATTATACAAAGACAATTTTTAGCTTTCATTTTTACAAGATTTTGAGTTCCAAAATTTGCTCCCTTCCTCCCCTCTTCCCAAAATGGTCAGTTTCTTTAACAAACTCTTTTCACCACTAATAACAATTGGAGCTACCACATTTGGAGAATAGAGTATTAGTAAAGCATATATATCACATATATATTAATCACGGAGCATTTAGAGTATAACATATTAGACTAAAATATCACTGACATGCTGCATTAAGAAATATTAAAGGCCTTTTAAAAAAAAGACAGGAAGACTATCTGAAACAGACAACTATATACATAGAAGCAATCCATGCTAGAAGCAACATTTTAAGGGCATCAAGGGATCAAACTTACCTTGTATATATCGTTTGTATTGTTTACATGTTGTTACCCCACCCCCCCCCCCACACACACACCGATTGGACTGTGAGTTCCTTAAGAGTAAGAATTGTCTTTTGCGCAACATCTGGTTCATAGTAGGCACTTACAAATTCTTACTGACTGAAATGGAGAATACCCAACTCTCAGGAAAAATAAATTGTAGACCAGTTCCTGAGAAACCATGGTCACAAGCATATTAATAATTATTGATCCTTATGCCTACTTTGCAACCTCTAGAAAATCTTTATGAACATTAGACAGATGGACAGACAGAAATACATGTAGAAAGATATCTATAAATAGAAATCCATAAATAAGTTTTTTTCTATAGATAGGTACAGATGAGGGAGGGAGCGAGATAGAATACAGCTGAGGGAGATAGAGATGATGGAGACAGATAAACAAGGGAATCCTTCATGAAAACGGGAGAAGTAAACAGGCAAGCTTCCCCATACAGTATTACATGGCAGATGACATCTCTACAGTCAGACTGACTGAACAGCATAGTGAATAAAGAATGCCTCTGTTAGAATATAAACTCCTTCACAGCTCGGATTGTTTCATTTCTTGTTTTTGCATTCCTAGCTGTTAATATACGGCCTTACACGTAAAAGGTACTTGTTGAATTGAATACAATGTTAATTTTAATTTAAAATTTTTTTAAATTTTAATTAAATTTAATTTAAAAATTTTAATTTAAAATATTTCCTCCTCTAACAGGGAACTCCCCTTAAATATTTTTCAAAAAGAAATCCTTTGTTTTTAACATATTAAATATCTTATTTTTCTCCAGTTACATGTAAAAATTTGTAAAATCTTTTAACATTCGTTTCTTAAAATTTTGAGTTCCAAGTTATCTCCCCACCTTCCCATCCTCACCCCTCATTGAGAAAGCAAGCAATTTGATAGGTTATACATGTAGTCATGCAAAACATATTTTCATATTAAGACATGTGAGAAAAACTACAGACCCCCCTCCAGAAAGGTAAACAAGAAAAATAAAGTAAAAAGGTTTCGATCTGCATCCATACCACGTCAGTTCTTTCTCTAGAGATGGTTATCATTTTTCATTACAACTCTCCTTCAAAGTTGTCTTGAATCACAATATGGATGAGATTAGCTGCCTTTCACAGTTGTTCATCATATAGTATTGTTGGTGCTGTGTACAACGTTCTCCTGATTCTGTTCATTTCATTTCGCATCAGTTCATCCAAGTCCTTACAGGTTTTTCTAAAAGAATCCTGCTCATCATTTCTTATAATAGTACTTCATCAGAATCATACACCACAATCGTTTAGCCATTCCCCAATTGACAGGCATCCCCTTGATTTCTGATTCTTTGCCACCACTAAAAGAGCTGCTATAAATATTTATGTGTATACATATGTGTGTATGCACACTTTGTTTTTTATCTCTTTGGGATACAGATGTAGTAGTTGTGGTGCCATACTCCCAAATTGCTCTCCAGAGTGGTTGAATTCGTTTACAACTGACAACACATTAGTATCTTCTACCCTGTCCCATCTTGAGAAGTGTTTTGCTTCTGAGTATGCCTCCCCCATTTGTCCTCCCTTCTATCAGCACTGCCACCCTTCTCTTATCCCCTTCCCTTTCCCACTTTTCTGTAAGGTATTATAAACTTCTATATGCAACTGAGTATATGTTATTCCCTCTTTGAGCCACTTCTGGTAACACTAAAGTTCAAGTGCCCGCCCCCCACTTCCCACCTTGCCTTCCACTGCAAAAGCTTTTATTCCTCTTTTGAGATCATTTACCGCAATCTACCTCTCCCTTTCCCTTTCTCCCAGTACATTCCTTTCTCACCTCTTAATTTTATTTAAATATCATTCCATCATGTTCAATACATACTCATTACCTCCGTCTATGTATACTCCTAGCTGCCCTGATGAGAAAGGTCTTAGAAGTTACAAATATCTTTCCAATTCAACCTTTTTGAATCCCTGATTTCTTTTTCCTGTTTACCTTTTTGGTTCTCGTGCGTCTTGTGTCTGAAAGTCAAATTTTCTATTCAGCTCTCATCTTTCCATCAGGAATGCTTGAAAGCCCTCTACTTCATTAAATATCCATTTCCTCCTGAAGGATTATATTTAGGTTTGCTGGGTAATTATTCTTGCTTGTAATTCTAGCTCCTTAACCCAGAAGCTGCTAAATCTTGTGTTATCCTGACAATGGCTTAACACATTTGAATTATTTCTTTCTGGCTGCTTGCAATGTTTTCCCCTGGGATCTGGGAGCTCTGGAATTTGGTTAAAATATTCCTGGGAGTTTTTCATTTGGGTATTTATTTTCCAACTGTGTTCAGCGTATTCCTTCCCATTTCCATTTTACCCTCTGGTTGTAGAATATCACGGCAGTTTTCCTTGGAAACATTCTTGAAAGATGTTGTTTAGACTTTTTTTATTGTTCATCATGGCTTTCAAGTAGTCCAGTAATGCTTAAATTATCTCTCCTCAACCTATTTTATCAGTTGTTTTTCTAACGAGATATTTTACATTATGTTCTGTTTTTCATTGTTTTGTTTTATTGTTTTTTGGTATTTCGTGGCATCATTAGCTTCTACTTGCCCAATTCTAATTTTTAAGGTATCTTCTTCAGTGAGCTTTTGTATCCTCCTTTTCCATCTGGCCAATTATACATCTTTGTCTATGTGGCCGATTCTCCTTTTTAAGGAGTTCTTCTCTTCAGTGGATTTTTCTACTTCTTTCACCATTTGGCCTATTCTGTTTTTTAAGATGTTATTTTCTTATTTTTTCTGCCTCCTTTACTAAGCTGTTCACTTTTTTCATCATTTTCTTGCATCACTCATTTTTTCCCCCAATTTTTCTTCTACCTCCCTTAATTGCATTTTTAAAATCTTTTTGGAAGGGTGTGAAGCCAAGATGGCCATGTGAAAACAGCATCTTACCACAGTGCTCTCACAAGCTCTCTGATACCTATAAAAAAGTGAATGCGAGCAGATATGATAGAGTTAGAAACCACAAGCACTCTTGAGTGGGGCAAATTTCGAAGCCAGGAGAGTCCAAAAGGCCAACGGGTAAGATCTGTAGGCTGGGAGAGTGCTCGGCGTGCAGAACTGTACAGGACAGCACCAAAGCAGCAGCAACTGTGGAAACCAACCAGTGAAATAGACTTGGAGAAAGCTGGGTGCCCAAAGCCAGCGGAGATCCCCAGGCTTCGCGATGGGACTCTTGTGGAAGCAACGAGAGGCAGCTGCGCAACACCACTGGCCGTGAGACATCAACACCTGAGGCTTGCAGCCCAAAGGTATGAAACACATCTTCTTGAACTTCCGGGAGACATGATGGCCAGGTACATGGCTCTAATCTCTCTCCTGCCACCACCACCCCCCTCTCTGGACCCAGAGAATTCCTGGGGAAAAAACACTGGAATACAGGAGACAGGAGTGGTGCTTCAGTGGCTGAGCAGTGGGAGTTCCTGAGGCCCAGAGGGGCAGAGCCAGCAGGGGTCAACACCAGGAGCCCAGACATACCCTTGCACCCCCAGGGGAAGTGCCAGATACCAGCACAAACAACAAAAACTGAACAGTCCTGGAAAGCAGCCCCAGGGAAAGAGAAGACTTCAGGCAGCCAGACCCGTCCCCCAAACTTCAAGAAACTGAAGGCTATAACACACAAAGCCAGTAACTAGATTCACAATCCCCAGAACAAGAAACCTGGGACAGAGAACCCTAAAACGCAAAAGCAAAAATTTACTGTAAAGCCAGGAAAAAAAGCTAACCAACATGAAGAACGACACAAAAAAGCCAAGGACCATTAATTCTTTTTATGGAGACAAGCATGATCAAAATACCAACTCGGAAGAAGATAGCAATGACACTAGACCCACATCTGATATCTCAAAAGGGAATGAGAACTGGTCTTAAGCCCAAAAAGCATTACTGGAAAAGCTAAAGGAGAATTTTAAAAAACAAATTAGGGAGATAAAAGAAAAATTGGAAAAAATGGGGGAAAAAACCACTGACAAAATCAAGTCCTTAAAAAATAAGATTGGCGAAATGGCTATGGAGATTCAAAATCTAAATAGAGAAAATGACACTCTGAGAGGTAAAATCAACCAACTGGAAAAGGAGACTCAAAAGCAAAATGAAGACAGCAGCCCATTAGAGTTGAACAAATGTAAGCTAATGACTCTATGAGGCATCAAGTAGTAGTAAAACAAAATATAAAGAATGAAAATATAGAAAAAACGTGAAATATCTGATTGAGGAAACAACTGACCTGGAATATTGGTCTACTGGAAATGCACGACCAAAAAAAGAGCCTTGACAGTATCTTCAAAGAAATTATCAAAGATAACTTCCCAGAGGTCCTAAACCAGAGAGCAAAATAGTCATTGAAAGAATCCAATCACACCCCGAAAGATACCCTAAACTGAAAACACCGTTACGAAGTCAAGAAAATACTGCAAGCAGCCAAAGATAAAAATATCGTGGGACTACAGTCAGGATCACGCAAGATCTTTCAGTTTCTACATTAAATGACAGGAGAAATTGGAATATGATATTGCGAAGGGCAAAGGAGCTGGGACTACAACCAAGGATCAACTACCCAGCAAAACTAAGCCTAATTTTCCAGGCAAGGAGATGGACATTCAATGAAATAAGGGAATTCCAGACCTACCTGATAAAAATGCCAGAACTCAATGGAAAATTTAATCTCCAAATACAAAACTCAACACAGACATAGAAAGGTAAATGGGAGAAAAACCCCCGACAAACCTTATTAATAAGGGCAAATTATTCGCATCTTTATATAGGATTATATCATCTTATGTTTTATATATATATACATATATATGTCTCTCTTGAGAATAGTACAGCTATTACGACAATTGAAAGGGATACACATAGACTGTGGATGTCTGTATAAAATAACTGATATAAGGATTAAAAAACAATTAAGTGATGTAAAGGGAGGGTTATGGGAGAAGAGGTAAGGAGGTAGTAGAAAAGGGTAAATTACATCAAACCAAGAGGCACAAAACACATAGAGGGAAAGAAGGGGGGGGGAAGAGCAGTATTTGAGCTTTACTGTCATCAGATCTGGTTCAAGAAGGGATAGCATACCCTGAGAAGTATAGAAATCTAACTTGTCCTACGGGCAGTAGGAGGGGAAAGGGGGAAAAAAGGGAGTGGGTGGGGTGGTCAGAAGGGAGGGAAGAAGTAGCAAGCGGAAAACGTTAAGTTAAGGGAGAGGAATCAAGAGGGAGGGTGAACTGAGAAAGGCAGCAGTCAAAAGCAAAACTTTGTTGCGGAGAGGAAGGGGAAAGGGAAAGGGAAAAATAAAAGCATAAACGGGGGAAATAGGATGGAGAAAAAGACACAGATAGAAATCATAACTGTGAATGGGATGAATTCTCCCATAAAACAGAAGCAGATAGCAGAATGGATTAAAAGCCATAATCCTACAATATGCTGTTTACAAGAAACACATTTGAAACGGGGGGATAAACACACAGGGTAAAGGTAAAAGGCTGGAGTAAAATATATTGCACTTCAGCTAAAGTAAAAAAAGCAGGGGTAGCAATCCTAATTTCAGACAAAGCAAAAGATGGTTTTAATTAAAACAGGCATGGACACTACATCCTGCTAAAAAGCACCATAAACAATAAAGCAGTGTCATTGTTTAATGTATATGCACCAAGTGGTATGGCATACAAATTCATAGATGAGAGGTTAGAAGGCAGTTACAGGAAGAAATAGCAAAACTATAATAATGGGAGACCTCAACCTACCTCTCTCTGAACTTGATAAATCTAACCTCAAAATAAATAAGGTGAACAGAATTTCAGAAAAAGCAGATATGATAGACCTCTGGAGAAAACTGAATGGGGATAAAAAGGAATATACTTTTTTCTCAGCAGTACATGGCACAGACTCAAAAACTGACCATGTACTAGGGCATAAAAACCTCACAATCCAGTGCAGAAAGGCAGAAGTAGTCAAAGCATACTTTTCAGGTCATGATGCAGTAAAAATTATTTGTAATAAAGAACCATGCAAAAATAAGCTAAAAATTAATTGGAAACTAAGTAATCTAATTCTAAAGAATGAGTGGGCCAAAGAGCAAATGATAGAAAGAATAACTTCGTTCAAGGGAATTAAGAGCCAACATACCAAAACTTATGGGATGCAGCAAGAGCAGTTCTTAGGAGAAGTTTTATATCTCTAAATGATTACATGAATCAAATAGAGAAAAAGGAGATCAATGAATTTGAAGTGCAACTGAAAATGCTAGAAAAAGAACAAATTGAAAATCCCCAATTAATTAACAAATTAGAAATACTGAAAATCAAAGGAGAGATTAATAAAATTGAAACTGAAAAAACTACTGAATAAAACAAAGAGCTGGTTTTATGAAAAAAATACAATAAAACTGACGAACTTTTGGTCAATTTGATTAAAATAAATAAAAAAATCAAATTACCAATTTCAAAAATGAAAAGGGTGAATTCACCTCTAATGAAGAGGAAATCAAAACAATTAGGAATTATTTTGCCCAATTGTATGTCCATAAATTTGACCACCTTAGGGATTGCCCCAGTCAACAGAAGAGGAAGTAAAAATAACCCCGTATCAGAGAAAGAAATTGAGCAAGCCATCAACGAACTCCCTAGGAAAAACATCTCCAGGGCCAGATGGTTTTACATGTGAATTTTATCAAACATTTAAAGAACAATTAATTGCTATACTTTGTAGACTATTTGTGAAAATAGGTGGAGTCCTACCAAATTCTTTTTCTGACATAAATATGGTACTAATACCCAAAAGAGGTAAAGAAAATTATAGACCAATTTCCCTAATGAATATTGATGCAAAAATTTTAAATAAAATACTGGCAAAAAGATTGCAGCAACTTATCACAAGAATAATGCATTACAACCAGGTAGGATTTATTCCAGAAATTCAAGGCTGATTCAGTATTAGAAAAACTGTCCATATAATTGATGATATCAACAACAAAACTAGCAGAAACCATGTGATCATCTCAATAGATGCAGTAAAAGCCTTTGACAAAATACAACACCCATTCCTACTAAAAACACTACAAAGCATAGGAATATGGAGCCTTCCTTAAAATTATAAATAGCATCTACCTAAACCATCAACAAGCATTATTTGTAATGGGGATAAGCTAGATGCATTTCCATTAAGATCAGGGGTGAAACAAGGATGTCCACTATCACCCCTACTATTCAACTTGGTACTAGAAGCGTTAGCTGTAGCAGTAAGAGAAGAAAAAAATGGAAGGAATTAGAATAAGCAAAGAAGAAAATAAATTATCACTTTTTGCAGATGGTATGATGATTTACTTAGAGAATTCTAGAGAATCAAGTAAAAAACTACTTGAAATAATAAACAACTTTAGCAAAGTTGCAGGATATAAAATAAACCCACATAAATCCTCAGTATTCCTATACGTTACTAACAAAACCCAACAGCAAGAGATAGAAAGAATTTCCATTCAAAGTTACTGTAGACATTATAAAATATTTGGGAATCTTATCTGCCAGGGCTTATATGAACAGAATTATTAAACACTTTTCACACGAATAAAGTCAGATCTAAATAAATGGAAAAATATCAGTCACTCATGGTTAGGCCGAGCTAATATAATAAAAATGACAGTTATACCTAAATCAATCTATTCAATGTCATACCAATCAAACTACAAAAAAGTTATTTTACAGAGCTGGATAAAATAAAATTCATCTGGAAGAACAAAGGGTCTAGAGTATCTATGGTATTAATGAAAAGAAATGCTAGGGAAGGTGGCCTAGCCGTACCAGATATTAAACTGTACTGTAAAGCAGCAGTCATCAAAACTACCTGGTACTGGCTAAGGAACAGAGTCGTGGATCAGTACAACAGGATAGGTACCACAAGATGGAGAAGTCAACATTTATAGCAATCTAACTCTGATATACCCAAAGAATCCAGCTTCTGGGCTAAGAATTCACTATTTCACAAAACCTGTTAAGAAAACTGGAAAATGGTAGGGTAGAAACTGGGCATAGACCAACATTTTATACCATATACCAAAATAAAGTCAAAATGGGTTCAGGATTTAGGAATAAAGGCTGATACACTATAAGCAATTTGGGAGAGCAAGTAATAGTTTACCTATCAGATTTATGGAAAAGAAAAGAATTCATGACACGAGATAGAGAGCATTACAAAATGCAAAATGGATAATTCTGATTACGTTAAATTGAAATGTTTCGTATAAAAAAGCCAATGCAACAAAGATTAGGAGGGAAGCAGAAAATTGGGAGAAAATCTCTACAACCAGAGTCTCTGATAAATGCCTCATCTCTAAAATATACAGGGAACTGAGCCAAATATATAGGAATACAAGTCATGAATACAAATCATTCCCCAAAATTGAACAGGCAGTTTTCAGAGGAAGAAAATAAAGGTATCTATGGGCATATGAAAAAATGCTCTGAATCACCACTGATTAGAGAAATGCAAATCAAAACTCTTAGGTACATCTCTCCTGTCAGATTGGCTAAAATGACATAACAGGAAATGCTGGAGGGGATGTGGTAAAATTGGAACACTGTTACATTGCTGGTGGAGGTACTCTGGAGAGTAATTTCGAACTATACCCAAAGAGTTATAAAAAATGTTCATACCCTTTGACCCAGCAGTACCACTTCTAGGGTTGTATCCCGAAGAGATCACACAAGTGGAAAAAGGACCCATATGTACAAAAATATTTATAGTGGCTCTTTTTGTTGTAGCAAAGAATTGGAAATCAAGGGGATGCCCATCAATTGGGGAATGGCTGACCAAGTTGTGGTATATGAAGGTAATGGAATACTACTGTGCTGTAAGAAATAGGGAAGATACGGACTGCATAACCACCTGGAATAATCTACATGATATAATGCTGAGCAAGCAAACCAGAAGAACATTATACACAACCACAGATAAATGGATTCTGTGACGACTAACCCCGATAGACTTCTATCTTCTCAGTAACACAAGGTGCGAAGACAACTCCAAAGGACTCACGATGGAGAATGCTATCTACATCCAGAGAAAGAACTATGGAGTTTGAATCCAGATTGATGCACACTTCATCCTTGCCTTTTTTTCCATTTTTTTTCTCCTTAGTTTTTGTTTTGTTTTTTTTTGGGGGGGGGGGGTTGGTTCTGTTTCTTCTTTCTCATGATTCATTCCATTGGCTAAAATTCACTTCTTCACAACTTGACTAATGTGTAAATAAGTTCAATGCTAAGTTATACGTAGAAGATATATTGGATTCCAAGCCGTCTGGGGGGAGGGGGGGAGAATTACGTAGAATCTTGCGTTGTAAACTAAAAGTAAAAAAATCTCAAAAATAAAAAATAAGATTAAAATAAATAAAATCTTTGAGTTCTCTCAGGAATTCTTTTGGGGCCTGAGACTAATTCGCATTTTTTCTTTGAAGTTCTAGACGTAGCAGTTTTGACTTTGTTTTCCGAGTTTGTGTTTTGATCTTTCCTACCATCGTGGCTACTTTCTATGGTCAGGTTCTTTTTCTGTTTGCTCATTTTCCTAACCTATTTCTTGACTTTTAAACATGCTAAGAAGTTGGTCTCTGTTCCTTGGGTAGAGAATACATTGTCCCAAGTTTCAGGCTCTTCATGCTGTTGTTCTCAGAGCTATTGAGTATTTAAGTTTTTGGTTCTTCCAAAGTGGTATGATACAAGGAAAGTATGTCCTGGCCTGTGCTCTGGTCTTTGAGCAATCACAAGGCATTCGTTTAGACCTTGTAACTGTGACTCAGGTCCATGTTTCCCTGTGGCTGTAAGCTCTGGTATGCCTGGGACTGTGACCCAAATCTGCATATAGGCAATGCAAGAAGCAAAGAACCCCTATAATCTTCTGACCAGTTGTCCAACTCCCTTGCTGTCTGAAGCTGAGAGATCTAGAAGCTGCCACTACTCACTCATTCAGTTGCCCCAAAGTCCTGCTACTGCTTTGCTTGGGCATGGCCTCTGCTCCACTCACAATGCACTGTGACAGATCTTCTCTGCCGCCCTAAGTTGTCTTGAATGGAAAATTGTTATAGCCCCCCCTCCTTTTGTGGTTTCTGCCACTCCTGAATTCAAATTGAGTTACTATTTAAAGTTATTTTGGGGGGAATTTGGGAAAGCTCGGGCAAGTCCCTTCCCTTTCTCTGCCATCTTGACTCCACCCCAAAACCCAAGACTTCGCAACAAATGTAATAACTGAGACAACACTGTTCCTTTTAACGTCTTGCTTACCATTTCTAATCAAAAGTTCATCAGACAAACATTTCTTCCAGCAAGGCTCTTACACAGAGCGGCCAAAGTTGCTAAAAACCTGATTGAGCCAAATCATGAGCTTTATTTCTGGAAGCCACATTTCTTTCCAACTCAGAAAGATAGTAAGATGACCTGTGGAAGACAGAAATTTCCTCCTGCAGTGGGAGTTTTAAGGATTTATAATAATTGCTACGATTTACGTAGTATTTTAAAGTTTGCAAAGTGCTTCACAAATATCATCTCGTTTGACTCTCACAACCACCCTAGGAAGGTGGGTGCTTCTATTATTCCCACTTTATACATGCAAGAAACAGAGCCAGACAGTGGTCAAGTTGACTTTCCCAGAGTCACACTGTCAGTGAGGGTCAGAGGCAGAATTTAAACTTGGGTTTTCCTGCCACAAGGTCCTGTGCTCTACCCACTGTGCCCTCAAGAGGGAAGAAAAAGAATACACAGAGAACTGAGATGTGGCTGTTTCCCTCCTCAAACCCAGGTGTAAATTCGAAGGGACAAGGACAAGGGTTAGGAGTCTGGAGCACTTCAGAGAAACCCCAAAACGCCAACATGAAGGAACCGGTAGTCTAACCCCAACCCCCTGACTAAACTTTTTTTTTAGTCCATTAATGACCACATCTCATTGGTATAATCTTATTTCTTATGAACTCCTGTGGCTGACCCTGTCCTGTGCATTTCCTTACATCCTTTGAGGCATGGTGTCACTGGACATCTAGAGGAGAGAGAGCAACCTTTCCATATGCAAAGCTAGGATCCTAATCCCCCTTGCCCATTGTTCAAGAGTTTTCCCTCTCCAATTGGGGGCATGCTCACGAGCCATCCGTATGTCTCATAACTACCATTCCAAGGACACAGTGTCTATAAACTTAGGTCCTTTTAAATCTGCCTCAGACTGCAAACCTCACGTAACAATTCCTACACTTACAGTTTTGTATGCTACCATAATGCTAGTAGAATTGGTTGATGGTCCAACCTTTTCGGAAAGACAAACGGAATTGCTAAACATGTTACAAAAAAGTGCAGATTCATCCACACAAGCAGTATAAGCTACCTTAAAGAGGTTACATCCAGAAGGTGGCAGGGATGGCAGGGGGTGGGGGGAGAGGGGGGAGAGGAGGGAGAGAGACCTGCTGACAAGAATCTTGCCACAGAACAAAGTTAAAACTGCCAACAAACAAACAATTGTGGAACTGTTGGAATAACTGGCTCACGTAAATGCAAAGAATATTATCATGCCATAGGAAACAAAGATTTTGAACAATTCGTAAAAATATGGAAAGATCAATTAAGTGCTACAAAGTAAACCAAGTAAAACTAAATGATTACAAGTTGGGCCAGGGAAGTCCTCTCGGGTGCATTCATGTGATGCAGCCACACTACTTGTCCTTGTGGGACAGCTTTCCTCCAGCCGTGGCTAACCCCTGGTAAATATCGAGTTGCCGTCTAGTACCTCATTTTGTTCCAGTATCAAAGCTAAACCATATGAGACCAGCCTGCATCCGGTCTAGCCCAGAAGAGCAGTTCTTCAGATACTAGAGGAAAACTAGCATGTTCCCTCCAAGTCTTTTTCATAGGTATGCAGTCTGCCATAGAGAATGGCTGAAAAATAAAACATCAACTGAGTGAAGGTACCTCAATACGTAAACTACTGAACCAACATCCCTCAGTGGATATTAGCCTATTTACTACCATACATAGAGATTGTCTCAAGACAGATAACACAACAAGGGCAACACAAACAAGAATTTAGAAGTGACTACTATATACAAGGGAATTGGGGTGGGGCGGGGCAGAGCCGAGGTGGTGGCTGGAAAGGTGGGACTTGCTTAGGCTCTCCCCCAGGTCCCTCAAAACACCTCTAAAAAATGGCTCTAAACAAATTCTAGAACTGCAGAACCCACGAAATAGCAGAAGGAAGCAGGGCTCCAGCCCAGGACAGCCTGGATGGTTGCTGGGTAAGGTCTATCCCACAAAATTGGGAGGGGAGTGGAGCAGAGCCCAGCATGGGCCGTGCCTGGACCAACCAGACTGGGAGCCAGCCAGATGGAACAGGGCGTAGGGCCCTGAAGCAGTGAGCCATGGTAGTTACCAGACTTCTCAACCCACAGGCGCCAAAGACAACAGAGTAGGTTAGTGGGAAAAACTGCTGGATCCGAGTTAAAGGAGTGCACATCGGCCCCAGCCCCGGTGGGGCACAGAAGTGGTGCAGCTCAGGCCGAGGCCCACCCGGTGGGAAGAAATAAGTGGCAGATCGGAGCAGGAGTGCAGAGCCAGCTTGGATCTGGGTTGTAGTCTGAGTCGGTGGTGTATTAGCAGCTTTGAAAACAACAGTGTAGCCCCTCAAGCTTGGGACTACTCTACAAGCAGTCATACCCCAACGACAGATCAAGGCTCAAGTAGTTGGCTGGGAACATGCACAGGCAGCGAAAACAGACTCAGATTCAGACTCAGACTTTGGAATCTTTTTTTGGTGACAAATTAGACCAAAAAACATACATCCAAAAGAAGTCAACGAAGTCAAAGAGCCTACATCAAAAGCCTCCAAAAAAATATGAATAAGTAGAGGAAAAACTGGGAAGAGAAACGAGAGTGATGCGAGAAAATCATGAAAAACAGGTCAATGACTTGCTGAAGGAGGCCCAAAAAAATACTGAAGAAAATAACACCTTAAAAACCAGACTAACTCAAATAGCAAAAGAGCTCCAAAAAAGCCAACGAGGAGAGGAATGCCTCGAAAGGCAGAATTAACCAAATGGAAAAGGAGGTCCAAAACACCACTTAAGAAAATTTTACCTTCAAAACTAGATTGGAGCAGCAAGTGGAAGCTAGCGACCTTATAAGAAATCAAGATATTATAAAACAGAACGAAAGAAATGGAAAAATGGAAAACAATGTCAAATACCTCATTGGAAAAACCACTGACCTCAAAAATGGATCCAGGAGAGATAATTTTAAATTACTGGTCTACTTGCAAGCCATGATCAAAGAAAGAGCCTAGACATCATCTTTCAAGAAATTATCAAGGGGAACTGACCTGATATTCTACAGCCAGAGGGTAAAGTGGAAATTGAAAGAGTCCAGATCAAGGAAGAAATACTGCAAGCAGCCAGAAAGAAACAATTTGAATATTGTGGAAACAATCAGGACAACACAAGATCTGGCAGCTTGTATATTAAGGGATCAAAGGGCTTGGAATATGATATCCTGAAGGTCAAATTTGCTAGGACTAAAACCGAGAATCACCTACCCAGCAAAACTGAGTATATAACGCTCTAAGGCAAAATACGGATTTTCAATAAAATAGAGGACTTTCAAGCTTCACAGACAAGAATCAAGAGAAGCGTGAAAAGGTAAGCAATAAAAGAGAAATCATAAGGGACTTAAGTGGAAATGTTTTGGTTACATTCCTACATGGAAAGATGATGTGTGTAATTCATGAGACCCTCCTCAGCATTAGAGTAGTTGAAGGGAAGAGGGCACAGAATGAGCTGAATATGAAGGGAGGATATCTAAAAAAATAAAATCAAATTAAGGGATGAAAGGGGAATGTACTGAGAGAGGAAGAAAGGGAGAGATAGAATGGGGTAAATTATCTCCCATAAAATGGCAAAAAAAAAAAAAAGCAGTTTATTGAAAGGGAAGAGGGAATCACTGAATCTTGCTCTCATTGGATTTGACTTGGGGAGGGAATAACATACACACTCAATTGGGTATCTTACCCCACAGAAAAGTAGGGGGAAGGGGATAAAAAAGGGGGACCCTTTGGAGGGTAGATAGGGTGAAAAAGTTATCAAAAGCAAACACTTTTGAAAAGGGACAGGGTGAAGGGAGAAATGTGAATAAAGGGGTACAAGATACCAATGGAGGGAAATACAGTTAGTCTTTCACAATATGACTATTTGTGGGAGTGTTTTGCATAATGATACATGTGTGACCTATGTTGAACTGCTCACCTTCTTAGGGAGAGTGGGTGGGGAGGGAAGAGTGGAGACAATTTGGAACTCAAAGTTGTAAAAGCAGATGCCCAAAAAAAGTTGTTTTTGCATGCAACTTAGAAATAGGATTTACAGGCAAATAAGAAAGTAAGGGGGGAAAAAGATGGGGGGAGTGGGGTGATAGAAGGGCGGGCTGACTGGGGAACAGGGCAATCAGAATATGTTCCACCTTGGAGTAGGGGGGAAGAGTAGAAATGGGGCAAAAATCTGTAACTCAAAATCTTTTGGAAATCTGTTGGGGGCGGGAACACTTAGAGCTAGCTTGCTGTAATTGCCATATTAGGATATAAAGTAGGACTCAGCCTGTGATTGGACGATAGAGCTCGCATAGGGAGGGGTAAAGATATAAGAGCACTCGCTTCGGGGAAGTGCGGCGTTCAGGGATGTAGTCGCGACAGAATAAAGAGCTCCCTGTTTACCTCAGGTGTTCTGTCTGGTTCTTCCTCCGCGAGGGTCGCGGAGGCCGGTGGCGCCCCGAAGACTCATCATGCTGCGACTTGGTGAGTGAGAGGACGGGCTAGCAGTGGGGGGGACAGTTGCGCGAGAGCTGTAAATAAAGCTCCTCGCAGAAATCAATGCTCAAAACTAAAAATGTCAAATAACATATGGATTTTAAAAAAAAACCTAAAAGTTAATACATTACTTAAATACCATTCTTTTACCATGAACTTTACCTCTATGGCCATACTATTATTTTGGAAATAGGATGAACTTTCTTTTGAATAAAGCTAATTCATACCTTTTCAGTAAAAAAAAAAAAACTAAATGGTTAACAATGGTCACAACCTAAAGATTGCAAAGGCAGCCACTGACTGATGTTATGGACACAATCAAGAGAGTTAAAAAAACATTAAGAAACTCCTCTAGAGATGAGGTTAACAATCACAAATAACAAGTTTGTGGACAGGTACAATAATTTACCATCGGGGGGTGGGGCAGTGGTTTATTTTGTGAGAATAAAATTTAAGATGAAAATACTTCTCCATTTTTTTAAGCTCATGCCTGCACATAGGAATATATGTTACTTGTTGGAGACTAACTCAATAATAAAAAACTTTTCCTTTACATAAAATTAAAAAAAATTTTTTGAATGGGACAGAAACACTCAACACCACTAAGGTATGACAAACGGCGACAAGAGTGATCACAATTGTTGACTCTTTCAACCGTTTGGGGAGCAATTCTTGATCAAGAACCTCAGCTACACTGTTCTGACTTAATCACCACCATGTATCTACAATTTGCTTTCCAGAGATTGTAGCAATCTCCCCTTTTCTAAGCAGCAGCAGGTCCTTTCTCCAGAAGCTTTATGGGAAAACCTGAAAGTAGCAGATGCACTAGCTATTGGGCAATTCACTCTACCTTTCCAAACCTTGGCATCCTCATCTGTAAAACGGGAATGACTTGCTTATTGACCTTGAAGGGCTTTTGTGAACAAAGAGCTCATCCTTCACAAGACACTGACTAGTTATGTGACCCTGGGCAAATCACGTAACTGTTTGCCTCAGTTTCTTCATCTGTAAAATGAGCTGGAGAAGAAAATGGCAAACCGCTCTTTGCCAAGAAAACCTCAAATGGGGTCACGAAGAGTCAGACAACTGAAATGACTGAAAAAAACCATAGAACTCTAAAGAAAGGCAAAAAATTATGACTATTACACAAGTGATTTTGGGCAAAGAAAGCAGGGTCCGCCTAGATTTCCTCTATTTAAGGCTGAGGGTAGATATTCCTTTTTTCATGGGAGAGTCCCCTCTGGGAGTCTCCAAAATCTTAAACCTTTTAAGTTCTGTGAAGTACGCAACTCTTACAGAGGTTCCCTCTCCCTGAAAACAAGCTATCGTTTCATTTTATGCTACTGGAATAATCTCCTTTTGTGCGTTCCAGCAACACATGCATTTTAACTTGACTAGGGCAGGAGTTCTTAGCCATTTTTGTGTTACAGACCACTTTGGCAGTCTAGCAAAGCCTATATAGACTTCACAATAAGGTTTCTTAACATACTCAACAAAATATATAGATCACAAATAAAATAGATTCTATTGAAATATGCTTTTAAGTAAGTTTTAAAATTCACAGATCCAGGTTGAAAATTGCTGGCCCCTTTATGGTTTTATGTTCCTAAAATTATAAAGCTTGGGAGCTGGAAGAGATAAATGAGGTCCAGAAAGGAGAGGTCGAATTGGACAAATTCAACAATGAAGGATAAGTCGAATTGGGCAAATTCAATAATCAAATAAAGATGGTAAAAGCTAGGACTCCAAGCCAGGTGACATAACTCTCCCAACTCAACAGTCTTTCAGGTGAGAAAGTGAAGGGCAGGATGAAGAGAAGCATAAAGAGCGTGGCTATGTTTTTCTTGTTCAGGAAGGCGGCCTGAACTGATCTACTCTACTTGATGTCAGGAAAACCTGATCAAATCATGCTTCTGACACAGCAAGCTTCTGGAGCAGTAATGAGTCATTCAATCTCTCTCTGTCCTTATCTATAAAACAAAGATAATCATGCCTGTATCACTTTCCAAGGTTGTTGTCAGGCTCCAATGACATGACATGTGTAAAAACCTTTGCAAACTTCAAAACGCTGTATTAATGAGTTATCATTCAAGATGAAGGAGAGAAAAGGACAAAAGGGGAGCAAGAGGCGGAATAAGGGGAAAGAGGAAGAATAGAAGAGTGGAGAAAAAGAAGAAAATAAAGAAGTGGTTAATCTCTGCTCTTGGTGTCTCTCAGGAAAAGATGCGGAGCTGAGGCAAGGCCCTTTCTCACCAGATACACCCTTAGGTAAGAGCAGGGCACAGGTGAGTTAATAAGGACCAGGGGTGATTTCCAGCCCCACCCCCATCCTCCTCTCCAGCCTGATTTCCTGATAGTAGTACCCTGTGGCTCAGGGCTCTAGACAGGCCTCTCTCTAGATCGAGGCCCAGTGTCTCAGGCCTTTGCCACTGCACCCTAAACCTTATGAGTATCTACGAAGTGGTCCTGATACAGTTCACTATTCAGAGAATCTTAATCTACATCAGGGTGTTAATTACAGTGTGATTCAAGATGAGAAATAGAAGGCTTGGGCCTTTCTCAGTACCCCTGCCCTAACCTTCATCTTGATGGTTGCAGCCTGACAGGCTGTCTTCCCCCAAAATTTGGTGCCAGTGACCTGGTAGCATTTAACTTGTAAACATACTATGAAAGGATTTGGGGGGGAATGGGAAAACACACATACACAAGATGGAAACCAAGGGCTACTCTTGCCCATTTCTCAGACCAGACACAGTCCCCATTCCCCACTGTATCTGGTTTTACCCTCTCCCAGTCCCATATCCTCCCCCGACCAACTGCTCACCTGCCTGATCAGACTTTCCTTCCAAGTACCAGCATCTACAGTAGCTGTTGCTAAGCAACATCAACCTTTCCTACTCCTACCAGTGGTCCTCAATTCTACTCCCCCTTCCCTAGCTCTGGATGACTCTCCAATTCTGATAGACCCTTCCAAGCAACCACCCAGGCCATCCTGTGCTGGAGACCTGCTTCCCCATTATTTCTGTAGCTCTGTAATTTGTTCAGAGCCCTTTTGACAGGAGTTTGGAGAGATTTGGGGGAGAGCTTAAGCAAGTCCTTGTTTTCCAGCTGCCATCTTGGCTTCACATACCCCCCACCCCCACTCCCCAATTGTGATACTGGATGCGGGAAGGAGCCCCCTTCCTGGGGAGAGGTATTAAGTCTCTTGAGACCAACTCGAGAAGTGGCCTTTCTTCCTCACAAGCCTAAGAATGGAAACTTTTGCCTCTAGCAACCAAGCAGAACAGATATCTCACAGGCCACATTATGATGATGGGGTGTGAAGTCAGGGCCTCCTGCGGCCAAAACTTATGCCTCACCCATCCACTGGAAAACGTGAAGTCCTACCATTAGAGCCAGTATGTCAGCGTAGTGGGAGAAGTGCTGGTCTTGTCAGTCCCAAGAGCCGAGTTCTAGTCCCAACTCTGTTACATAAGTTATGGGGCCTCTGGCAAATTTCTAAGCCCATGTGAACCGCAGTTTTGTTATCTTTAGAAGAAGTGGTGCTAATATTTGATCTGTCCCCGTCACAGGACTGGTGCTCAATTTCGTAAACTAAAGCACTATAGAAAGACAACCTACAACTGACTCCTAGGCCTGTGAAATTATGAAGATGAAGCTCAGTCCTAAAAAGAGGACTGAGACAGCACTTTCCTCCCTCTTTTGCACAGGTGGAAAACAGTGCCAAAAATATCCAATTCTTCCATGTATTTGCTGTTCTCTGAACCAATTTTCCCCCCTTTTCTCTCCCCACTGCTCTTCCTTTTGTGTGGGACAAACCACAGGCTCAAAATAAAAAAAAACAGAGGTGTCTCGGTTTTTCAAAGGTAGAAACAAAACAGAAGCTTTATTTGATCAAGTCTCGCGAGAATTGGGCATCTCCCACTACCAGGACAGAGATGGTAGTCCAGAGAAGCAAGGGGGAGGCAAGCAAGGGGATATATAACCTCGTACAAACAATTCTAAGAAATTCCACCCCTAGTGGCTGGACCCCTGTCCCTATTTGCTGGGACAGGTGGCCTCACAATCTATCCCCGAATAAGTTTACCCAATACTAGCATAGAAACTACAGAATTACCTTATAGGGAAATTTCAATGTTAAGATGACAGCATGGGAGTAGGCTAGGGGAGGGGGGAGACCACCTGACTTCCCCAAAATCATATGATTTACAGGAAAACGAAACTTAGGCCCAGTGAGGTCTACATCCTAACTAAATTTGTACTATTGAGTATTACCTTGCCTGATTTATTCATGGGAAGCTTCCACAATCTTGTATCCCACACAAATCCCCCCTCTCATTCCATAGTTGAAAGCTTCCCACGCCAATTCATATACACTGCTTCAACTACACGATTCAACTCGTTGGTCTGCTCTAGTGGGTCCTCCTGCTCAACTGGTTCCCATTCCCCTCCTTTAAGGATCATAAGTCTGATAGATCCACTGGCTGTACCTTCTAACAATCATCTTTGATAGAGTCCTTATTATCATTCTGGTAATCTATTGCACCATACACGGGAGGCAAATTGGAAGGAGCACAGCTCCACTTATAGCTATTAGCAATCTTATGGATCAAGTAGGGGTTCAGCGGTCATGCATCCAGCTGGTGGGAGGCTTACGCCCCAGATGTATTTTTAGTGGGTCCCCCTGGGACGAGGGTTCAACAGTCCATTCGCCGGGCAGCTTAGTAGATGTCTTCACTTGGGAGTGATGGGTCCAGCCTCACTCTGTGGTCCACACCGCGGTGTCCGATGTCAACAGGACTTGGAAAGGCCCCTCCCGGGTCGGGGCAAGCTTTTCCTCCTTCCACATCTGGATCAGGATCCAGTCTCCTAGTTGGTACTTATGCACTGGTAAAGCCTAAAGGTGGGGTCTGAGCGATCAACCCCTTAGTCTGTAAAATAAGGAGGTGTTTTGCCAAGGCAGATACATATTCCCTTAAAAAACCTATCTTCCTGTTCACATATAGGATCCCAAGTTTCTCCTCTTCCTCAATAAGGGTGACCAAATAGGAGTTCATAAGGAGACAACCCCATGTCCCTTCGAGGTTTAGTACGTATTCTGAGTAGGGCCAGGGGGAGACACTTAGTCCAAGGTAACTGCGTTTCTAACATCAACTTCATAAGCTGTCTCTTGGTCTCCCGATTCATCCTTTCTACCTTGCCTGATGAGGGAGGATGCCAAGGAGTATGAAACTCCCATGTAACATCCAAGGCTTGCATAAGGAGCTGCAGGATCCTACTCGCAAAATGAGTCCCCTGGTCCCAGTCAATTCGTTACACCATCCCATACTGTGGGATTATTTGTTCCAGCAAAATCTTACATATCATAAGGGGCAGTAGCCCGGGGAAGGGAAAAGCCTCCACCCAAGATGTCAGATGGTCCACTACGACCGGCAGGTATTTGAGACGGCCTATGGGGAGCAGCTCAGTAAAGTCCACCTGCATGCTTTGAAACGGCCAAAGACCTAGTGGCCTTCCACCGATCGGGGTTCAGCGCAAAGCAGTCCTGTTTGTCCTTTGACAAACAAGGCAGCCCTGTACCAATTGTCTTGCTAGGGTGTAAAGGCCGGTTGACACATACCGTGTGAGAACAGCATTGCACAGGCTCTGGACGTCCCAATGACTGCCCTGGTATAAATGGTGAAGGACCCGTCTCATACCTGATTTGGTCAGTACCTCTCTTCCATCTGGGAGATACCATCGGCCTTCCCGCTCCTTGGCCTCTAAAGATGACACCTTCTTCTGTAGTAAAGGTTGGGGAAGGAAGACTCGGAGGAAAAGAGGGAATTAGTACCAGCAAATGGTCGGGTAGTTCAGATTCTATAGCTCCTATTTTCCGTGCTTCCTCATCTGCAAAGGATTGTCTAGATTCATGACCATTCACATGGATTATTGATATATTTTCTGGTAATAAGTTTTCTAACGCTTGAGACACCAAGGCGACGTGGGCCAGGTCTCATCCTTTACTATTTATCATCCCCCTTTCCTCCCATATTTTCCCAAAATTTTAAGCATGCATGATATTAATCAAGTAACAAAATAACATTCTCACACTGCTTACAGAACATTTACAAAGTGAGTTCTAAGTGGCTCGTATGCATTTCTAGTCTGCTTCATAAAGCTTTACTAAGTTGGTGCAAACGTTCATAAGTAACACTAATTCCAAAGCATCATAAAAGTTTCTAGTTATAGCAGAATTCCTAAATATTACAAAGTTTTAGTCAAAAAGGTGTTGTAATGGAATCTCACATTGATAGCAGTAAGAGAGTGATCGTAGAAGAACACTACTGCTCTTAGATTCCTTTTAGACAGAGGGAACATCTTAAAGTGAGCCTTAAGCAGTTTGTTTAAATTTCTGTACCTGCCCTAGTTCTAGATAAAATAATATTAGATTACCCAGTAAGATAACACAAAAAGAGCTCATATCTTTTACTGACTACTTGCTCTGATCACAGAAATTTGCTATAGAAGGAAAAAAGGCAGGGACACGTGATATGTCAAATATTACAGGATAAAACATCCTTGGCTGTTTATAATCCAGATATAGTTTTGATTTCTCAGTTATGTAGTTATCTCTGCCACCGCATTGCTACACTCAGAAATAGGTGGGAAACTGAGGCCAGGAGGATCCCATCCTAGACTGAGGCTAAGATTGTCCCCTTGGCTTTTGTCCCAAATGCAGATCTCCACCGTTAACAGTATGGATCACATTCTGAGTAGCTTGTGGCATTTCTCTCAGATACTGATGTAGTGTAGACAACTATACCCAGATTCAAACTTAAAACAAAAGTAGTTATAGTCCCAAGTGCCTTTTAACCTTAAACAGCAAGTCTCAGCAGTCACAGTTTAGAGTCAGATATGGAGCTGCAATAAGCAGTAAAGATTTACCAGGACTCACATACATAAGGGATTTAATTAAACATTCTCGTTCTCCACTTTAAACTTGTCCTGTTGTAAAAGCCAAATATTAGAATCTTTTCTATCCATTGTACATAAACTTTTAATTTCTCAGCAAGTAAGTTCAGTGTTTAGGACCTACATAACTCAAAGCAGTTCTTTGTCTGGGGCTGATGACCTGCCCATGCAGATAGTTTAGGAGAAGTAACATGGACCCCAAGAAGGGGTTAAATAGAAAAACCTTGGGTGTGTTTGCTATCTTTTGCTGTTTCTCTGAGCACACTTATTCAAGGTTGAGGCTTTCTAAAAATCATACAAAGGATTTTACAAAACCTTTTTTTTTTTCAAAAATAATCTCTCCTCCTCAGAAACAGCTCATAATTTATCCTATTATTAATTCCTAAGTGCTAAACAATTCCCAAATTTTGATCGCCAAACCTTTTCCACATAATTGAGAAAAAACCAAAACTAAATGTATTCTGGTAAATACTATCTCTAAGCAATAACATCAACAGCTTAATTAATGATCTCACAAATTTCCCAAAAACAATTAAAGACAAAATTTGGTAATTTAAGATTTCTTAAATTACAATTCTTAACCTAATAACATTTAGATTGTAAAAGAAATTGCTTCTCTAACAACACAGATGATACAGCTGCTTACCAAGTTATGCAATAAGAAAAATTTTAGACATATAACAATATCATAAACAATTATCATCTATTTAAACTTGAAAACCAAAACCAATTAATTTCCATTGTGGTGGCTTTACCTCAGTCAGATATGGCCCCGAACTGCCTGATACAGAGAATCATTCATCTCATCACCAAAACTTCAGTGAAAAAAATCCACATAAGGTTAATAAATATGAAGCAATTATTTTTAACTTAAAACAGTATACATTCAAATAGCATTTATTCTACGCCAAGCATTGTGCCAAGCACCTTTACAATCATGCGATCTTTGTAACATCCCTGGGAATGGATTCCACCACCATCCCCTTACTGAACAGTGAACTACAGTAAATAGAATTTTCTTGGGGCTATATAGTTAATAAATTTCTCAATGCCAAATAACAATATGCACTTTTTCTAGAAAATTATTCACATATGCATTTCTAAGTTCCATTCACATTACAAATAGTTTGCAGTCACCTATTATAATTAGATCAGTGTAAAATGTGCTGGGCCAGTATTTTAACTACTTCTTTTGCCCCAGGTAAAAAGGAAGCCCAAGAAATTTGAATCATTGTCAACAAGGTATAGTCAGCCTCCCTTTCAGGGGGAGGGGGTTGATAATTATAATTGAACAGCAACAATAATAACTCACAATATCTTTACCCTAATATCCATATAAGATTTAATAGAACCCACCCACAAATCTAGCCCAAAAGATGGATGGACATAATTTCTTTTATCTCTTCAGAACTTTCTTGGTCTTTAACATTAAAACAGTAATCCCAAATAACCTAGTTAACAATCTCACAAGTTAAGTGCTGGCTGAATTGTTTTAGCTGTGACCTTCCATTAACCACAAGTAAAGTAGAAAATACCTGGTATTCTGAACAGCAATTAAAGGCTGAGAAAGTAACTTAACCAGTTTTACACAATTGTTTACATATCATTTTTTTTCTTCAACAAAATTCAGATTAATAATTGCTTTGTCTTGTTGTACCAGAAGCGAGCGAGACACACCACAGAGTATAAGTTTTAAGTGGAGAATTTATTAGCCGGCGGCCATCGGGTTACGGCACCACAAATCAATGGCAAATGTGTTGGGGTGATGGCTTGGCTTATATAGGATATGGGGGTACAGAGTGGGGGGAAAAACAGGGACAAAGGTCCTGGCTGATCAAAAGATTCAATCAGGTTATCGTACTAGCAGGATAATCTCATTTACATTCCTTGGTGGAGTCACAGAGTCCCAGGGATATCTCCCAGGAAGGGTCTGTCAAGTTATCTCTCAGTGGGATGGTTCTATCTATTGAGATTCCTTGGTAGAGTCATGGAGTCCCAGGGGGTTTGCTAAATGCCAAAGATATCTGAGTCCATTCTTTCTGGGGGGGCTTGTCAGTAGCTAGGGGTTGCTCAGGGGTTCCTAATTTTCCTTGTATTACAGTCTAACACTATTTTCGGTTACTTAAGTTTTGCAATATAGGACATTTTAGTACAATTTAGAAGCACAATAATAGTACAAATATAAAGATTTTCAGATGACATTAATTGCATTCCCAAATCATTACATGTTTTAGGCTCAAGCATAGAGGCTTTTCTTCTCTCCTCATAGTTGCAGAGCCTAGCTGTGGACTGAAGGCCAGGGAGGGGAAAGGTGCTGGGAAGCTGCAGAGTCCAGCACCTGAATTAAAGGTCTAAGGAGTCATTGAGGAGGGTCTCAGAGATCTTTACTTTCTAACAGGGGTTGTCGGGTTTGGAAGACTAGGAGCAAAAATTCCAGGTTCCAGTGGTGTGGGGGGGGGGGCAATTGCATAGAAGTGTGGGCTTCAGGGTGCCCGGGGGTCCAGGGCTGTTGTCAGTGGGGTAATTATTTTTGAAAAGGAGCCAACTCTATTGTATATTCACAGCTGAATCACTTTTTAAACTTTTCAAGTAACAAACTTAGGAAAATCACAGCAAGTTAGAAATACCGATATCTACTGAGCTAATTCCTATTCTAGGAAGTATTTGTTTCTCAGGAAATGTAATAAACAGTCTTTTGGGTAAAATATATGTTCAGATTGGCTCTCATTCTCTGGTCATATTTCTCTATTTTGGAAGCTTTAAGCCACCTTTTTTTTTCTCAAATTCAAATAGAACAAGGGTCACTAAATTGCACATAAGGATCTCTGTATTTGTATGTAAAAAAAAAGTACTTACTAACTCTATAGATTTAATACCTTTACATTATTAAATATTTTCCAATTCTATTTGTAGGATCATTAAAGTTCTTAAGTCTGAAAATTGGGAAACCATAATTACAATGCATTGTAGTACACATTCTAGATTTTTCCTTTTCTCCTCATACTAGGGAGCTCAAAGTGTCTCTTTTTCATATCTAAGCATTTTCCGAATTTGCCTTAGTACCAAATAGCATAATAAATTCTGAGCATCAAATATAAGTAACACATTTCACTTAAATTTAAGGGAAAAGTTCCTGCTCTCTTTATCTCTCCACATTCCAAATTGGCCAGATCTGGGATGGAGAGAGAAAGGGCATATATATCATTTTTTTTTTTTAGAACAACTTCCCAAAAGTTTCCATCTTGCACTGTCAAAACCTCTATTCACACTATTTGTGCAAATATATTATGCCTTTTTTAAACTTCCTTCACATGTCTGTTCCCTATATGGTTAATTTTCTTGCCTTTCCTTTCTGGTGGACTTTGATCAAAGCCCCTGTAAAACTGCACATACCCTATTTTCTTTCTAATTCTGACCTGACACTCCTCTTTACCTTGCCTTTTCCATCACATAACTTAAGAAAACATTTTTCTCCCTCTTTCTCTCTCCTCCACCCTCCCGCTCCTCTGCACAGCAGGAGGAGTCAGGGAGGGAGAGAAAGGCAGATAGTGGACATTACAGGGTGTCAGATTACACACACAACAGCAGCACAGATACAGACAGACAGGCACAGACACAAAGATACAGAAATCCAAAAGCTTTTTTTGTTTTCCCTGGGAGAGCTTTCCTCAAAACAGCAGGAAAAATCCATTCCACCCACCTAGGTCAAATATTTTAAGAGCTCTTGTGGCCATTTTCCTTTCTACTTTTGTTGTTCATTCCAATTTTGCAATCGGTTGCCTAAAGGTACCTCACGCTTGTGCTCCGACTGCACAGACTCAGATTGGTTTTTCCCCACAATTTACAAGGGCCATCACCGCAGCCTCCAAGTTCAAAAGAACTTAGCCGAACTGAACGGGGAGGTCACACAACTCCCCCAGGGAGGGTCGCCCGCTCCCCCGAAGTCCCCCGCAAAGCGTCCTCGAGAGCATCCTTGTGTTGGGGTTGTATCCCACCCTAATTTGGTCAGGAGCCGTCACCGTACTCCCCGAGTCAGAGACTCAACAGACTCACCCCCAGACCTCTGAGTGCTTACCTTTGGAGAGTACATGTACTTGTTTATGACTTCAACACACACCACACCGGCCTGCCGGACTTTTCTTTTTCCCCTTACTTTTGGAATGTCGGAGCCTAGCACAGCTTCTATTCCTCCGAGTCCCTCTCTTCGGGATTTTCCCCCAACGGGGAGAAGCCCCATACCAGGACCAGGAACCCCCAAATAAATCTTTGTGGTGCACGCTGGATCCTGCTCCCTGGTGAGGAGAACCCCCCCCAATCGAGGGGAATCCCGGACGAACCCCCAACTGTGTGGGACAGACCACAGGCTCAAAATAAAAAAAGAGGTGTCTCGGTTTTTCAAAGGTAGAAACAAAACAGAAGCTTTATTTGATCAAGTCTCACGAGAATTGGGCATCTCCCACTACCAGGGTGGAGATGGTAGCGCACAGAGGCAAGGGGGAGAAGGCAAGCAAGGGGATATATAACCTTGTACAAATAATTCTAAGAAATTCCACCCCTAGTGGCTGGACCCCTGTCCCTATTTGCTGAGACAGGTGGCCTCACAATCTATCCCAGAATAAGTTTACCCAATACTAGTATAGAAACTACAGAATTACCTTATAAGGAAATTTCAATATTAAGATGACAACATGGGAGTAGGCTAGGGGAGAGGGGGAGACCACCTGATTTCCCCAAAATCCTATGATTTACAGGAAAACGAAACTTAGGCGTAGTGAGGTCTACATCCTAACTAAATTTGTACTATTTGAGTATTACCCTTGCCCGATTTATTCATGGGAAGCTTTCACAATCTTGTATCCCACACACTTCCAAGATCATCACCCATTAACACTGTTGTGGTATATACATATGTATGTGTGTGTGTGTGTGTGTTACATACATAGAACATATACATTGCTGTTTGCATATTGTCTCTCCGTTAGATTGTGATCTCCCTGAGGACAAAGACTGTCTTTTGCCTTTGCATCCCTGGTGCTTAACACAGTGCTTTGAAAATTGTAAGCACTTAATGTTTGCTGACTGGTTTTTAATTCCTTATGAATAAAGGACTGCTCTCTGCGAGAGAGAGAGAGAGAGAGAAGGGAGACACCAGAAAATGTAAGTGGTATAAAAACTAAATATAATATTTAGTCTTAAAGGCAAAGGGCAAAAGGGAAATAAGCATTTCTATAGCAACTACTACATGCCAGGTCCCAGCCTAAGCAATTTTACAAATATTCTATCTTTTGATCCTCACAACGACCCCGCAAGGTAGGTGCTATTGTTGTCCACATTTTGCAGTTGAGAAAACTGAGGCAGACAAAGGTTCAGTGACTTTCTAGAGTCACACATCTAGTAAGTGTCTGAGGCCAGATTTGAACTCAGGTCTTCCTGACTCCAGGTCCAGCATTTTACCCTTTGCTCCACCCAGTTGTATCTAGAAATATTAACTTAAAAGAAATTTCAAAACTATGAAATGTAAGAAACATTAAGTTATAAATACAAAATAAAAATAATTAAGTGTAAGAGTACAATAACTCACATTTCTTTTTATGGTTTACAAAATACTTCCTTCATAATAGCCCTGAGGGAAAAACTGAAGATTCAAGAGGCAAAAATTACTTGTCCAAGGTCACAAATGCACCAAAGCAGGGAGGTGGGAAAGATATCCAAGGGAGCTGACTCAGAGCCCAGTGTCCTTTCCAGCAGTTCACCAGTTCTAACTTCAGTTTGCTATAATTCTCATTAAGTTAACTCTTTCTGACAATGATGAAACATGATTTCCACCTCCTGATAGAGAGATGATGGACTCACGATGCAGACATATTTTTGTACAAGTCCAATAGAGTGTGTTTTGCTTCACTCTGTTGTGGTTTTTCCCCCCAATGTGGAGAAAATGGGAGGGAGGGAAAACACATGCCTATTAGTAAATTTTTTTTCTTTAGCAAGGCTTTCTGCATCACCAAGAAAGCTCAAAGTCTTCAAATGTTTGGGGGGCGGGGGAGTTATATTAAGTATATTAGATGGAATTTTTTTCTAAGATGCATTATACCTCTTCCCTGCATTCTTAACCATGTCCTAATTATCTATTTTCTCCAGCTGGTAACACCATGCTCTGCACCTATGTGGCTCTCTTTGAACAGTGTTGGCATTCAAGTTTTTGAATGAACAAACAAATGGTGGAGCTGTTTGCTTACGCTACACAATTTGTATCTGCTTTCTGAAATTTTCTCTCATCCCTCCTGCCAAGGTTATCAGTTGCCACTTACTGACATCCTTCCAATTCTCCCAAGCCATCATCTCTGGACTCACTTTAGTTATCAGTTCAACTTTAAACTGTCCTAAAACTCAACCAAGTATGACTGCCACCATTTGCCTTTCCTAGTCCTGCTCAAATGCTACTGAATGCCCCTGGAGGAAGTCATACAAACATGCGGACTAGATTTCTACAAATTTATGTTATCCAAATCACAACTGGATTCAACTATTATACCACAACCATACTAAGTGAACATACTACTTATGATATCCAATCTCAACTGGATCCCAATTGCTGTATACTAATCCATTTACTGTTCCCTGATTGGCTTATCTCACATTGGCTATTCCAAACCTCCTTTCTTAATCCAACACAAAAATGGTCTCATCCATCTCTCAAGTACCTTACCTCAATATTTCATTGAAAAAAATAAAGATCATCCTTTGCAAGCTACCACCTTCTCCACTTCCACACTTCAAATCACTTTAGTATCATTCCACCCCCCCTCCCCAACTTTCCTCTTTTGCTCCAGTCTTGGAAGATATATCCCTTTCTCCTTGCCAATACCATCTCTTCTTGATCCCATCCCTAAGCAGACAGGCCAATTCTCACCAAAAGCCTTCGGGGTTTTTTCCTCATCCCACAAAAGAGATGGACAGAAAAGGGAGAACAAACCTTCAACAGAAGGTTACACACTGGGCCACTCCTAATGACTTTTACTGGGCAACAAGTATGATTCTCATACTGGGGTGACCCTTTTTCTTCTCTCTGGTTGAAACGGTAAGGCAATAAGGCAATAAACACATCAACCATAATTGTCAAAACCTATGTAGTTCTGTATCACAAAGCATACAAGACTCTCCACGTAGAAGGTAAAAGTAATCCATCACCGGTCTTCACTACCCATAGGGAAGGAACAAAAAAAAAATGGCCCAACAATTGCAACCCTTACATTAAGAGGCTCCCAGAACATGGAAGGCCCAAGTTTTTATTTGAAATCCTCTTTTCTCTCATTCATAGCTCATGCCCAGAAAAGCACTGACACCACCCAACATGAAGCTCACAAAAAATAAAGGAGGCTGGTATTTAAAGTCTGAGAAAACAAAATGGGGCATTCATCGGAACTCTTGGATAACAAACTACCTTCCAAAAAAAAAAAAAGCCTCCTATCCGGTAGGGCTCCCACTCTTTAACGTTCTGGACAACTTCAAGCAAGGGGCATTTGGTGTCCCTCTCTCTGACTGCAGTTGCCAACTGCAAAAACCAAATCCAGGCCCCATTGGTCCTTTAACTACCACAGCTGGTCCCAGTCAATTAATTGTCACAGTGATAGTCTAGGAACAGCTAGGTAACTCAGAGCACTAGATTTGGTGTCAGGAAGACCCAAATTCATATCTCCATGTTCTTTCTCCCTAAGATACCTGATGTGGCATCCTATTCCCATTCCCAAAGTGAACATTCGATCATTCTTAACCTGTTCATCTGACAAAGCACCCCAATTCCTTCCAAAACAATATCTCTTCTATCCCAAAGAATCTGTCCAGGACGAATAGATAGGATTATTTAAATCACCCTAAGCCAGGGATACTTAACCTTTTTGATGTCATGAACCTTTTTCGCAGTCTGGGTTAAGTCCATGGACCCCTTCTCAGAAGCATGTTTTTAAACGCATAAAGTATATGACGGCTTTTAAAGAAACTATTATATTGAAATATATTTTATTGAAAATAAATTTTTTCAACCAAGTTTTTGCTAATACTGGGTTAAGAACTCAGGTCATAGGCTAATACCAATGACACACAGGGTTTGGGGAGGTAGAAAGAATTCCCATTTCTACTGTACTTTTAAATCAGAAAAAGTCTGTGTTCTCACAACACCAAAAGGCAAATAGTATAAGGGTGGTGGTGCGGTGGATAGAGAGTTGGGCCTTAGTCACAAAAAAACTCATGTTCATGACTTCAAATCTAGCCTCAGACACTTATTAGATATGTGACCCTGAGCAAGCGATTCAACCCTGCTTGCCTCAGTTTCCTCATTGTCCTCATCTGTAAAATGAGCTGGAGAACAAACCATTCCAGCATCTTTACCAAGAAAACCCCAAATTAGTGTGAGACTCAGACATGACTGAAGGGACTAAACAACAAAACAATGAAGATAGCATAAATTTTATAACCTATACAAAGGTTTCTCTGATCCCTGGTCCCTTATCAGTCATTAGTACTCTATCACTGAATGATCTGTGAACGTGTAGATGTCATTTCTTTGCTGGCAGATCTATCTTTGTATCCCCCCACCTATCATAGTGCATCTCATAACACACACTTCATACTGGTTTGTCAAACTTCGTTGAATTCCCGTTTTCACCAAAGTTAGAAACTAAGACGCTCTAGGTCACAAAGGTAGTCAATACCAGAGAGAGTAGTAAAAGCCTAGATGCCTGGTGAAGTGCTGTTTCACTTGTGACAACATATGCACATGATATATGTGCATATAAAAATGAATACCAACAGCGTTAGTCTCTTGGAAATACTGTTTTTTACATACGCTCATACAGATAAAAATCCAGCCAAGGGGTTTGAATTAGCTCAGAGCGTAACATCTGAGTTAATCACCCAGTGGCGCTCTTAAGATACAGAAGTCATCACCGAACATAGAAAAAGGCTATCCAAGTGTTCGTTTTTCTTTTTAAAAATCAGACTGCAATAGCACCACTGGCTTACTAGAGGGCTTTCAAGATTGTAAACACTTGGCCCACTTCCCCTACTTACAGCCACACTGCTTAAGCTAAGCTTAATGTCTCTATTATGCCAATGTCTAGTCAAGAGAATGAAGTAGTGATAGAATATGAAAAATCAGAATTTAGGTTCTGTTTTAGGCTTAGCTCCCACTCATCCTGCAAAATAATCCACTGCTCTCAGTTCTCCCTCAGCAGCCACAAATTCAGACATCCAGTATGTAATCAGATTACTCTACAGAATTAAAACGTAAAAGAAATTATTTAATACTTAGTCCAGTGTTTGGCATATGGTAGACATGTAAAATATATGCTCCCATTTCCTCTCTCACCCTATAATTCCTGCTTCCCTCCTGGAAAATAGGAAAGTGTGCGTGAGTCAGTACTTCTGGCTCACGTGAGTGGAAATGTTCTCCAAGGTCAAGGAAGGCAAAGGAGCAAAGATCCTAGAGGATCAAGGATTCTGACTCTAGCCCATCCCTAGGCAACGCTCATGGAGGGAATGTGACTGATCGTGTTTCTTTGCCTTTAGGTGCTTTAATGGTATTGTCCTGGAAATTTGTATCTCAAACACGTAAATACACAGTAAACATGGACATTTAACAAGAACAATTATTCCCACGTCCCAGGCAATCATCCTGTAATACCACCTACATCAAATCCCCAACAGCATTACACACAGCAGCCAAGCTCAACGAAAATGAATACTGGACAAGCGGTCTAAGCAGCTTGTTTAAATTACATACAGCAGATGTTACATGCACATATGATAGTACGTACGTACCCATGCCTCAGACTTGTACTTTGGAATCTTGAAAGGTACAGATAATAAAAAGCCTGCAATAAAACATTAATGTTGTGGTTGAGACATGTCGGACTCTTCATCATCCCATTTGGGGCTTTCTTGGCAAAGATGCTACACTGGTTTGCACCGTTTCCTTCTCCACCTCATTTCACAGGTGAGGAAAAACCGACCCAAAGTCACACAGTAACCACTGCACCACCTAGCTGCTCCTAAATGGCAACAGGTTGACAGATAACAAACAGGAATAGCCTTAGCAAATTACTAACTAGCAAAAAATGCATAGCTATCTAATGGCCCTAGTAAACAAATGTAGGCAGCAAAATAATAAAACAGATTAACGTCTCAATACGTGAAATCACATTATGGTTGAAATTGTGGCTAGCTAGTAGAGGTGAGTATTGACATTATCTCCAACTTTCAAGACTCCAAAGTCCAAGTGTTAATCACCAGTAAGTATGGTGTAAACTCTGCAGCCTAATTTCTGGTGGAATTTTCTGTGTACTAGAAATGCCACGTCGACTGCTGAAAATTTTTTCCCCCGTACTCAGTCCTAATGTGTTCAAACCACAGTTCCACCAAAAGGGCATTAATATGCCTGTTTTCCAGCAGTCCCTCCTTTTCCTTGGTCATCGACCTGATGATGGTTGTGCAGTAAAATTGCAGCATTGCTTTACTTTTTTCTTCTTCACTATTTGTTATTTGGTGCATTTTTTCATGTAGTTGCTAGATTTGATGTCTCCCTTGAGAACTCCCTCTTCCCTCTTCCACCATCTCCTCATTAGCCCCCATGCCTCAGACTCTCCTGTTCATACCATCTTCCCCCCACACTCCCCACCTTCCTTCCAATTCTGGAACCACAACTGAATCAACACCATCATCATTCCAGTAAAGAATGCATTCATTTATTTCTTATGGCTTCACGTATCAAGTCCAGTGGTTCTTTATAAAGCAAAATACCATCCCTGGCTACCACTTCCCTCTGTGTGGTCACCTTCTCTCCCCCTAGAGTGTAAGCCTAAGGGAATGGTGCTTGGCGCAGAATGTTTTTTCACTCATTCACTTCCAAGCCATGCCTACCCTAACTGCCTGAAAGCCAGGACTGCTTTCGTTTGGGGTTTTCTTTTTTAATTCTCATAGCCTTAAGCCCAACACACAACATTCTACCCGAGTCATTTAATAAAAGTTTATTAATATAAGTAAATCTGGGACCCCTGAGCTGCAAGCAATGCCATCCATTCCAGGCCAGGAGGCAGCAATGGAATTAGAACTGAGACATTGATCTGGGGGCGAGGGAATTTCTCTTCCCCCACCCCAAATTACCACAGCATCTAGTAATACACACTGTTCTACAAAAAAAAAGGCAGGTTATGAATCAACTCTAAGAGAGTGTATTAAAAAGAGATACCCTGAGATAAGAGACACAGAAGCTGTCAAGTATGGTAGCAGTTCCCTAAGTGTGACTGCTAGCGCCAGAAAACAGAACCACGATTCATGGATTCAGAAGGGAGTTGGCTACGGCAATCTACAGTTCAGTTAGAGAGAGAAATCCCTGAGGGGAAGGACGACTTCCAGGTCCTAAAATACTGGAACTGGGCCTTTGGCTTAGCTACATACGGGTTCCTTCCATGTGTGCCCCATTACTAGTGCACTCTTAAGTTTCTTCCCACTCTTCTTTTTTATGAAATAAGTTTATTGAATTTACAAAGCAGTACAGGTTACATCAAGTAAACAATAACTACTGTTAAACCTGAAAATTTGGTTGAAGGAAACAGAACTAGGTGATAGAAAAATCCATGTTGTTTATTATTTTCCCTTAAAGCGTAGCAAAGCTAGCTTACTTGTACGTACAAGGAGTCAGAGCATAAACTCTGGCTGCCTGAACAAAGCAAAACAATGAGAAAACTTATATACGTTATTTTAGCAGAGCTAGCAAGCCTGTATTACCTCATTTTTTATGACCCCCATGTATGTTTAACCATGATACAAGAAGAGGATTTTCCTTAATTGAATAGAGTCGTAAAGGATGTTGACAAAACTTTGAGAGCAAAGAAGCCCAGGTCCTGGATCTTCATCCAGTTACTCTTTAATTCAGGGTCTGAGTCTGGTTGAAATTAGAAATGATATAAAATAGTATAATATTTTCCACACTGCAAATACTTTTTTTCCCCAAATAGAGAGCAAATTTTAAACTGCGTTAATGGTAAAATATTCATTAAAGTCAGAGTGTAGTAAAAGCATTTCTATCAAAGTTCCATCCCTAGCTCTCCTGGTTTTATTCCTTCCCACCTGCAAGGTTCAGTCATCATTGCATTCTGATTTTTGAAGATATTGTATATTTATAGTGATAGATAAAAATATCTTTTAATAGTTAAGATGTGCAAGAGCAAAATGATGGTGAAAAATGCAATAGACTGCTCAACCTTTATCTGAAAGCATCAACCAATACTTCCACAACTATAAATTACATTGCTGAAAAACACGAGTCTCATGCTATTAAACTTTACCAGATGGTCTCAACCAGCACATTTTAATTGGCAGCATAACAAAGGTAAAACAGACAAACAGGTTTAAATACTCAGAGAGGCACTTTTGAAAATTTTAGTGTAAGAATGTGAATGTTTCACCAAACAAGATTTACCTTACTTCAGGAAGAGCTCTTATTAATACATTCAGGAATTGCAGCATCCAGAAAAGTCTCAAAATTTTCTGACTAAACCAAATACCAAGTATGTACTAGGTGTAACAAATGAACTTATTTATACTCAAAACTCTGTATACAGTGAAATCTCAAAGTAAACAAAATGTTTCTTGAAGAACTTCTGCCCAGAAGTTTGCTTTACAAATTAAATATACATGCCCATTCTCTGGTACATTGAAAAAATATATTTTGATAAGCTTCTATGCAAAAAAAAATTTTGAACAAAAAGAATTAGAAAAACTTGGTTGGGAAAGGTAACAGAACACTCCTCAGGGAACTGTTGATTTATATTTGAGGTCTGCAAAGCAATGTCAGCTGCTCTAGGAACAATGGTGTCAACATAGCAGCACTCAATTCACTGGGCATGTGGCAGGAAGCCATACCTTCCAGCAGCTCACCACATCACTCAGCTTCCCTTTAATCTTCAGAAAGTGCCTCTTGAGCTCTAACCCATCAACCCTTAGATAGCCAGGGATCCACTAAGATTTTTTCATCCCCTTATACCAAGTTCACTTTGAAAATCAGCTTGTTGTTTCTTCTATCAGTGGTCAATACTATGACCTGATGCGTACAACTTTTCTTCCAATGATAGCCTAATTTCTCACAAGTCTCCTTTAGACAACGATATGACTTATCAGCATCCAATTTGGCAAAAGAACCGTGTCATTCTACTAAACACTGCGGGGATTCTGTTAAGAACCTGGGGTGCCAAATAACTGTTCAGAAAAATGCGGTCCGGACATGCAGGTTGGGAGAAACTGATCCCTCATACCAGTTCATCAATATAAGGACCAGTGTCCCACAAAGAAAGATCAGTTCGAGGCTCTGGTTGAGAGCTGGAGTACTTCACTTTTTCTTCACTGTGAGCACTACTAACTGGTGATTAGTCCAAATTTGATTGTATGTGCTTAGAAAATCCACCTGGGTCATCTGATACTCCACCTGAAGAAACAGCCTCTTCGCACCTTGTTTATCGTTATTCTTGATCCCTGGTGTATTGATACGATTTAATGAGGTTCGGATTTGCTCCTATAAATGACACTCCCCAACACACCAGGAAAATAGAAAATAGAAATTTATTTAGAAAAGGCAAGGCACAGATAGCTTGAATTTACGTAGAAAACATACAATAATGAGAATAACCAATAACACAACACCAATCAAGATAATCGGTAAAGGAAGAGAATACATCACCAATTCAAGGGAACCTCCGAAGTCAATCAATGGCTGGGAGCCCTGTTACAGCCCATGCAAACTTGAATTGCGTAAAGAGTTTTCCCGGGCGAAGCGTCCTTCCGGCGGGTGAGGCTCAGCAGGCTTACAGGACATAGATATTTATACTCTTTATACTCTTCTAAACAAAGAAGGCTTGGAGCCAAGAGGTTTTTGGTGTGTGCGCTATTCATGGTTTGTTCAGTACACATCTGGCCCAGTCACGTTCCATCCGTCTGAGGCTTGGTACTTGTTTTCTTTAATAACATCACGTCTTGCAAGGAGGGAAGCCAACCCTCCGGGTCGACGTGACCTAGGAATGGCTAGTTCCTGGAATGTTAAGCCAAGAACACTCAGGGGTTATAGAACGGTTATGGCCGAGAATTCAACTGAACCTATTTATTTGAGTGATCTTATTAATTTAAAGGGGAATTTTCAATTTCCATTTCACCTGGTTTCTCAGAATTTTATGCAGCAAGGCTATGGGGCAGAATCAATAGTTCCAAGGTGTGAGGTCTGGCTTGGTCCCATGGCAATTCTCCAGCCAGCATTGCAGTAATACCAAACATCAGCTGTTTCTGCATGGAATTCTTTTCTCTTAAGCAGTTCCAGGGCAACATAGGGCAGAGTACCACACATCTTATTCAATAAATACAACTATTATGCCAAAATACTGTTGCTAACCCAAAGTCTGAGATTGAGGTTCTCTTTCATCTAGTAAGAAGATTTTCTGGTTTAATATCCCTGTGGGTTATTCCAATACTATGGAGGTACACCATCCCTGCCACAAGCTGATGGAAGAATCTCTGATCATCTTGTTCAGGCATACCTACATCAGGCTCTATTCGGTCCAAAGTTCTCCCCCACTGCAGTATTCCAGAAACAGATACTGAATATTGCCTTCTTGCCAACGACCACAGGATTTCACTATGTTCTCATGGTTTAACATCCATTGATGAAAATCTCTATCTTAATTTTTTCCGGACAATCTACAGCATGCTTCACGTCCACAATCACCCTATTTACAGCAAGCTGAACTTCTCTATAAGCACCTTCACGCAAAGACTGCACCAAATCCCAGTCTTCCACAGAGGGCACAGCCATGGCTCTACCAGTAAAAACCTCCCCTGTTAAATATATCCATCCTATGACATCTTTATTCATCAAGGAATACTGGGATGGGTTAGTAGAGACAGTGCCAGCCTCCAGGGACAGAAGGACCTGGGTTCAAGTCCTGCCTCTGACACATTGTGACTTTGGGCAAAACCTTTCGGATGACTCAATCCACCGCCGGCACCAGATGAATCCAAACGCGGAGACTCTCCCCGCCAACATTCACAGCTGCCTCAGACTGCAAATGTGGGCGCCATGAAGGGAGGAAGATCTGCAGGGGCGGAGTTACTGCCGCAATAGACAGCCTTGAATTGAGCCCTGCTCTTTGGCCTTTATGTGTTGAGAATTCTATAACTGCCATAGCTGTTTCATGGCTCCAAGATCCCTTCTGGCTGGCTGATTCCAGGTCTGGTCTGTCCTGGCGGGGCCCACACTGGACTGCCCTCCACTCTTAGCACCAAGCAACAGACTCTTTCCAGCTGGAGCCCTGTCCCTCTGGTATTTCATGGGTTCCACAGCTCTGGAGTTTGTTCAGAGCCATTTTTACAAGTGTTTGGGAAGGATTTGGGGAAGA